>NC_047166.1:14894691-15217208 GCF_009819705.1 Hippoglossus hippoglossus | reverse complement strand
TAGAATTGTGTCTAGATTATTAGTCTTTGCTGCTGCTCTTCTTACTGAAGTAATTATTTTTTTCTCCTACAGAGAAGAAGAAAACCGAGCTTTGCCAGGAGCTAAGTCTTCAGGCCAGAGACCTTCGCTTTCAGCACAGTACCAGCCTCACTGCCAGAAACAACTGCATCATCTTACGAATGGCGGTATGCTCTCTTCTTGTCTTATAAGCACACTCAATGAATCATGAGACATTTCTGTCGTCAACCAAATTGAGGAAACATTCTCTGACCAAAAGTTGAGGCCAAAAATAAATAAACCAAAAACTCTTTTCCTGCTTATGCAGGACTTAAAACAGCTCAATTTTAAACCCGAGACATTCAGCCCGTCTCTAAATGAGACATGATGCCACCACGTGGATGTTATGGTGCAGTTAAGTAATGACAACTGGAAACATTTGCAAAGCAGAAAGATTTATGACGTTCTAGTTTCATAACATTGTTTTCAAGGTTATAAATTCTTTTATTAGACTATTTCTCAATAATTACAAAGAATAAGATTGTTAATAGAACAAAGTAACAGATTTAATGTCAGCAACTAAAATTCAATGCATGTAGCTGATATTACAACTGAGACCGAAAAAATCATTTTGACAAATTGGGATACCTTTCGTCTCACACACTCCCCTCCGATCACTTCGACAGTCCATGGGGACAATCCTTAGCCCGCGCCACAATTGACTGTCCACCAGAGGGTGTGTGTGAGAAGGTGTAGTAGAAGTAACAAGAGTCATGGCGGCTTATCATTTTACAGAATGAAATGTTTTCTTCAGGTTGAGGCATATCATCTCTGGTCTCCACCACGGTCACACTGAGGGAGCCACATTGTTGGTCACACCTGATGCCGAGTGAGAGAGCACAAGCAATTCAGGAATTATAAACAAGATCATAAATAGGTATTTTTGCATTCAAATTATAGAATAAAATAATTGGGGGCCTTCTTAATTAACAGTAATCTATAGTGCGGAAGTGGAATAAAAGAAAGAGTGTCATGTCTCAAATCAGAAAAAGGTCAGTATGTTATCTTCAGAGGAAGCAACAGATAGTTTTTAGTTGGAGTTAATCACATTTTCTCGTAACCCCCTGTATTCTCACCTGTCCTTCTTCCTTCCCGTCCCAAACGCCCGACACTCCACACACTCCATGTGCTGCTGACATGTGTTCTGACAGTAAGGGCAGCTCTCACAGGTCGGGCCAGTGAATGGTGGCTCACATTTACATTTGCCGCACAGACACATCCCTCTACCGCTGCACAGCTGCTGGTTTGTTGCCATACAGGAGGCAGTTTCCATGGAGCAGCTGCAGTCTTCATCGGTCCAGTCGTCATCACACAAGCAGCGTCCACATTCGCACATCCCATGGCCTCCGCATATTCTGTTGGACATGAATCGTAGTCTTTTAAATATATATCTGTATTTGTAATTAAGTAGAGTAGACAGGATTAGATAACTGCTTTTCACACATCATACTTGGCGTTGGCGTAAGGACAGTCAAAGTTGCTGCACTCGCAGAATCGTCCGCTGTATCTTTGTTGGGGGTTAGCTCGCGCCTCGCACTCACAGAAGCCGTCCACGCACTCCCCCCTGCCGCTGCACACAGGGGCCTTTGGGCGTGAGCGACAGAAGTCTACATTTTGCGAAAAAGATGAATCTTTGTCCCTCTGGCAGTTTTGTCCGGTGTAAGAATCGTAGCACTCACACTGGCCACACATCAGAGCTCCGTGGCCACTGCAGGCAACGCTGCTTTCCTCGCGGCTTCTCGAGCAGTCACACTGACCTGAATGAATGAATGAATGAATGTATGTATTCATAGTATTATAGATGAGTGCTGTTTGTTCCTTCTTCTGACACAGTTAACTTCATATTAATCTTATTGAATGAGCTATTTCATTAGGACTGAGTTTATCTCATTGTCTTCATTTCAGGGCTTTTCTAATACTCATCTTTTTCACCATATATATAAACTATAGTCGGGTTCTGCTCTGTACTCACAATCCAGAGATATTTCTAACTTCACACTCAATGAAAAGCCTCTGGGTGTGATGTGGACAAACCAGGGCCCAGTCTGGTTCTGGTTTGAGTCATCACTCTTACTGGGACACTGGGCAGCCTCCACAGTCACCTAGAGAACAAAGCATTTGTTATTATAGCAAAATCTGTTTTTAACATGAGACTTCGGCTCCTAATGTCCTGTGCAATACATCAGTCTACATTTTGGTGACATGTACAAACAAGGGGTGTCCAGTCATGACTCTACTGAGTGTGATGTTGACTCCCGCCGGCACATTGGTGGTGTCTGTCGTCAGCTCTGGGACAGGCTGCTCTGTCGGCATGGTGATAGTTAGAGGGAAAGTCTGGCTCACACCCGGCCTCAAACGGACGGAGAACTCCTGGGGCTGGAGGAACAGGGTCTTGGTATATGCTGGTTCTGTGCTGCAGAGGTTCAGGAGTCACAAGCAGCATGATGAATAACTAAGAAGTAATTGTGGCCTTGAACATATTATGAAACTATAATATAGCAACACTTATATCAGCATAATTTGATACATGTTTTTGTTTTTCCCCGTGTGGTTTCACAGAGGATCTTAAAAACTTACCTGCTCTCATTCTTGACCACCTGCACCAAGCCCTGAGGGTTGTATATATGACTTTTATGGCAGCCTGCTCTCCGCAGCCCCTTCATGCTATGACACAGAACGTCAGGATCAGGGGCAGTGCACCACGCACATTCCGGACCAGACTGGATGCACTCGTCGCAGCTGGAAGCAGATGTGAGACATGTTTGTTTTCTGGCCCAGCTGGGACACAGCAGAGCCAGCAGCAGGCAGAGACAGAGCAGCTTCACAGCCATCCTGCAATTAAACATTAGAAGGATGTTATTGAAAGTAGAAATTTAGTCATCAAGCATCAGTTTCAATATAAGAAATGATATAAGCAAAAGAACAACCAGTAAAATATAAATAGGCAAAGTTCTCATATGTTAAATTATTTTCTATTTATCTTTTTTTCTGTATGTTTTAATAGTCCAATCTTCTGGGTCACTTTTAAAACTGAAATTTAAAAATTAATTATTATTATTATTATTATTATTATTACACAAAATACACTGCCTGCTCAACAGCAAAGAAGTAGGACTGGAGTCGGGCCTGTTTGTATTTACTTACAGTTTTAAAACAGTGTCAGGTTTGAAGAAGTAAATACACCATGCACCAGCATTAGGAACTGTATTTCTGTCTAAACTTTAAAGATAAAACAAAACAAAACAACTAATTTTCTTACTAACTAACTAAGTCTTACTTGACCATAAGAAAAACAAAGTAAACAAGTGTGCATCAAGTAATCTGCAGTAATATTCATATAAGTTGTAGTTTGTCTGGTGCTGTGATTGATTATCTGCTAAATAAATCTAAAACATCAATAAAGAGCAGTGCTGATGTGTTACCTGAAGTAGTGAAAGCTGTCTGTGCTGTAGCTGCGTCCTGGGCCGGTGTGCCTCTGCTGACTGTGGCACGCCGACGAGCTTCGGTCGTATATCGGTCCTGTGTGAATTCTGCTTGAGACCACCTCAGATCACATCTGGGTGCTTGGTTACACAACAACTGGTTCTCAATTACCAGGTCATTCACTGCAAATATTGACAGATCAGAGTCAACTATTGAGCTTGTAAACACAGATCTTCACGCACCGACATAGTTGCACACACTCGTTCACATCAACATGTGAAATGTCCTGTAGATAATCCTGATAGTAAAAAGCCTAAAAGGTAAATTAAACTGAGTTACTTTTAGGATTCCCAGACTTGGAGTCAGTACTTTCTAATGTAGCTGCCACCATCCCCTTCAGTTGACATGTTCATCCTGAGATAATTGTATTTTTCCAGTTTAACGTCCATCATCAGCACGTCCACTTTCTCACTGTGAATTTGCCTAAACTTGTCCTGCTGTTTTCTCACAAGGGATCACACTGACATTTCCAGACAATTTACGATTAGGCTGGCAGGAATAGTTCTGGAAAATGTCTGGAGCAACACACTCTGACATTTACATTCTCACATACACCCCTTCTGGATTTCAGGGAAATGTTCTGACTTCAGTGCATGTCTGAAAGCTGCTTTACCGACGAAATTCATGTAACTTTAAACTGATTCACCTTTATGATCTTTATGAGTACATGTTTCA
This sequence comes from Hippoglossus hippoglossus, assembly GCF_009819705.1. Lineage (NCBI taxonomy): Eukaryota > Metazoa > Chordata > Actinopteri > Pleuronectiformes > Pleuronectidae > Hippoglossus > Hippoglossus hippoglossus. Next base: position 15,212,993 of record NC_047166.1, on the reverse strand, counting down.
GTACTTTCTAACATAGCTGCTAACATCCTGCCTGTCTTCCCATAGTCTCTGAAAGCCATCGTAACGCCAGAGTCCCTCTTGGTGTTGGATTTCCGTGGTCTGGGATTGGAACGCTGGTTGGTACTGGAGCTCGCTCCTCAGCTGGCCTCACAGACACACTCTCTGCCCTTTGAGTTCAGAGCACTGGAGGCCATACTGCAGCACAAGGTGAGACTGATTTCAGGGTATCCAAGCATTTTCTAACCAAGATAAAACCTCTTTGTAAACAGAGGACATACATGAGGTGAAGGCTTGTACATGCGTTTGTTTATGTATCTGTGTCAATAGGTTAACACGCTACAAACCCGGCTGAATGAGGTCGAGCCAGTAATATTGGATGTGTTGGAATCCTTAGTGGATCCTAAAATCCTTTCTGCTGACAGAAGTAAACTACACATACTTCTGCAGAACAGCAAGAGGTAACGCACACAGCCATACAACTCGACATAGCTTGTAAATACTCCTATGAACGAGGCTAGACTAGGTGGAGCAGGGGATTGCAGTTTTCTGTCACTGCTTCTCATCCGCCAACATGCACACTGGTAGTTTTAGACCTTAACATTCACATATCGTCTTGTCTCTCTTGTTTCCCTGACAGTTTATCAGAGTTGGAAACAGACATAAAGGTTTTTAAGGAATCCTTGCTGAAGATTTTGGATGAGGACGAGATTATTGAAGAACTCTGTCTGACCAAGTGGACCGACCCCAGAGTTTTGTATGTTACACATGCACTCACATATACTTACACAAATAGTATGAGCAGGTTTCTTGTCAAAGTCTGTTTAAGCCTTGAATAGGATTTTGCTTTTTGTCTGTACTGTTTTGTCCTCATTGGTAGGGTTAGATTATGTCAGGGTTTTGTATTACAGAAACCACTGTTGGGTGGCAGGTAAAAGTTAGGTAGAGTTTGAAAATCCCAGAAAATGATTGTTTGGGATTAGAGATCAATTTGGTTTCAAGTTGTGCTAATCTATGTGCACAAATAACATTTGCTAATTAATCAAAAACAACAGATTTGACTTAAATACTTTTGGATTTGTTTGTTTCCAACTTCAACAACAACTGCAAAGAATGCAAGTGATAATCCTTCACTTCGTTGATGAAATATGGAATGACCATTAAGCATTGATATTGATATATATAAACAAGGAAATATTTAATGTTTTATAAGTTATCTGGGTTGTGCAGAGATTTCAATCCAAAGTCAAATGCCTCATCCATTAGGCCACATGGCCAAATGTGAAGGGATTTATTGATATATGACTCTTTGTCTGCCTTTCTAGTGAGGAGAGCAGTTTGGGCATTGACCATGCTGAGGAGATGGAACTGTTACTGGAGAATTACTACATGCAGGTATCACCATCCCACATAGCAACTCTGGCAGTTTTTTTATTATTATTAATTCTAATTTTAGATATTCAAATTGACTAGTGTATGCTCCTCAATGGATTAATTTAATTTGTCTGAAATTGTGAACTAACTACAATGCAGTGACTCAACTGAAGCAGATTCAAAGCTACAAGGAGATTTTCATAATGGTCTCTTTAAGACTTGAGGACAAAATGACACATTTTTTTGTCTTCAAAAGTTGTATCTCCTATTCTGTTTGTTTTGATTTAAAAAACAATACAATATTAATGTCATCTAATCAAAATCTGAAATAAATATTGTTGCCTGGGGGGGAGTTGGGTCATGTACAGTGAGTGAGAGTGTGCGTTGATTGTGAGTGAATGTGAACTGCTCCATTCAGGCTGAGGAGCTGGGGAACAAGGCCAGAGAACTGAAAGGGCTGATAGACGACTCTGAGAGTGTCATCTTTATCAATCTAGACAGGTACACTGAACACACACACACACACACACACACACACACACACACACACACACACACACACACACACACACACACACACACACACACACACACACACACACACACACACACACACTGGGTGTACACTACCTATACCATTACCTACAGTATGTGTATGTATAATCTTGAATAACTCACAACCCAGTGATTATAAGAGCTGGAAGTAGAGGTACCTTTAACTGCCTTATTATTCTGTGGTATGCAGAATATGTTTACTGTTCATAGTGTGTTTTTATAAGACTTATCATTTACAGCATTTTGTGTGAAACTGCTTTGATAACATTGAAACTCACAATGGGTGTAGTTGCTGTTCTCTTTTCGCTCTGACTCTCAGACATGATTAAGAACCATATTTTTATTCTCCTCATACAGAACGAGTTGTCTGTCTGTTTTATTGCAGCCATCGTAACGTGATGATGCGTCTGAACCTGCAGCTGACCATGGGTTCCTTCTCCCTCACCTTGTTCGGTCTGATAGGAGTGGCCTTCGGAATGAATTTGACGTCGTGCTTTGAAGAGGTGAGAAACCTCTCTGACAAAGAATTACATTGCGTGTGGTGTTTGACTGTTGTGTTTGCTGTTTACAACCCACAAATATTAGGGTATTCTTGCTTGCTTTACTTTTTTCTGATGTTTGCACGGTCAATTTGATAAAAATGAGCAACTTAAAGACAAATGGTAAGATTCAGATAATAAAATGATTTATTAGATTTAAAATTGGGTTTATATTTTAGTGTGTTTTTCATGTATTTCTCATTCATGTTCACTGTACACACAGTTTTTCTGTGTTTATACCTTTATATATTTTTGTGTTTTACTTTTGGTGTTTATTACCAGGACCCTCGTGTTTTCTGGCTGGTAACGGGCTTCATGTTCTTGGGCAGCGGGCTGATATGGCGACGACTGCTGTCATTTCTGGGACGACATCTAGAGCCCTCACTGGTAATGGACACTTACGCAGCCACAATATGTAGAATATGTCATCTCTGCACGTGCATGTTCTGAGGCCCCTCCTCACCCCAAAGTCCTGATAGATACATTCATGGGTCATAATTTTATTTATTGTCAAATGAGTGGCTAAAGCTCAGGTCACAAATGTAATTTCTTCTGTTTGTGATGCAGATCCCTCCAGTTTGGAAGAGAAGTCTGAAAGCATCAGACGTCAAACCAGGAATCAGATGAAGTGCCGCCTTTGCTCCTTAAACTGACATCACACAGACTCTGTAGCTTTAAAGATGAATCTTTTAACTTACCTCATTTTTTTACTCTCCCATGACTATGGCAGAGATCGAGACTACATCCAAAGGTCTGGAGATTCCACTGTGTCCTTATATCCCTCACACTGTGTTGGAGCAGTTTCAGATGCGTGGATGTCTTCATATTTAATCATATCTGTGGATAAAACATGTGGGTATTGCTCTGTCATCACAGATTTTATGGGCGTATGTGTAGGTGAAAGGCAGCAGCAGTTGAAGTGAAACCAAACTTATATGATAGTCAGCTTACATGCAGTTGTACCTTTCCTCATTTCATAGTTGAAAAAGGTTTCTTAAATGGAGCCATGCGACTCTATTAAGTCTCTTTTAAGACTCTCAGTAGTAACAGTTTGCTACATCAGTCAGTACTTTTCTAAACAGACCCTTTCCACTACGGACATTTTGACTTGTCAAAGCAGGAAAAGGCACAGGTCTAAATAATGTGAACGCTGGCTCCGTCCATTACATGTCGCAGTAAGTCATGTCCCTGAGTGAGCATCCAGTCTTCTGGATGGTTTGCAGGGACTGTTCATGAAACAGGGATTTATCAGATGATAACCTTGTTTTTTTGTTCTGTAACATGTGGCTAAGCTGCCTCTGCAGTTCTTTTTCTCTTTCTTAAAAAACAAACAGAAAAACAATTATCTATATTTTTTTATTAACTGTCTTACTTTATGGTTTTGTCTCAAATTGACATTTGCCCTAAAATCAAAGGCTCTTATTACACATACATGACAATGACTGTGACTGCTTCTAAAGCTGGGTTAACTTTTATTAACTTTACACCAAAACATTTTTCATAGATCTTAAAATACACAATTACAATAAATTAAAAAAAAATGCTAAAACAATATTAATTTAAATGTGGGAAGTCTGTGTAGACAGACTTTACATGCATAAGCCTACCACCAACTGAAACCTTTGTCATTCTAGGGCAAAGCAAACTTTAGTGGCCTCACAGTGGTTCAGCTTGTGGTTCAGAATACACGCAAGGGGTCAAAAATAAATCTCAGGGGTCATGAGATGATTATCCGAGAGCAGAAAAATAAAAATATCTCCTCAAAATCACATTTCCTTTTTCTAATTTTCTGTAATTTTTCTCTTAACCATGACTGAATGGTCTGATCTATCCCTCTGGGCCTCTAAAAAAGCCCTCTTTGGTTGAACTGGTCAAGGCCAATCGATTTATGATGAAGACGTTGATAGATTTGGCTTCATCTTCAGGGTTCACAACCAATATGTGTTAGAATCCCTCCTTATTGTACTGTGTCTTATTTATAACAAGTTCAGCCAGACCCTTCATATTTTGGCTGTTGTCTCCTGTATTATACAAGTTGCCAATAAAAATATTCACAATGTTCTTAGTTGTTCATGTGTGTTGTTTCTCAATGGATGTAATTCAGTTTCTCTATCATCAAATGAACAAAAAACCAGCTTAAGATATAAACAAATTTTGTACAACAGCAAATAAATGTATATTGATTGATATTTCAGTGCCATGACGGATGTAACTGATGCTGTTTGTGTTGTTCTTTTGTGATGCTGTAATTCGTCTGCACTAGAGGGCGGCATATCTACAGTTTTCAATCCTATTCGTTGGCTGATGCTCCTCCACATTACACCTTGGTTAGCCCTTTATTTGGGGTGTAATCCAAGTATGATGAAACCAGTGTGGGATACAGGAATGATCATTAATCTTAATGTGTTTATAAGTTACTTTGCAATAAATAGCTGACTTTTGTTTGTAGAAATGTTACGATTTGACGCTGAACTTCATTTATCACAAGCTGAATACCAAATGTCGTATTTTCATTCAAACTAGTGTTTAAGTTATTTTAACTTCTAACTACTGAATATGGCGAGCAACAACCCAGAGGTGTCCACAAGACAATGACTTTCAGATTAGTGTTAATTCACATACTTTCATACATCCTACACTAATTCAGGGCTTGCTACTATTCATTCTAAATTGATAGTCATGCTTAACATAACAATCTTTAATATTTGTTAACAGTACACAATGGTACAATAAACCTAATCATTAAGGAGAGTTTGTACATTAATCCATTGTGAGAGCTGGCAAAGAAATAAATATAGTAATTGAAGAAGCACTTAAATCTTTTACTTAAGTAGTAGTACCAATATCACAGTATAAAAATACTCCAGTAAAAGAGCAAGATACTCATAAAACCCCCCCTGTGACTGAAACATATACTAACACTGTTGTCTCAGTGTGTAAGCAGTGTCTTACTGTTGTAGCTGCTTGAGGGGGGACTTGTTATAAGTTCTATATACAGTCAGCTGGTTTAGTCCAATGGTCACAAGATGAATCTGGCGCATCCTGTCATTATCAGTGGGAAGGGAAAATGACTTCTGATACACAAACCTTTGTTCATGTTTTTAGTTTTCCTGCTTTCTCTTCGTCCAGTCCCTTGGGGCCTCGATTGGAAGCTGCATGTCCAACCATCTTTTGTATTTTATGACTTTAGAAAAAAACTATTCATGTAACATTTTAATTGGAAAAGTAAGTAGTGATGAAAGCTATCAGATAAATATAGTGTTATTGACAGATGGATGGATAGATAGATAGATAGATAGATAGATAGATAGAAGGATAGAAGGATAGATAGATAGATAGAAGGATAGATAGATAGATAAAAGGATAGATAGATAGATAGATAGAAGGATAGATAGATAGATAGAAGGATAGATAGATAGATAGATAAAAGGATAGATAGATAGAAGGATAGAAGGATAGATAGATAGATAAAAGGATAGATAGATAGATAGAAGGATAGATAGAAGGATAGATATATAGATAGAAGGATATACAGATAGATAGAAGGATAGATAGATAGATAGAAGGATAGATAGATAGAAGGATAGAAGGATAGATAGATAGATAAAAGGATAGATAGATAGATAGATAGATAGAAGGATAGATAGAAGGATAGATATATAGATAGAAGGATATATAGATAGATAGAAGGATATATATATAGATAGAAGGATATATAGATAGATAGAAGGATAGATAGATAGAAGGATAGAAGGATAGATAGATAGATAAAAGGATAGATAGATAGATAGAAGGATAGATAGGATAGATATATAGATAGAAGGATATACAGATAGATAGAAGGATAGATAGATAGATAGATAGAAGGATAGATAGATAGAAGGATAGATAGATAGATAAAAGGATAGATAGATAGATAGAAGGATAGATAGATAGAAGGATAGAAGGATAGATAGATAGATAAAAGGATATATAGATAGATAGAAGGATAGATATATAGATAGAAGGATATATAGATAGATAGAAGGATAGATAGATAGATAGATAGATAGATAGATAGATAGATAGATAGATAAAAATGTAACACTTCTAAGCATGTGACTATGTGTGGGTGTGTGGATGTCCATTGAGAACCCCCATCCCCCCTCTCTCTCTCTCTACCCCCCTCCCTGGGGCCACTCCTCCTCCTCCTCCTCCTCCGCTTCTCATTCCTCAGTGCGCGTAACGTCACGTTGTGCTGACGTCACCGCGGAGCCACGCTGCACCTCCAGTCCAAACAACTTTTCCAGAGGATCCACATCGCAGCGCGTCCAGAGGAGCCGAGGTCCGACCGAGAGAACCGCAGAGACACGGGACGAGGACTCCGCCGAACCACTTCACCTCACCTCGCACTTCACACACTTCACTCCTCTGCTCACTCCTCACACATTTTCCTCGAGCCTGCCGTTCGTCACTGGGAGTTAAGATGAGGAATCTGTGGTTGTTGTTCCTCGTCGCGCTGGCGACTGGGATTATCAGTGAAAAAAAGGTGAGTGGCTTTTCATGTGAATTGAGCTTTAACTCTCAAATTGGACCAAACTGCCTTTAAGTCAAACTTGACTACTGTTCAACTCGATAATGTTGAATTTGTGTTTTTTCCATTAGTTCGAGCTCTGGCACTAATTTATCGTTAATAACCGTTTAAAAGAGACGACGTTTCAATCTTTTCAGTTGTTTCAGTTTCTCATTCAGGTTCCCATTAAAATCAATATATACTTATTTAAAAGAAACATACATTTATATATATCATTTTATACCTTCCTGGTTTGTTCGGCATGTTTATTTGTCTAAGACATTCTCCGTAATTGTCACCTTCGTTTACCTTGTTTCTCTAAATGTGAGAAAGTGAAAGCTAAACCAGCTAAAGCTAACTGTTATCTTCCAGGAAGCAACAGTACATTTACACAAGAGATGTGTTATTTGTTGGACAAATCCAGGCTGTGCTGATAACTCAGCCTCAGACTGTGGCTCCAGCCCAAGTTCAGTCCAGTTGGTGTCAAGTTCACACAGGGCCAAAGTCTGTTCAGCCTCCAGCTCCAAACTCTGACATTTAGACCCAGAACCTCCAGACCTGATCTGCATTCATCTCCCACATCACGTTTTAAATGTCGTGATTTGCAAAGGTGAACATTTCACAAGGATGCAAATGATAAAGACACAAATCCCAAAAGATCTTCCTTCCTCTCTCTTCCCCCTCCTCTCCTCTCCTCTCCTCTCCTCTCCTCTCCTCTCCTCTCCTCTCCTCTCCTCTCCTCTGTGTTGTAAAGCTGGAAACACCTGGAGATGACAGGCTAAAACAGAGCCCTGCACATTGTCACAAAGTGTGAAAAATATCCATGATTTATTGACTGTAAAAGTCCCCAAACTGAGAGCCAGGGAGCTCCGACACCTCTCCCATGGAGATGCATGGTGTTTATGATTTATGGTCTGTGTGTTGTGAAAGGGAGAGGGGCTGAAACCTGAGACCGTCCCGCTGGATATTTTGTTGTGGAAAAAACAAAGCACACACATGCTCTATAGTGGAATAAACACAGTTTGCCACTTCTTTGCACTCGAGGCCCTGTGAGCTTTAAACTCTGAATATACAACCTCTATAAACAACTTTTTTTTCTTGCTGCCATGTGATATGTCTCCCTCTCTGATCCACATACGCTTTGATTCCTTTTTACTTTATGCCACTAATTCACTGACTCCGGTCTTAAATTGCTGGGTGTGATGGCTTACGTCACGTACTGAAACTGCCCCTCGCTCTTGAGTGCGGCCGAGGCGGCTGCAGAGCTACTTGTTGAGTCAGTCGGTGATATTGCTCACATCTGAGAGATGAGTGTTCAAACAGGCAGGCAGCTTGTGAGCCTGCAGTTGTGTCATTTTCTGGATGGATGACTCACAGTGAGTCCCACTGGGCCAGTCCAGGCAGGCGCACGTAGTTTTCCAATCCAACCAGAATAGGCAGGAGGAAGAATGTAAGTTAATGATTATCTTCATGCTGCATCTAAAGCACATTAGCCAAACACTGACACAACAGGAAGGCCAAATTAATAAAGTGGGGTCCAAAAGTTCACTTTCCCAACATAAGAAATGGTTGAATGATAAACCATGAATGTCAAAATTGCTGGGCCGACATCACTTGATGAATTACTATACAACGTGGTGAACATGAAGTTTCATGTGCTCTCAGTTAATCAGTAGCACACTATCAGTCACAACATATAAGCAACAACACATCTGTTTAAGCATCCAGACTATTTCTATGGCATTTTTGTGACTTTGCTGGTTGTGTCTGTGTTGAAATCTCAACATGGCCTTCAGGGGCTTTCACACCTTTTTCAAACATGAAACTAGATCTTAAAAGATTTGTAACCCAGCAAAAAAAATGTTTTATCACATATTCAATGTCAGGGGACTCTGTGGAGACTGGGATCTTTAGTTTGGGTTCAGCAGAGTCAAAACATCTCAGTTTTCACGTGTGAAAGACAACAATAGATAATTTTCTTTTACTTTTCTATTTGTGTCCCACTTTGGAAGGACAATGTCACATTTCTTCCTTTGTGAAGCATTTACAGGCTGTAATTGCCATCACAAGACTAAGTAGATCAACTTAATGTTAAGTGGCGGAGCGTTGTATGACTCGTAGCCTTCGTCAGACATCCACCCCCTCGAACGCAGTGCGGCCCTGCTGCTTTCCTCAATGGTGATGACAGGTCTTCCGTGTGCTTTTGGCGATTACACAACCTCATTCTTGACCCGACTGCTCTCTGGCCGACTTCTAGCTCATTGGGGAAATACTTAACTTTAATAAGTGTCAGTGCAGCAGAATATGTTGATTACAGATTCCCTGTTGTATTTCTGCAGTGTTTTCTCGCTGTGACCTTGCGGTTTCCAGAAAACTGTCTTCACTATGACTGAGCACCGGGATACCAGATGGTCATATACAGTGTGAATGTGTTTGTGCACTATATGGTCATGTTTATGTTTTCCAGATGTGTGTAACCCCTGAGTGACTGAGTCCAGTCTTCCAGTAAACCCTCAGTCATAACCTCTGGGGATGGACAGAGAGCCTGATTGTGCCTTTATTTCTCATTTGACTTGTTACATTGTACATGTGTTTGAGAAAAGCGGCGTTTAATCAAATAGGTGATTCAATTAATTCATATTAAGTCAATAAACAGTAAATTATTCCGCGATGATTTTGATATAGAAGCATTTGATTAAGACATTTATCAAGCAAACAAAAAAAACCTTCCTCTTGTTCCAGTTAATCAAATTTGAGGGATGGTGCTGTTTTCTTTCTGTGTAAACTGAATATGTTTGAGTGGACTGCTGCTCGGAAATAACTAAACATACTAAACATAAGATTATACGATGTTTATTTCACCGGTGACTTTGCGTACATTGGCCATTTTGTGTATTCATTCATATTGGAATATGTCTGTATTAATGGTGACAATGATTTCCACCATACGGCCTAGCCCGATGTCACTGTGTATGAGATTGATTTAATGTTAAAGTACATGTGTAGTCTATGGTTGAGGATGTGTGTGTTTGAATCCATCTGTTCAACAACACCTGAGGTCACAGTCGGGTTAGATGTCATTTAAGTTTGTACTTCCTTTTCGGTGACGATTCAGTCAGTACAGACCTGAGCTGAAGTGCTTTCTTCCAATTCAAGAGACCAGACACACAAGACCAGTGATGTCCAACTGGGAGTCAAATATGTATATTGTAACAAATGCTATCTTCAAATGTCACATTTGAAATTGTGGTTACATTATGGGAAATCATCGACCTATTATTAACATTATGTAGAGAAGCCACAGAGGCTATTAATTTGGCAAACTATTACACATGTAATGGAAAAGATGAGAGTGTTAATATAAACTCATTCCTCTAATGTATTATACATATTAAAAGTATAACGTTACAATATAATACCATCGAATGACAAATGTACTTGCATTTCCTCCTCCCTTTTTTAAAAACGTCACAACTTGCAAGCTGGGGAAATTCCTAAGTCTGAGGTCATGAATACCTCAAGAGAACATGGTAAACATGATCCCATTGGAAGGCAGCACTACATACAAGACAGTAGATGGACGTCACATTTGTAGCAGTTGGGTTTTGTGTGTTGTGTCACTGTGTGTGTCTGTGTGTTTTTGTTGTGACAAGCCCAGCATCTGCTTTTGTAATCCCCTGCCTGAAGATGGTAGGAATGCGAGAAGCCCGTCTGCTATTTCAGTCAGTCTCGCCATGATGAGACTTCAACGTCCTATTTGAAAATTGATGTTGATGATTTTCTGTTTGGCCTGTTTCGCCACTGGTGTGACCATCTGGTTTGTCTCAGAATGTTTCTCTCTCTGTGTTTCTTGTTACATCTCAGGTAGCTCAAACTTCAGATATCACAGGCTCCATTGTGGAAATGTAGATTGTCCTGAGTTTTGATTTAGTTTAATTAGCCCAAAAATACGTTAAGTGTTTGGTCTGCAGTTACAGAATAAAAACACAAATCTCACATCTGTAGAACATCTGATTCCGGGCTCATTGTAGTCTAATCATGTAATTTGTAATAATAGAAATGACGTGCAGAAAGACCTTCATGCCATTAATCACATCAGATATACTGCCTAATGAAAGGTTGTATTGGAGAGGGAGCACAGATGCCTTAAGAATGTATTTATACCTTTACGTCTCTGTGGTAATATATATTGCAGCACAAGACAGAAGGGTTCAGCTCCTCACGTCTTCTCCTCTGTCTTCAGCACCTGTTTTATTACCAGAAAAATACAGTACTGTCCCTGTCTCTCCCCTTCGTTTTCCTTTCTCCAGTCCCCCCCCCTTTCTCCCTCTCTCAGCACCTGTGTTAGTGGAGGCATAGTATACATACCAGACATACTTCAGCCCTCAATGGGCCATATTCAGCCACGTGTGTGTGCACGTTTCTATCATATGCTACCTTTGGGGACAAATTTCAGACCAAGAACAAGTCAATTGGAGACGGCTCGTCCTAGAGGGGTCAAAAGTCTATATTTGTGTCAGTGGTTAAGGTTAGCGAAAGTCCCCAGGAAAAGACTGTACATCTATGTAAAGTCCACTGTCTGTCAGACTCATTATCAGTTGGTTGTCCCTGATTCATGTGTTTTTCATGTCTGGCTGAGCTGTTCATTATATCACCTTATGTCTGAAGTCATTGTAGCTCATTTTATTCAACTTCAGACAAAGTCGTATTTCATCAAGCCGATGAATAACTTCATCTATTCAAGTGCCTCTCTTTGGCTGAAGTTTTTTTTTTGTTGCTCATATACGACCAGGGCTTTCAACAAAGAGACATGAAGGGTTTTGGTTTTCATCACACTCTTTGTGGAGTCCTTGGGTTGGTGGGAAGATATAAAACAGTCTTTCCGTGTGTGTGTGTGTGTGTGTGTGTGTGTGTGTGTGTGTGTGTCCACTTGTCTGGTCTGTGCGTTGTCTTTTGAAGACTGCTCTATATCTCCCCCTCCCTCCCCCTCCTCATCCTCCTCACACACGCTTAGATCTCCGCTGTCTGGCTCTGTGAAGTTTCACAAATTACTGCCACAAACATGTGAAATGAGCAGGAAACAAGCCTCTGTCTACTGTACATGTGACAGTATGGATGGGATGCACACAATGGTTAAAATCACAGAAACCGGTGGATGCTCATTGTGGCATATGTGGCCAGCTTAGGTCACTGGTTGTGAGAGGTATTGTCTTACTGCAAGACTGTAGAGATGCTCACATGTCTTCAATTAGTGGAAGGAATTCTGCGAGCGAGAATGAAACAGATTTCTGTGAATCTATGTCTCCCCCACACCTTCTTCTTGGTTAGTATTTCTCTCCTTCTGGATTTAAATGAGTAATAAATGTTTTTCTGTCATTTTTCTTCCCTCCAGCTTTTGGTCTCCTCCCAGTCACCTGCTTCCACGACAGATGACATGTACCTAGAGGGCCGAACATCAGGCGATCTCCCTATAGATGACGAAGATAGAGACGATGATGGCTCAGGCTCAGGATCTGGAGACTATGGTAAGGAGACTAGTCTAACGAATGTCCTTGTTTTGTAATTATTTTTTTTTTTTTACCTCTGCCAAGGAGGTTATGTTTTTGGTCTGCGTTTGTTTGTCTTTTAGTTAGCAGGATTACGCGAAAAACAACTCGATAGATTATAACAGAAGTTGGTGGAAGGATGTGGTATAAGTCAGGAAAGAACCCGTTAACTTTTGGTGCACATTCGGATCGGGGGGAGGATGCAGTAGTTTTATTTCACTTTGTCTAACATTGCGAGATAGGGCGTTTTTCAACATTTCCATAGATTTTTTTCTGAGAATAATTCATTCAATCTTGGTTTAAAAATAAGACATGTTCAGGGGGACTGATATTTATGAGTTTGTGCAATTTGGTGCTGGTCTAAATAAAAAGTAGGATCTAATGAATTTTTGGGGACTGTTGGCAGAGGTATGCACTCTACTGAGTGCCATTCTACTTGACATTTTTAATGATTTAAACTATATTTGTTCCAACTTTAAATTTCAGTTGTAAGATGCAGTTGTAAATTGGGGGTTCACTTATCAATTAACACATTAAAACCTTTTTTAGTCTGCTCGAACCCTCCAATCCAATGCCTTCCAATTTCCTTACAAGCGGCCCAACAGTTTTCCATTCATGGTGTTTTTCCTAATCTACCATCGATCAACCCAGTCACACATGTCAGAAATGAGCACTGCTATTGTAAAAGTGTCTGTAAGTTGAGACACAGAAGCCCTCACTGTGTGCCAGATGTTTGTCCTGAGGTGATGTGAAGTGAACCAGGTGAGCTTTTATTGGGCGTCCACAGATACTGTCTCTCTTTATTATGAATGACTCACTTCTACACCCACTGTGAATGATGTGTTGCAACATTCAGTTCATTCAAAAACATTCAGTGTGACCCTCGTATGCTTCACTTAAATGTGGTAAATTCCTTTAAGTAATGAAACTCACGGGTTGCACTTCTCCTGCATGTTAAAGAACTGCTTGGTAGAGTTCAAACAGAGCATTTACTCCAAAATCGGTTCCTCTATCCTCAGATGTAGTGGAGTTCCTCAACTTCTTTAATGACACAGCCTACGAAGAAGCCGTTCCAGTGCAGCCGGAGCCAACAGCAGACTCTCCTCACATCCCACCAACCACAGCAGCCGACGGCCATGTTCACCCAGCCACAAAGAAAACGACACCACTCCCTGAGGAGGTAGAGTGTTGCTTTTCCTTTTATTTAACTCTGTATCTCCAAGTTACAAAATCTTTATGGATTGGGTCCCAAAACAAACCACCATTTACCATAGTGATGGTATGACTAATAATAAAGGGTCTGCATCTTCAATGATTTTTCAATGTTTTTTGGATATTGATACATTTATTTATATTTATCTGCTTAACTCAAAGCCCATGAAAAATATACACCATTGGAAACTTTTTGACTTATGATGGTGAGAGTTTAGTTCAAGTTATTTCTAACTTCTTCTGGAAGGTGTAACAGTAAAACTAAAAACTAGGACTCATTTACATAAAGTGTATGAAGATCCATTTCGTGGTCTAAATTGTGAGAACTGTTAAGTATTTTAAACCACATGATGTTTCAAGTTTTTTTTTACCCTACATTGTTATTCAGTTTATCAAGCTTTTAACAAAAGTATTTGTTCTCTCAGGGCCCTGGTATTGGCCCAACAGAGGACTACTCCACGGACCATATCACCCCCAGCTCCCCCAACAAGCCTCCCATTGAAATCACCACAACCGAGTTCAGTATAGTAACCAAAGATGGCGAGGAGGACAACAGTCTGGATACTAGCTTGGACATTTCCCAAGAGGGTTCCGAAAACATTTTGATCAAGGTTGAGGATAACAATGAAGTTCGGACCAATGGGCAAGGCAGATTAAATGACCTGGCTGCCCCTGAAGAGGTGACGTCTGAGAACGTGTGGGAGAGGACAGACGTTTTGACAGGTAAGGACAGAATTTTACAAACTCATCATCATTGATGATGATGGTGATGACTACTTTTTGAATTAAGTGTCTTAAAATAATTTAACTTGAAGTAAAAAGTTCTAAATATTTCAAACAAAAAACTAAAAAGATTTTTGAATTTTCTTTATGTCCTCTCCAGCGGTGATAGCATGCGGAGTGGTTGGATTCCTCTGTGCAGTTTTCCTCCTCCTCCTCCTCGCCTACCGCATGAAGAAGAAGGATGAAGGTAGCTATGCCCTTGGAGACACCAAGGTTTCCTCAACAGCCTATCACCAAGCGCCCACCAAGGAGTTTTACGCCTGAACTGACCAAGAGGGACTTTAAATGTAATCTGTCGCCTGCCAATCAGGGCTGAAAATGGATCTATAAACAGCTGAAGATGATTCCTCTTGTTGAAGTTTGAAGTCAAGCACCTCTTCTCTTCTACAGTGCTCCATCAATGTTTTTATTTCTTTCATCTTTCTTATCCTCTGCCATCATTTCATTTTTTCTCTCTAATGTTCAGGGGGTTTTTTTTGTGAAGAAGAGGTCATTAGAGAACAAAAAGGACTATTAAAAATAGATTCCTGTAATTCCAACCCAGGGATGGAATTAGACATTTAATTCACAGCCTAAATTTTAAGGAAATAATCTACTTTAAAGTATCGATAACACTGTGCCTTTAAACTGAAATCATTATTTTAAGCTGAAGCACGTGGGGCTTGACTTGGTTCTGCATTACTGACAAATCGAATGTCTCATTTAGAGTAACTGGAGTGTCCAAGCTCAGAGGAACAACATGAGGCAGTAAATGTATAAATAGCCTTAACATATGGGATTATTATAACAAAGAACCTTTAAACGTTGACACCCTTTGCCCTTTAGTTGAGGTCAGGTTTGCTTAGTTTAACAGCTTGCATTGTTACATTTCATTTTCTGTACGCTTTGCTGAATTGAAGATTTTATGTCACTATGAAGAACGAATATGATTTTTCCATATGCTGCCCAGTATTGGAGTGAGAGATTTTGTTACTCTGCAGGTACTTACTGTATTTTTTGTTGTTATCTCACATATGTTTGATACCTGTACAACTGGCCAAATATAAATGTTCTTTATTTGTGTTTTTGGAAAACTATTTTTAGTAATCTTTTTTCCAATGTGTTTGCATATTATGAGATTATATTTCTGTAAGCAAAGAAATTTCAGTCTTTTCATTCCACTCATACAGTGTTAACCTTGAGCAGGTCAAAGCTCCTCAACCTTGTGTCTGTCCAACAATAGAAATATTTTCAGGAGTTTTTTATATTTGGTGCAGCAAATGTGGGACAGCGTTTCTAAGGTAGAGCCAAGGTTAATCACTATCATTCACAAACCGTAGAAGTGACCAGTGTCGTCTGACACGAGCCAAAGCACATTCCTGTCTTGCTGTCAGCTGTGCACAGTTGCAATGACGGGTTTGACGTTAAAGGGACAGAGTCAGCATCTATTGTTTTCTACAGTTTATAGAGTCAGTTTATTCAAATAATCTTCCTGCACGTCATAAGCAGTGTACACCATCGGGAGTTTCCCACTCTGTAATGATGTCAGTGCCAGTCTGAATGTAACCATGTCAGATTTTAAACAGGTTTCCTAATTCTAAGTCTATACCTCAACTAGCCAACCAGAGGCGTGTTAGGTCTTTTAGAGCTTTCATAAGGACACAGTTAACAGGGCGGTATTTCCTCTTGTTAGCACATACTTTTTTACCTGTGTATACCATGTAAGAAAGTATATTTTAGTGGAAATATTTGGGATTTGCACCATGTGTAGGCTGAGGAATTTTATCCAGCTCCCTACTGCTTATAATGTGTTAAAGATGAACACTTTTTTACATCAGCCTCAAATTTAAATTGGGGAAATGTCTTGAAGCTCTGTTGGTGGCCTTACATTCTGAATGGATAGGTGACATTTTGGTTAACAAGATGACTGAGTTGTTGATACAAACAGAGAGGTAGGGGTTACGTGGTTAAACTATGACTTGACCTGGCATTAACACATCCTTATCAAAACGACATTGATTTCAGAGATTGCTCTGAGTTTGTTGACTTTGAGTTCAAGGTTGAATAAGAAATGTTAAATCGATATTGGCATTTCCTTACAGGACTGTAACGGCCATTTTTGTTTGTTTATTTTCCGTTGTTAAAGCTCACTGCCCAAATGTTTGTCTTTTAACAGTTTGATTACCTTCGTGTCTGATGCCAAATCTATCTTTAATGCTTTAAATCAATGCTACTTAATAGTTTTTTTTCATGATATAACTGCCTTGGTCATAATAGATTTATAACTGACTTTTAGTCCTAGACTATCTGTATGCAAATGCAAACTACCTATTTACTATGGCTGGAATAATCAGGACGATCTGATCGCTAACCCTAAGTGACTAACTGTTGATAATGTGACTTTTGTTGGCCACTTGAATCCTCAGTGCCTTGCAATTCATTGTCTACATTAATGCAGTATTAGTGTCATGCTTTGACCTTCAAGCCGTACAGAAATTATCTGTTGTTCAGAAATAAACAATACCTATAAGGGTTTAAGACACTGCAATGCTGGCAATCCAACAGACAATAACCTTCCTCTTCTTTGATATCTGTAAGTTTATATGATATGTTGATGTTACCATAATTTATATGTATTAATTTATACTTGCATAGACTATAGTCCAAGTTAGTTTGTCAGTGATAAATTCGTATTGTACAGTATTTACTCATGGCCAAAGCCTCTTTGTGCCTTCTGCTCAGTTTGTTTGTTTTTTCATATTTGTTTAACTTTAGTTCAATTTGATTTCAATTCCATTTCCCCCCCCCTATAAAAGGCTTTAAAAAAGGATTAGAGTTAAAATAATAAGTTTATTGTGAATATTTTGCAGCTTTACTGTTCGTTTTCATCAAAGTCGAATGAATTGACTGAAGCCTTGAATTAACTAATAAACACCGACACAATGGTGAGGACCAACCAAAAATCAATAAGACCTACGTGTATGTGCAAGAACCATGTTGCTGAAATGGTGTATCTTATGAGGTTCTCTACTGAATAAAAGATGTGGCTTTAATGCAATGCTGAAACTGTCATTCTTTTGGTGTGGGATCATATGTTCCTTCTTTGCTCTTGGACACACACAAGACAACATTTATTCACTGAAGAGCATGTTTGCTGATGGTCAATAATGTCCCTCCTACGTTCTGCCCTTTCATTAACTTTATCATTCAATTTTTCCTTTCTACTGTGTCCTCATTTGGCACTCGAGTCACAACTTCACATCCTCACATGTAATTTAGTTATAACCCTGATTAAAAAAGCAAAACCCAAAGACTCAATAATAATGTCCTTTGATAATTCCACATTTGGTCAGCTGCTGGTAAAAGCACTCAGATTTGAGTTTTAAGTATTCAAGCACCATTTGTTTGCACAGAAGCACAGAAAAAACATTTCCTACTGACCTCGAGAAATATCCTCTCACAAGCGTAGGTGCCAGAAAAAGAGGCAACGTGTGAACGGAGCCAAATGGTCAAGACGTTTTCCAAAACCCAGTGATGCAGAGAAGAAAAACACAAATGGCAGAGGAAAGAGGAGGCTCGTGAAAAGCCGGGTGTCCTATATCATTATGTGAAAAGCAAATGGAAGAGGAAAACTATAAGTCACCATGAATCTGACCATTCCTTACAGGGTAGTCATTTGTTGCGCTTGCAATCGACTGCAGATGATTGATGGTAGTGTGGGTGGGGAGAAAATTGGAATGTGGGTGTGATGTGCTTTGTTTTTGCAGAGTAGATACAAAACATCGTCTTATTGTCCATTGTACAAAAACAGTAATAGAGTTAAAGAGTAATATTGAAAAAGTGCATAGAGCATTATCAGGATAACATCTACTCCGAAAGCTAACTATGCTATAGGGAGTGTGACATTCCCATTGGAATTTCAGCTGTAGAACAAGTACAAACCATTTGGAACTTCATATTTTGTTTTGTCTACATCCATTTTACTTAAATGTATTTATGAAACAAGACCCGAACAGCATGTTGGGTATGGAAACCAAATAGTTACATGATTAATATTGCTAAAGTTCTCGTTTTAATTGTAGATCTAAGTGTGTGTGTGTGTGTGTGTGTGTGTGTGTGTGTGTGTGTGTGTGTTATGAAAAGTATGTGATAAGTATTATTATATTAAAAGTATGGCAAGTATCTTTTGCCACACAATGTAAATGCAATAGTGTAATTTTAATACATTATGTTATGTATAATATATATGTGTTATATATAATATGTTATGTTATGTAGCCCTCAGCTGGTATTCCTCTGTTGGACATTTAAACAGGGGGAAACAATTCAAAATAAAAAGGCGCAGACAAAAACTGCCTCAACTAATTGAACATTATCTATAATTTAAATTCAGAATTTTAAAATAGATTAATTTACAAAATTAAGATGTTGCTTTTGTTTATATATTGAGTTACTTTATGGTGATATTTTCTATTCTTAAAAAGACTATGCTTTTATTGTGAAAACCGACCGAGGGGAAGTTTACTTTCGTTGTGCACACTGACGTCACGTGGGCCGAAGAGTTTAAAGTCCTGTTTTTTAGGTTGTGTAGCTTATTTCACTCTTAAGTCTTGTAAAGTGATTTTTAACAAAGACACTGGCGTTGGCCTCAAAGGTTTGTGTTTGTTTTGTTATTTTATGGACGTTTAGAATAAATTAATCATCAAGTTTTATCGTTACTGTTTGTGTTAAAACTGCAAATGTTACTCACTGATCTGTCTCAGTCCACAGATGATGATGATGATGACTTGGAAGGGGAAACAGTTCTTCCTCCACTTCCTCCTCTTCTCCGTGCTGTCCTCTCTGTGTGACTGTCACCCTCACTTTGCTCTGCACAAGGGTTCAAGTGCTGCATCCAATGATACTGAAAGAAACGGTATTGAAGCTTCCCTAACATCAGCAGTTTAGATATTTCTAAAAAAGCCTGTGCATGAAAACCAGAGTAGACATCAGTTTGTAGTCAGTGTTTTCTGGAGCCCGACTGATGTTGATTTTTGTGCCCGATGCCAATATCAATATGCGGTGGTGAATCCTTTTCAGGCTAGAGGAGAGAGAGACCAGGAACAGTTGTGTAACCATCATGTTATATATAAACATAAAGACAGATATCAAAATGTCTGTGAAAGGCTCATATCGACTTATCAATAAATCGGTTGTGTTTTCTTTGAATGTTATAAAAAGCAGTGGTACAGAAATCGAGTGGTCAAATATAGATGCCAAACCACTGTCCTTTCATTTAAAGATTATGTTGATACTGGAAAATACAAATATATTCCTATCCCCGCCTTTTATCATTGAATCATTGTGAATACGGTACAAATTCTACCACCACTAATTTATACAAAGCTTCTTTTTCAGACTTGGGGATGTGACCTGCCTTTCTTTGTGTGTGTGTTTCTGTGCAGCTTCACATGTAGCAGCGGAGGTAGCAGGCTATGCTGCTGTGGCAAAACAGATCATTGACCTGGCTGTGTACGGTGCTGCCCGGAACCGCTCTTACAGACGCCTGGCCGACTTCACTGACACTATAGGGAACCGTGTCAGCGGCTCACACAATCTAGAGATGGCTATCAAATACATGTCCAATGCTATGACGCAGGATGGGTTGGATGTCCACCTGGGTGAGTGCGGGTGCAGTTTGCTCGTCTTGAATAATCTCTAGACACTGGGCCTCGTTTGTCCTCTGCTGAATGTAAGTGGGGAGTTTATTTTGTGTCCTCTGGTGTGGTTTCCTCTCCAGAGCCTGTTAAAATCCCACACTGGGTGAGAGGGGAGGAGAGTGCAGAGATGACTGTGCCAAGGGCCAAAAGACTGGCTATACTGGGCCTGGGCAGCAGTGTGGGAACACCACCTGAAGGTAAATCACTGTATCCAATCACTTTAATCATCTGCCATCCACGCCCCTCTCACTCTTCCCCCCTGTCTCCCTGTTATCTCTGCAGGTATCGAGGCAGAGGTGTTAGTGGTTGCGTCTTTCGAGGAGTTGAAGCGTAGAGCCAGCGAGGCCGTCGGCAAGATCGTGGTCTTCAACCAGCCGTTTGTCAGCTACGGGGAGACGGTGAAGTACCGAGCTTACGGTGCCTCGGAGGCAGCTAAAGTGGGAGCTGTGGCCTCTCTAATTCGATCTATCACCCCATACTCTATTAACAGGTATCTACAGTGGTGGCAAATAACAAAGTGTATTTACTCAGTTACTGTACTTGAGTTCATTTTTCATGTATCTGTACCTTACTTTAGTACCACTACATTTTCACAAACCATTGTGTTACATGTTCACTTAGTTTTTATATTTTTAAAAGAAAACAATTATGAGAGGGGAATTGATCCACTGATCCAATCAAGGCATTAGGAAATGATACACTTGGCACTTTAATGGAACTTTAGTACTTTAATTCATTGGTTAATGTAGTACTTTGCTTTTGCTTTAGTACATGTTTGTCTATTTATTTGTACTTAAGTAAAATGTGTGCTTACCATCCATCCATCCATCACTGCTTACTTAATTCATTTCCATTATTTCAGAAATTATGTAATTATAGCATTTGATTCTAATTGTGATCTTTTAATTAATAGACTTATTGGTTATACCACAGCGCAGCATATTTAACTCATAGTAATATGGTGTATAGATATTTGGTATATTAATCGGCAGCTGCTAGCTCACCGCATTTGGAGGCTTGAGCCCTCCTGCAGCGGCTCTGGGTTTGTTCTGAACCGGCCCTTTGCTGCATGTCTTCCCCTGCTCTCTCTTCCCATTTCATGCTTTCTGTCCAAACAATAAAAATATCTGAATATCTTCACCAATGAAATTGGCCCACCAATGACAGGGCCGTCCATCTGTCTATAATATAAAAATAGCCAAAATTCTGGTTGTTTAACCCCAGTTTTTTTTTTTTTTTATCAAATACTGAGTGTTTAGTCAACTGTAACATTTCACTCTTTGTCTTTCTCCTCTCTAGTCCTCACACAGGCTGGCAGGACTACCAGGATGGAGTGAAGCACATCCCTGCAGCCTGTATCACTCTGGAAGATGCTGAGCTCATGTGGCGTTTCGCGCAGAGGGGGCAGAAGATCGTGGTTAGACTCAAGATGGGAGCCAAGACTCTGCCGGATGCCGACTCCTTCAACACAGTGGCTGAAATAAAAGGCTGGCAGCACCCCGAGCAGGTAGCACCCACTCACACTCTCACAATGTTTTAGTTTTGAGGTCAATCTGGTGGGTGGGTCTTCTAAGTAAATAACTACACTCTTGGAAGAAAGACTCTGATGGTTCTTGTTTCTCTGAGTTTCCTCTTCCTCTTTTCCTTAGTTCGGGTTAAAACTTATTTTTGCTGAGTCCTGATCTTCCCACAGATATATAGTCTGCCTTTATTTTGCCAGTGTGTGTGTGTATGTGCTCTAAAGCTTGGCTCAGCTGGAAAAAGGAAGAAATGTCACTTTCATTCAGTCAGTGTGTTTCTATGGAAACAACGGTGTATAAACAAATACAACTTTTTTTATGTATTTGATGTTTTTAAAATAATCCAAGAATAAGAAGGTTTTAAAATTCCCATAAAGTATTACTGCATTAATGAATCCCTAAACTCTGACTGTATTAAATTATTTATATTATAAACCCGACATTACCGTATTTTTCCTACATCATCACTGTATTTTTTTCCTGTTCTGGCCAGTCTAAACAACTCAATGAAAATTATAGGCCTGCTGAAATTAACCCATCCTTTTATGGTATGAGCAGTGTCAGTTGTGAACACATGGTAATGTGAGCAAATTGAGTGAAGATGTGATGCTTCAATTTATTTATTTTTTCTTGTGTAAACTATATTCCTTCTCTCTGTGTTTAACTTTCATCGTCAGGCTTTGTAAAATGGGACTAATCAGCTGTGTAAACTCATGAATTGGTGTGAACGGATGTAAACTCATGCAGGAGCAATGCCCTGCAACCAGGACAAAGTTAATCTGATTCTAACATGCACTGTGCAGAATGTGTGGTGCACCCCAGGCAGGTTGTTAGTTAGACAGACTGACTACGTGCAAATTATAGCCATAGCACTTTTTTCACTGGCAGACTCCTTATGCTCTAAATCAAAAGCTCACCACTGCATCGCTGCTCAATACGTGTGACCCAGCTCGCAGCTCTGCAGTGAAGTGTCACACACAGCTCCTCTGCCCATATCTGAATCCTGACTCATCTAGCAGGTACAACCTGATCAACAGATATGGCCCTGCTGCACAATGGTACGCAGCGTTTGTGAGAGTGACCCTGTGAAGCCCTTTGATATCACACTACTGGTTATAGTTGTGGAGTAGTCACCATGGCCAGAAATATGTATTGATAAATGTGTGTATACAATTAAATTTATTGATCTATAAATACGTAGGCTGTGTCCAAAATCACTCACTACTCACTATTGTCCGCCATATAGTGAGTTTGCCACTTTATAGTCTAAATGTTTAGTTAGAAATATTATATATATATATATATGCAAAGAATGAGTGAAAAATGGGAAAAGGATGAGAGAAGAGTGCTGTATTATGTGAAAACATAATTGTCTGAATTAAAGGAATGAATTAAAAAGCAGCCGATGTGACTCAGTAGAAGGCGACAAACAGGAAAGCCTTGTTTGAAAAGAACTGGAAGTTCAGTCAGACAACTCGCATTCAAACATTTATTGCAGCAGTAGAACAGGTTTAGTGTTTGGCGTCTAGGCTCCAACTTAATCACTCCCCAATATGATTACACAGGAATGATGGGAGTGATGAGCAAATACTTTTAACCCCCCGTCGGAGCCTACAGGTGGATGCTGGGGTGGTGTAGGGGCTGAGGCAACTGGTAGCAATACTGCAGCAGCAGTGCGAGCAAAGGGGATGATGGGAAATTTCTCTCTGCTTAAATAGACCACCTGATAAGGTGGGTGTGTATTATAGATGGTTGTGGAGAGTGAGGTATGTCACAGGATGTATGTCACATGATTGGCGCAGCGCAGCTCGAGTTGGCTGCTTGAACTAGCTCGCCGGCGTCGCTCCATTTGTAGCAGTAAATATTTTAAATGTATTAATGTGGTGAAATTTGCTCTGTATAACATAAACTGACTGACATTGTTATATAGGACATTTTAATCGTGCAACAGTAATGAAGTATTTACCTGTGCACCGAAAATGACCCTAGGGTTTCTTCTTTACATTTTGCAGATAAGTTTATTATATATTCCTCTAGTCAGAATTGTCTATACAGTGATTAGGGAGGAGTGAATGAATGAGTGATTTCAGACACCTGCATAGACCATAATTGCACAGTAATAAATATTACATATTTTAATGGTCAACAAAAAAGGGGAATTACAAAAATAATTTACCAATATAACATGAATCCATCAAACCATACAGATTTACAAATTTAACATAAAACACTGAATACATGCATAATTTAGAAATACATCAATGTATTCATAAATAAATAATTAAATTTGAAAATAAGTGAAGAGGCAGGTTATACAGAGAACTGAATAATCACGTTCACACACGAAATTAAGAATACAGATTTTAATCAGGCTTTTAAAATTTCCCTGCTGCTCTTCCTGTTCCATGACACAGTGGAAGCTGAAAACAAGTTATAACAATGCAAATTAGTTCAGGGATGTATCGAGCGCTCTGATAGCCGGGGTGTGAGGCGGGTGCAGCTCTCTTGCCAGTTAAAGAGCTTGTTAAAGATGTGGTTACGCCAGAGGGACTAGAGGAGGAGATTCAATTTGGCATCCTGAGAAGAAACTGTCCAGAGCTTCCGTGTTGTCGCCTCAAAGTTGTCATGTCTGTCTGAATTAAAGTGGAAGAGAAGCAGGATTTGCATTCAACCATTGTCAGGGATGGCCCCATTAGTTTGTGGTGAACAGAACTGCAGCACAATGGAGGAGACGCTTCTGGTTTGACTGGTTAAACAAACCGAAAGAACATTTTCAATTTCTATGCATCACTTTCAAATGTCCAATGTGCGAATTCTGTTGTATACTGTACACGAGCACTTGATTAGGAACACCATACTAATACTGATTCTCCATGGCAGCCTAAAACTACGACTTTATTCTTGAAGATTTTAGACTTTTTTTCTCGTAATACTTCAACTTAATTCTCGTAATATTACAACTTTATTCTGGATTTTAATTTTTTTCCTTTAAGTGACCCTAATACTGGGACAGAGACTGGACGCCATGTAATACCTGACAGGATAGGTTGTGTTGGCAGATGAAGGTAGATGGTATTTGCTCTGGGACTTTTTCCAGGAATGGGACTGCATGAACTGTTTGTGTGTAATCCAGCCTGTAAATATTAGGCCTGCTGATCCAACAATTGCAAAACTTCAAAAGTCCAAGTTGTCCAAACACAAGATTTCTCACTTTGAACAGAGAGCACAGACTGGGTCTGTTTGGTGTTACAGTAATAACAGTATGTCCGATTTATTTCAGCAGTTCAGTTTGTGTAATCTATGTGAACGTCTTTACAATGTGCTGCCTCCATCTGTGGAAGAAGAGATAACTGAAAAACCAGACTTGGATTAGAGGAGCATCACTGATGTCAGTTGTTACTATTTTCATCTGGGAACCAAAGCTTGGTCCCTCATTATAGAAATGGGAAATGAAACACATGGTGTGGTTGACATCATTTCTGGCTCAGCTACTTCTTCTCCAGCTGGCAGTAGCTGTAAATGTGGTCGCTGTGTGTGTATGCATGTGTGTGTGTGTGTGTGTACATGTTCACTTGAGGTATGGTGAGTCATTTCCACAGTTTGGCTTCTCCGGACTTGTCAGAGTCGTCTGAGAATGATGAGTTGCTGGGATTTTTTCCGCTCACTCAGCTTCTACGTTTCCTATCTTACTCTTCAGATCTAAAATGTTCTGATGTGTGGGCTGTCTGTTTATGATCATGTCAAGTCTGACTCACCG
Source organism: Hippoglossus hippoglossus (assembly GCF_009819705.1). Taxonomy (NCBI): domain Eukaryota; kingdom Metazoa; phylum Chordata; class Actinopteri; order Pleuronectiformes; family Pleuronectidae; genus Hippoglossus; species Hippoglossus hippoglossus. The sequence goes on along the minus strand of NC_047166.1, from coordinate 15,187,480 downwards.
GATGTAAACTGTGGCTATAAGCCTGTATGGCCGTGCCCTCCTCATCTGCGATCTGTCTGTTAGTGTAAATCCCCTTCACCATGGGAGGCAACAAGATCAACCAACACACTGAAAATGGCGAGTTCTGATATTTAATATCAGAAATAAAAATAAATATAATAATACATCTAATATTTAGATTTACGTACGTCTTTTACTCGTGGCATTTTCTTTACGAGGAAATAGACATTTCAACACGATTGTAATTGGTTTAAAGAAATCCATGAAAAACAGATATACTTTCTACTCCCCCCTATAGTGGAAAGATAAATGCTGCAACATTCTCTGTGGAGATGGGTCCATTCGAGAACCACAAATCATTTTGTTCCTGATTGTGATGAACACTGACTATAAATGTAAAAAAATCTGTATTTGTTGGAAAGAGTGATTTTATTAGCCCATCTAAACTGCACTGAACCACAACTAAAACATGTTTTGGGTACTTTGTTAATAGTAGTACTTTGTTAGGATTTTACTGAATTATATTGTAATCATGCCTTTTCATAATAACGTCACCATGACATCATTTGTACTATATGATGATGAATGATTGGTTAAGAGAGGCAATGTTTATTAATATAAACTCAACATGGGCAGAAGGATCTTTCTATTGTAAAAATACTATTTTTTAAAAAAGGAAACTGTTTCTGCCGGTTGCGTAATTTATTGCAAGATTAGTATGTTTACGAGCAAATTCCAAACTCAATGACTACACTGTAAAAAACAATGATGCATGCCGTAACCCGGGACCAACCCTTAGATGGAAAACGCACAAGTTGGATTTAGAGGAAGGTCTGGTATTGCAAAACAAATCTGTTGATTTATGGAAACAGAAGCGTGTGTGTCAGTCTTAAATGCTTAAGAACTTTTTAATGGAAAGGGTCATTGTCCAGACAGAGGTCAGAGGTCAGAAAATGCTCTGTAACCTGAAACCTCAGGTCAGGATCCGCCCACTGACTAGTTTTGATTCTCATCCTTAAACTTCCTGGAATTGGAGAGTCTGTCTGTTCTTGCTGAAACCAAAAAATATATATTTTTATCATCAAAACTGAATTATATTTAAAGTGTGTGTGTGTGTGTGTGTGTGTGTGTGTGTGTGTGTGTGTGTGTGTGTGTGTGTGTGTGTGTGTGTGTGTGTGTGTGTGTGTGTTTGTTAGAATAAAATGCAGACAGGATATGGGTTACACAGCGTTATCTCTTCCAGTTCTCTCCGATTTGTCTGAGTTAGACCAGACAAATGGACAAATTGCCAGGGTTCACACCTGTAAGAAGTGTCCCACTGCTCTCTCGCAAAGGATCACCTCTATGTTTACATGTCTTGTATTTGTTCAATCTGCCAGGTTGTTCTACTGAGCGGTCACTTGGACAGTTGGGACGTGGGCCAGGGTGCTATGGATGACGGAGGTGGAGTCATGATTTCCTGGGAGGCCTTGTCACTCATCAAGGACTTAGGTGATGTACATTAGAAACAGACACTGTAGAGTCAAAGCACATACAGTATATCGACAGCAACAAACGTTCACCAGCTTTCAAATAAACACAGTCACATAAATGATTTGACTTTATTATGCCTCCACGCCAGCGAAGGCCAGACTGTCCCATTCTTGTGAACATGATATCTCAAGAACGCCTTGAGGGAATTTCTTCAAATTGCTAAAAATGCTCATGTTGACTGACATATGAACTGATTAGTATTTTGTTGTCAAAGGTTAAGCTCACCGTGACCTTACAAAACACATTATTGGTCTTGTAAACACAATATCTCAGGAAGGTCTTGAGAGAATCCTTTCAAATTCCACACAAATGTTTAATTGGATTCATGGATTAACTGATTAGATTTGGGTGGTTGACGGTCAAAGGTCAAAGTCACAGTGGCCTCACAAAACGGGGTTTTAGTCTCTTGAACATGAAAGTCAAGTCTGTCTTTAGGGAATTTCTTCAGACTAGACCAGTTGTCACTTTGACTCAAAGCTCAACAGATTAGATTTTAGGGGTCAAAGGTCAGGGTGACCTCATGTGTGTCTGGAAAAAAATATATGTAGATTGAAACTGCACTAATTAGCAGAGGCATACAACCGCAGGGAAGTGATATTAGTTATTGTGTAACCTTTTATGTCCCACTAAGATCAATGGTATTCTTTATAAACGAATGACTTGGCCAACAAATTACAACCCCCTCAGATAGTAGAACATTATATATATATAAGCGAAACAGAATAAAATACAGTAAAAAATACATGAACAGGGGACAAAGACTTGTGAAAACCATGAGGTGCAGAGTGTTCAGTTCTAAACTTAGGAACAAAACAACAAAAAACTGACTGTGAACTGTGATTTCCTCCAACTGGTGGATTTCCGCCCAACTGTAGAGGAACAATAACAACACAGAGACTTAGGAAACAGACTCTGATATACGGTTGCAGTATTCTGAATGGGACAAGAACATGAAGTCCATTGAGGAAAAGTTTCATATAGAGGAATACAGTTATATCCCCTTGTCTGAATATATTTTATGTACATCGCTGTGTGTTCATTTGTCTCTTCATCTGTGTCTAGGTCTGCGTCCGAGGAGAACTCTGCGAACGGTGCTGTGGACGGGTGAAGAGCAGGGTGGAGTTGGATCTCTGCAGTACTTTAATCTACACAAGGTTCTGTCTACCTTTTTACTGTTGTATTAAAACAATTATGGTTCTTGCTTGGAAGAAATAATATTGTGAAAGTCAAGACTGCAGCCGTGTAGGAGTAAGCTACTTCCAGTGAACTGCAGAGGTCTTGGCTAGCTACAAGGTTTTTCCATGTGCAAATGATCTAAATAACAATCTACAATCTAACAGTTTCCTTCTTCTGAGAGTTGGCTTCCTAACAGGCCTTTGCACTCTGCACAACAGAGATAGAGCTTTACTGCATTTTTTTCGACCATTTTCACTAATGTACCGTAATTCCCCAGTGGCCTGTTATTTTAATTTTTTTATGTATGATTAGAATTTGAATGACCTCATTCAGGTAATGCAGCTGTATGAGCAACGCCTGGTGGTTGGTTGAGTGTCTTTGTTTGAAAGTAGTAGTGCTCATAATATTCAACTTTACATCACAAGGCCTCATAAAAACACAATCCAGTGGTTCTCTATTTTGATTGTCTGACGTCTGTATTGCTTTCATTTATTCAAACACAACTGAGGCTGATGTTTTTTGTGTGTCTATGAACCTTTCTCACTTCCTCTCCCCGTCCAGGTCAACCTGTCCAACTTTGACCTCGTCATGGAGTCCGACTTGGGGACATTCACACCGCTGGCTCTGCAGTTTACTGGCAGTGATGCAGCACGAGCGGTGAAAACAAGAACACTGTCGCACAATTATTAGTCTTCATGCAGATAGTTGTAAATCGTATCTCTAATCATATTGGTTCCATTAGTACACGACATGACATCATGACACCATTCCCACCATCTGATCAGGAATTGTTTATTGATCTATTTAAGCCTTATAGGTCATGTATTTAATCATATAGGATGCAGAAATACCCTGAGAAATTCAAAAATATTTTTTTAACTATGTACAACATCCTTTTCTGACTTCTTTATAATGTCACTTATCATATGATACATGATGGGGAAACATTTTCTGATCATTATGTGTATTTTGGACCATATTGTTGTTGACCTTGACCGATCAGCTGACAGACATAAAACACACACTGACTATGCTGGTGTTCAGGGTAATCATCTTGAAGTATGTTTGAAAAGCTAAGAAACGTTTTTGCTGCATCTTCATCAACAGGTGATGGAAGAAGTGGTCAAACTGTTGGCTCCCATTAATACGACCAAACTGGAGGCAAACGGAGAAGGGACAGACATTTCACAATGGATACAGGCTGGAGTACCAGGTCAGTTCATTCGGTCTGTCTGACACTAGCAGCACATACCAGGAAAAATAGGAAATAGATGGCATTTATCAGATCTCTTTTCTTTGGAAAGTGCTGCATGAACAGATTCACATCCTCATTGGTGAACCATAAACTCACTTTATTGTAATTGTAATACAGTAAAGGGAAGTTGTGGCAGATTTTCTCTTAAAGTGACATTTCTTTACCTGAATTCAAGTTACAAATAGGATTGGAAGTAAAGTCAAACGTGTACAGAGATTTTTTTTAATAATGGAGACACGATGTACTGGGGGCATATAAACACCCAATTTCATAGTATCACTTCACACATATCTAAACCAGAGTATTTGAAATGGCTTTGCATTTGTTACTTTAAAAATGCAAAGAAAGTCTTTCTGTATATTGCTGGTTGGATGCTTCAACCTGTAAAACACAGATGTAACGGAGATGTAACAGATCAGGCTTTATACAGGCTGCTGACACTTTACTCCTCCAGCTTTCATACAGAGCCAAACCATCTCCAACACCTTTTTTAAACACAGATTCCCCTGCATCTTGTTTAGAATCTTAGATTAGCACAAAGGGCAAGATACTGCATTGAGCTATAGTAATATGGTTACATGTTGATATTGTTTTGCAGTCATGAAATGCAGATAGTGGAAAGAGATTGAACCCTCAACAGTGTTATAAATACACTTAATATCTGAGTGTTAGTGTCTTTGTGGCTTTGGTAGAATCTTAGTGGTTCAGACGTCCTCTCTGCCTCTGTCTAGTTTCTGTAGAAGTGAAATTACATTTAACGCAGATATACAGTGCTGATCAACATTTAAAAGGGGAACTGAAAGCAAGACAAAAACACATTTTTGAAACACTTCAGGACAAACAAAAATGTTCCTATAAACCTTTGACAAAGAGAAATATGTGGTGCTGTGTGGAGACTGAGGTGGTCTTCCACTATCTAATGTTTGAGAATTCTAGTGGAGCTGCTGCGAGTTTGGTGCCTTGATCAAAAGCATTTAATAAGTAGTACATTCTGGAGCAGATTGTCTGTTCCCATTACTCACAGCTCCCTTCTTCCATGGCACTGTTTATAGCATAATATCGTTTTCAGCATTATTAATCCATCCATTCAGTAATCTCTATCTAATCTTATCAGTCACTAAGTCATCTACACGATGAGATTTCCAAAGAAAATACCCTTTAACCCTCAAAATGGTGACAGGTCACGTTGAATCCTCTGGTTCATGAACCACCACAGAGAAACTGTGTTGTTAAGTGTCTTCCTCTCGGTCTGCACAGCTGAGCCCAGGCCTCTTTACTAGTGTTGGTTGTTGAATCAGGTGAATGTGGCTCAAATGATTATTTTTTAAATATACATAATTAAAATGAGTTTAGAATTTTTTATAGTGTGTGTGTATGTATGTTTATACATATTTTCTATATTCTAGTACTACACTGTGTTTCAACAAAGATTGAATAACATCACTTTTTAAGATCCAGATAAGATATATATGAATTTAAAAAAATTATATTGTGTACCTCTGCCCTGCATACTATGCATTTACCTGATTTATTGAACTCGATATGTTCTTGTCTCAAACTGGCAATTACTCTTCCTCTGTAGTCCTCCGGGTTTTTGTTTACAGCACCTCGACACTGGCCATGGCTCTTATTACCACAAACTCGTCTTCCTCGATATCTTCAATGTGTGTCACGGCTTTTTCATCTATAGATTTTAGAAGCACCATCAACACCCTCAATCGCTGGCGGAAAATCCTGCAGAGGTTCTCCTCCTGTGTTCTCACATTGGCTCCTCCAGAGTTTCTGCGGACTTTACACTATAGGCCAGGTGTAAAAAAAGTCAGCAGAAAGTCTGCAGGCTGTCCCTCAGGCATTTGCATACATCCTCAGGAGTTCTGTGCATCCCTGAAAGCAGCTTTACAGACTTCTATTATTAAACAGTTTTAATGGCCAACAGTTTTTTTTTGCATATTTTCAGGAATACAGGAATATTAAGACAGTTCCTGTTACATCCAAATCACAACATTACAACAAAAAACATTTTGGTGTGCAGGCACCTTGTAAGTGCACCAGTCACTTTTTATACAACTTGTTCAAAGTGGGAGTGTTGCACCTTTACTATAGGGTGGGATGTCTGTAGAATAGTGTTTTACACCATAATTCATTTTTGTGTCTTCTTTATTGTTCCATTCACCAACTCTCCTCCATGGAGAGATTTTTGAAAGGATGAAAAAACACACAACTGCTAGTCCATGACACTGACAGAGTCCACAGAGTCATGTTGAATCCTTTGGTTCATGAACCACCATGGATTAGCTGCATGCAGAGGGGCCTTCATCTTCGTCATTAAGGAGGAGTCGAGGTCTCTTTGGCTGTCTCCTTACTTTTGTTGGTTGAAGGAACAATATGGGACTGTCCATGGGAAATGTGATGGTGCAAACACCACAGTCTTTGCTGGGCACTTTTGTCTGGGTACCTTCACAGACAAAGAAATCAGACATTCTGTCAGTTCTATAGACTGTAGTGAAATTAATGAGCCAACTTTATGTTTATCTTAGTGAAAGCAAAAATGACTACATTCCGTTTGTAAATGCAGTTTGATAATTTGAAGGATAACAAACCTGTACTTCGGAAGCGCTTTTGTGCATTGGTTAAGAGATGTATCTCTGGTCTTCTCACCATGGGGTCAGTCTGCGATGCTACGTGTCTCACAGCATTTGTACTAGTGACCTTAACAACAACAACAACAACAGAAGGAAGAGCAAGACTTCATCAAAACCAATACCCAAAAAATATTTTATTAAAAAAATAATAATATTTTAACTATTTATTTACAATTTTAACATTGAACCACAGGGATGATAAATAAGAACGTATACAAAAATAAATGCTCCTTTTCTCTCATGTCAAGTAAAATCACACGAGAGAAAGCTTCTATAAAAATGCATCTTCTTTAAAAACTATTGCTCTGGTTAAAATATAGAAAAACCCCTTAAACAGTTTTCCATAATTAATTGTTTATAGGTCAAGATATGACGCTGTCTGGGTCCAGATCTGACCTGCAAACCCCCTGTTAGTGACCTGATACAGTCTATTTTTAAGGGTTAGATGGGTTGTTCCATGTATAATCATCACACATTTGGGCCGCTCTGTCACATGGCTTAATGACATTGTTCATGCTGATTTGGTCACATGAGAAATGCATAGAACAGAAATTTCATGCGTCTTAGATCCTCATTAAAAGGAGACACGGCTAACAAAGGTTTTAATTTTTGGGAGCGAGTGTGACTGACCATATCTCCCTTAAGATATGTCACCTTTTAATTTATTGATCTGACCAATATATAATCTCTAATATAAAACAGCATTTCATATGAAGATATTCATGTAAAATATCACTCACATCAAAATGCTGTGGCCATGTAGCCTTTATTATCATCATCATCATCACTGCACCACCCTGTCAACGCATCAAGCTACTGTATGGACGACGTGTATGGATCTAGACTCCTCAGCAACACTGTCCAGTTGTGGACACATATTGAGAAGTAGTGTTGAGACTATTAGTCAGACTGTCTGGTTCCCAAGCGACCGTCCCTCAGCCAATCACGAGTGTGCATATAAGGCGGTCAAGTAAGCTTGTTGCTGGTTGGTGGAGTTCGGAGAGCTGTGGCGGAAGTTTGGCATTTTCCCAGGTTGCGTGAAGGTAGCACATCTGCCACACTTTCCCCCGGATTGTTACTTTGCAAACTAATAAAGCCTATTTCACAAATATCCAGCAACTCGGCGTTTAGCTAAACTAACCGCGCAGGAGCTGTGTGAGTGAAGCTGCATCGGGGGACGGAGGTACGGACACACTCAGTGCGGGACGGAGCGGTGGTGGAGAAACAGCCGGAGAGTCCGACAGCTATAACGACATTTTCCGGGGTTATGTTCTACACAACAATAAACAACTCCGAACACATGCATAGAAAGCTTCAACGCCTCATTCGGTCTCAATTCAACCCGCTCAGCTCGACTTTCCAGCCGATCACTGCAACTTCAGTGAGAAACTTGGCTACACACTGAATTCCATAGTCTGGCCACGTTAGCTGCGATGCTAGCGCCAGGCTAACCAGCACAACACACAGTAACGTAACGTGGCAAAACATTCCCAGCTCCCAGTTTTACCGTTGTTTCCCGCACCGTGGGCACTGATCCGTTTCTCAGCTTCAGTTTAGAAGCAAACCCTCTGTTGTACTGGCCCTCGTTGAGGAAGCAGTCTGAAGTAAAGTGGTTAGCACACACATACAGCACTTTGACTGTCGCTGTGGGCACATCTCCATCGAAAATAAAATGAATCCACTGGGTCTTTAAATCCTCAGACGTGGGGAGAATATGGAGACTTCTGTGTTCCTCTGCGCAGCCGACCACGGAGCAACAGGCGTGCTTTCCTCGTACCTTCGACATCTGTGTTTACAGGAGCAGGCTTCAGTGAGGAAATTAAAAATGGCCGCCGTGAGGTAGATTCACTAGGACTCAGTGGGCGGAACAAACCACTAGAGGGCGTGTCACACAACCTGGAGCCCCTTAGGATGTCAAATGGGGAAAGACATGTGACTGGCTCCTTTTGATCAGACATTTTCTGAAAGCTGGATGGGCTTTTGTCATTTTTGGGGGGGATCTTTAGACACATTGAGGACAGATATATGTGTTAGAGACCCTTGAGAAAGTGTATTCTGCATAATATGAGACTAAGGCTGGGATAGTTTAAGGAGCCCTTCTATAAAGCTGTGCGCTTTCAGCTGCCATCCTGTCTCCTGCAATGTGTCCCAGCAGTACAATACCAAAACTAACACCCTATTGAACTCACAATATCATTATCAGAGCTAAATAAAAATATTAATGACATTTCAGTGACTGCGGAATGCAGAAAATAATTTTTCCTTTAAGTTACTAAGTTGTTTCTGAAACACTTTTCTTTTTGTTGAAATCCTCTTCACTTCTCAATAGCCATCAATAAAAGAAGTTGCTTGGGGGTAAAAGCCAGTGTCTGTGGCCCTCACAAGACTGTTATGAAACGACTGGCTGACATACCTGTCTGTTGGTTAGTGACAGACCTGCCTACCTGTGCGCACTCTGCCTATGCTCTCACTGTGACTGACTGGATCTTTGCAAGCCGGAGAGCTGGAGAGGCGTACACTGCTGAAGCAGAGACGATAGCCAGGAATTAGTGACTGAGTCATGGATAAGTCGGCTTCTAGCAGCTGTCAGGCGGTGCATGTGTTAGGCGGTGCATGTGTTTTGGGGTGTAGCTTTGAAGAGACGGCCATTGGGAGAGACAACAAGTCCAACTAGTGTCAGCGGCAGCTAGCTGTGGCTTTTACCTACCACTGCCAAGACCAGCTACAGCGTTTGCCAACCTGCCACTGCAGCTGAGACTGTTTGTGGCATAGGCCACTGACCCAAACACTGTTCCCTTACATCTGGACAATAGATACCGTTTAAGTGTTTCAAACATTGATAAATTCAGCAGCTGCCAATGCACCTGCCACACACACACAGTGAACTCACCACTTCACCCACAAGCCCGCTCCTACTCGCTCTGTCCCCAGGATACAATGTTGGAACAGCATCAGCCTTCAGTAGGAGTTTTTTGGCAAAGCCCATATTCATTTGCGTCAAATTTTCAAAGCAGTTGTCTGAAAAATGAAGACTGCACACACGCGTTTTCTCCGATATTTTGGCGGGGACGTCACGATGTCTCCAAATGAACTGGATCCACTTTCCCCGTAATTCTGTCTGTTTCGGTAAAACATGGAGACTCACAGATTCCGACTTTGTGCGGTTGCACCGGAAAACAAAACATATATCAGTCATTGTGTCCGGATAAAGAGCAAAAACAACAACAACACAGAGGCCAAGTAGTGATCTGCTCCTTCTAGCTTCTAGCTTCTAGCTTAGCTGAACCAGCGTTTCCTCCTCTCCGACTCACTGAGCCACACCCCTACTTTGACATGATTGGTTCCTCAGGTTGGTGACGAAACAAACCCTGGATCACGCAGACTGGCATTTGTTTACTGCAGTGCTCAGGAGGAAATACTGCTTATATCTAAATGTGATCATATTAAAAACACGGGGCGGACACGTTAACACGCCTTTTAAACTTGACATTTACCTGCGGGAGCTTTACATTCCCCTCGTCTGGAGCTCTGCCGCGGACAGTAGGTACCGCTCCCTCCTTGAGGAACAGCTTTCCGGCCAGTCCCGCGTTGTACTGTCCCAGGTTGGAGAAGCTGTCCGCCGCAAAGTGGTTTGAACACACCAGCAGATTCTTCGAGGGGTGGATACGCGGCGCGTAGCCTCGATAAATGAACCGTATCCACTTGGCTCTTGTTTCCTCCGAGGCCGGCGGTCGGTGTAAAGACGAGTGCTCCTCTGTGCAGTCTATAACCGAGCATCTGGCGTGTTTGGCTCGCGTCGACATGGTCCTGAAGATCGCAGTAAATCTGTGGGTGTGTAGTCTGACAGGTGGAGACTTGCATTGACCGGTTACATAAGCATTTGTAATAAATCCCAGCTAGAGCCGCACAAAGCAATCAGATAGTCTGCGGTTTTAATTTTTCCCATAGAAACAGGTTTCCCCCCGAGCCTATTTTGCCGGAGCACCATGGCTGCATCCGGTTTCGCCTTGCTCCGCCCAAAACGATTGTGATTGGTTAAGAAATACAAACAAGCCTAACAAGGCCAGATAACTTCAAGATTCCTTTATTGGTCTCACATGCACACACTACATGCACACACTACATGCAAATGGGGGAAATTTGTCCTCTGCTTTTGACCCATCCTTGTGAACACAGTAGGGCACAACACACACAATGAACACACAGAGCAGTAGGCAGCCATGGACAGTGCCGGGGAGCAAGGTGCCACTTAGACAGTGGGGTAGGGAGAGTACTTTTGGACTTGAACAGATGTCAAGTCCAATCCAGGTATGTTTTTGTCAGTCCGTGGCCTCGAACCAGCGACCTTCCAGTCTGATGCCCATTATTTTCTGCCACTAGTCCACTAATCCACCGCCTCTCCTTACAAGAATATAATTTGTATATAATTTAGTAACAGGGCTCAGATGATATTATACTCATTCGAACACTTTGTTTTGACAGCAGACTAACATTCAAGAATTCATATTCAACATTTAGTTAAAAACAATAAAAAATCAAACTCAGATTCCTGAGTAGAATTAAAGGATGTTTATCTTCTGCTGACCATAAAACATTTAGACCCTGTACATTACGATATATCGCAAATGACAAATTCACATTCATCATTGCTCCCTGTACCACTCAGTCCTTACAGTCAAGAAGAAACATTCATTTCTTGATATTCATTTATAAAGATCAACAGATGAAAATCCAGATTACCTCACTTCTCTCCTCTCATTTTAAACTAGTCACTACAGTACATGATCCAGCAACTACATCACTTTAGATATCTCTTACATTCGCACTAATGTTGGTAGAACTGGGTTCAGATATTATGCACCTTTTAGATGAAATGAGCTTCAATCTCTTCTACAATAACAGTCTCACATTCACCCATGGTGATTTTAAATCTTTATCTGATAGTAAGTCCTTGTTGTGTTGCTGTCATGTAGTAACTCTTTGTTGTGTTGTATTTATTTGCTGATTGTGAAGAACTCTTGTTAGCAGGTCTCTTAAAAAAAGAGCTAAAAGGTCTCAATGAAACTAAATGAAAAAAAATATATATGCTATTTAGAACATCAGCTGATGTTAAACTAAGTGAAAGCAACTTGTAGCACAACACACCGGAACTTCGGAAGCTATTTTGTAGGGTTTTGATGGACAGCTGTGTGCTGACTGCTCCTCTCTTTGGGTAGTCAGTCTGGGCTGCGGTGTGTCTTACAGCAGGCACAGTGCCCGACCAGTTTGTCACTGAAGCACATTGAATCCTGGGATGGGTTGGGCTGGGAAGGAGCCACCTGCTGTAGCGTTTGTTTATCTGGGATGGAAGGACACATTTGTTGCTCGCAATTGATGGCTCTTACACATGTAACCTTGGGTGTAACATTTTTTATTTCATCCATCTCTCTATCTCTCCTGCAGGTGCTAGCCTCCATGTGGAAGACAGCCGCTACTTCTGGTTCCACCACAGCGAGGGAGATACCATGACCGTCCAGGACCCTAAAGACATGAGCCTGTGCTCGGCATTGTGGGCTGTTGTTGCCTATGTAGTGGCTGACCTGCAGGATATGCTGCAGAAGTAGCCAGTTAGCACACAGGGGTCGTAGCCTGCAGTGGACAGGCTGATCACTCTGATGGCAAACCACATTCAGAGTGAAGCTGCTGGGGTGTTGTGAATGTGATAACAGTGTTGTGAATGTGACACAGCTGATCCACGTTGAAGTGCAGGCATATTTTACTACAGAATGAAAATTCATACATTCGTAATGACCCTAAAAATGGAACGTTTTTTTGCAGCTCAGCGTGGTATCATGGGTCTGCATCCAAAACAAGATACAAGAAAGAGCATCGGGAAGTTTTAATTATAAAAGAAAAATGAAGAATATCAATTAGATCATACCAATAAATAATTTTAGTGATTCTCAGCAAAACATGTGGTGAGAATAAGTGGAAATTAAGAGAACTGCCTTCCTGACTTTCTCCGTACTGTACTTGTTGTGGTGCCCTAATACAAAGTGCTTCAAACAGGAGGACACAATAAAATAATTTCTAGGCCTTTTTAAAGTTTAGAAATCAGAACTGTGAAACTTTATCCTGAGAAAATGAGACAAATCCCCCTTCAGTGTGACTTGAGACCAAAAGTGTTACCCGTAGTGAGGACACAGTTAACAAGCAACAATTGGATAATATCTGTGTTGAGAACCTGCGGAGCTGCCTAACTTTACCAGTGTCCAGTTTTATCTAAAGGAACAAAGTCATTTTTTAAAAGCCACACATTTATTCAACTGTTAATCAGATTACTGTGGTAAATGACGTCTTACACTTCCTGCCTCTGTTGTGCTTAATTGAGTCTTGGCACATTTCATTTTCACCTCATGTCCATTTTTACATAATATTCTGTGCAATCTTATACCAAGAAATCATTGCAGTCTTTGGATATCATGAATAAAGTGTGAATCATTGTCTGACGCAGTTTCTTGCGTCTGCTCTTATCCTGTCACGCTTTGAGTTTTGCTGATCGTGTGGTTTCCGTGAGTGAAGAAAGAGGAAGATGAGGATAAAGGTGACGTGCACAGAGTGGTAATTGTTTTCATGACGAAGGAGGAGGAGGAAAGGGGAATGAAGAGGCAATAGTCATGATGGGTGAAGTAATGATTAGTTAAAAAAAGAAAAAGGAAGGGATCCTCCAGAGGTTGAGAGGAAGAAAAGGGAATTCATCATTTCTAAGACGCCTCGCAGACCAACGAAGAAGATATAACACACAGAGCTGGGATTGATTTACCCCTAGAGCTGATAAATCAGTCCTCCCTTTGGGTGATGTCAGGGTTAGTCAGCCAGCCTGTGCTGATAAAACCATTTTGAAAACACAGATGTGTGTATGTGTGTGTCTGTGTTGAAACCAAGCTGTGTTGCTTTTAGTGTCTGCACAGCTGTCTTTCATGCTAGTAACACTGATTCACACGCAGGCCGTTATTTTAGTGAAGAAACATGAGTCACACACACTTCACTGTCACCTATAGAAAACTAAATACACACAGTAACATCACAGAGACAGTGTCTGACAGACAGAACTGTTTGAAATTACAATTGAAAACTTATTTTCCAAAACTTATATCAAGATAGAAATGTTCACATCAGTTGGAATCGAATATCATAATAAATGTAATATAATAATAAATTATTATTAAAGTTTAAAGACAGATTTTTGCTCCTTAATGAAGGTGTAGGTTTTAAACTCTTTATTATGGGCGAAGAATGACAGACACTTAAAATCATTAATTGCCCAGCCCTATTTAAAATTATACTTTTTGTGTAGCATTTTGATTGACAGTTTACACTTTTAAAATATGTTGTAACAGGTGTAATGAAGCCATCAACTATAAAGCTGGGATGATTTAAGTCATTAACCTGTATCTGCGCTGACCACATCCTGTATGTTTTGTCTTAAATCAAATTTACTTAAATATTGGTCTTGATAAATTTGTAATTTATTTAAATGAAAAGAAATAAGAACAGAATCAAAACATAAGATAGTACCTAAAACTTTTGCCTTGGTTTTTTTCATGTAACCTTTGATTTCTACATGGTAGCTGCAATGAAATGTATTTTTCTACTTTTGCTTAAAATATTGTTTTATAAAATAGCTGCTGATAAATCTGACTGATGAATCATCAACCATCTAATTGTTTTGGCTCTACATGTAATTTGAGAGTGGGATCCAGTCAGCAGAAATGTGATTCAGTGAATTATTTGTTGTTCTCTGTGATACAAATAATTGTCAATGAATGCAGTGAAGGACAACACAGCTGGTAATGTCAGCCAGTGCCCTCTGTACCTCTGTGTGAGGTTACATTTTCAGCACAGGGCTCCCCCTTGAGGACAACATCCAGCATAACAGGTGTGTAATCTATACTGCAAATGAAAAAGATAATATGGTAATTTGTCCAACTCAAGTTAGTTAAAGACAATATGAGACAAATAATAACTTGTATTACAAATTTAAGAAAACAAATTTTATTATTAGCATACAACCGTTTTTTTACAGGCAAGATAAAACAAAAATAAAGTTTGATTTCCGTGACAAAAACTTGAACTTTAAGAGGATAGTTGTAATAACTCTTCGAGATGGTTGAATGATAAATATCTACAATGCTAAAGTCATTTTTAAGTATGAGTATAATACAGCATTTATTTTCAATGTGACATGTTCATGTGGCCACAGGTCTCCTGGAGTTGAACACCTTGATCCCGTTTTGCATTGAGGACCGGGCGTACTTGGTCAGGAGGGCTCCGGTGCTCTGTTTCTCTCCACACAGGTCTCTGGACAAGGAGAAGTGAACCATTACACGACAATACGCTTGAATAGAAGGTAACATAATTTCTCAGTGGGATAACACCTACTGAATGTATGGCGTGATGTCGTCTTCTGTCCATTTCTCTCTGAGTGCGAAGAGCTGGTTGAAGCGCTGCAGTGTGTCTTCTGGGAGATCGTCCACCCGCAGCAGGCAGATGGTCTGTGGGCGGGACGTGCGGTCTACCAGCGCGACACTCTGGAAGATTTACAATGCCATCGGGACAGCGTTCAGTTTCTCAAAAAGGTCCATCGGGAGGAACGAGTAGAGACAAACAGCTGCAGCAGGTGTCACAGCTATGTTGCATGTTGGCTCACTCTAGTTAGGAGGCATTTGGAAATTGAATTCTAAAATAAACTAAATGTAAACTGTCTTGAAAGAACATTATCTTCTGTTGAAATGATTAAGATAAGAGCAAGAGTCTGGTCTTTTTAACAGATTCCTGACTCCTAGAAGCCATAGCACTCTATAGCTGTAAGGTGTAGTGGCTTTATATTTATTCAAAAGTCAACTGATTCAAACCTTATAAAACATGCAGACTGAGGTGCCATGTTTTTTAAGCCCAAAGACAACATGAAGCTCCTTTAGAGGGGAGATGCACTTTAGATGGATAATCTCAATTGTGCAAGTTGAAGCGATTCTTTCTCTTTATTCAAAGTATTGATATTTTCTGTAAATTACCATCTCTTCTCTTTCAAAGATTCTGAGGATGGGGCCGAAAATGTGCAGAGAAATATGTATAATATGTAAAACACAGAGAAAATTGAAAACTCCACCCACCCTTCTCTACTCAGATATCAGTACACAGTTCAAGCGAGGTGCAGGCTCACCTTTAGCTGCTCCAGTCTCGTGCTCATGCCCTCTGGGACGCTCTGCTGCCAGACCTCCTGAAACTCCCTCAGGTTGAACTTGACAGCGTTCTGCAGCAGCATTAGTGCGATGCCCCGACAGACTTTATCCTCGTTCAATGCATAAAATACTTTGTCTGTGCAGGAGAAAGAGGAAACACAGAGTTCAGAAGTGTACTTCCAGATTTTGTTCAAATTCACAATTTACAAATGAAATCTCATGATCTGTCAATTGAATCTACACAGATTTATATTGTACCATTTTCAAGATAATGTTTCCCATAGCAGTTCAAGCAATGCTCGATCATCTCTCTGTGAAAAAGAAAGATAATATTACTGCTGGGAACTGGCTTTATAAATGTCTATTACAACCAAAAATCTAATTTACTCAGTCAACATGTTGTGAACATGAGGATCCCGGGCCTTAACTCACTTGGGCTCCAGAGGGGCTAACTCCTCCAGGCTTGTTTGAAGGGGAACCTTGTTGAAGGGCCACGACTCAGAATCCACCAGCTGAGTCACATGACCGAGCAGCTTCATCTCATAATCAAAGTCTAGCATGCACCAGTGACCTGGAAGAAAGAAACTCTGATATATACACACATCTGGTAGGTTTTACCATTCATACATGTGTTTATGTCGATGATGAACAGAAGTCACTGTTTACCATCGATCTGACAGGCATGGACGGTCTCTAAATGGGTCTTTATCTCCTCTTCACTGGCCTGGATCCTCTCCAACAGGTCCGGCATTGTGTACTGACAACAGAGGAACACGACAGGAAACTGTTACTAAGAAACACAATAACACTTGAAAGCAACAACAGCCTTCATAGACAGCTTAACTCAAATTGATGGTTTAAATGGTTAAAGCCATTCATTTTCATTAAGGACAGGATACCGACTTACATGGGTAGTACTGAGAGATTAAAGACATGTCCTCTACCAACTGTATGTACTCAGTCCTACAGGATATTATGTTTAATGAATAGGTTTTACCCTGTTCTCTGTGTTCTCCAGCTGCCCCCCCAAAGCAGGTCCCTCATAAGGATTCTCCATTAGCAGCTTTGTCAGTTTCTTCAGTTTAGGACGCCGCTTCCTCAGTTCCCAGTAGCTGTTACAAAATCCCCAGATCTACAACAGAGGTAGGAAAACGTCACAGTCATAAATCCAACCAAACATTATGTGCACATGCATGTTTACATGGGTTCCATACCTGAGTGGGCACCACATGGGAGCTTTCCTGGCTGTTTGTGAGTTGGTCCGCCGTTTTGCATTCTGGCAAAAACAGCAGTACGTTGGAGGTGTCGGCTATTTTAAGATCGTAGGTTGTGTCACCACTGCAGAGCACAGCATGCTCCTCTTTATCCCCCCGAATCACCAGACTGGAAAAAGGAGGAAATTACATGGAATGCACTGTTTTAAAGAGAGTAAAAGCAACATTCTCACACACACACACTTTTTTCTGTCACACACTGTTCAGGAGCAATTTGCAGTTCAGTGTTTTGCCCAAGGTATCAGCATGCAGACAGAAGGAGCAGGGGATCAGACTACTCTCTTTCTTGTTAGTGGATGATCCGCTCTACCCCCTGAGCCACAGCCGTCCCCAAAACAATTAAATAAATTGTGTTAAACAAGAATAAAAGGGATTGGAAACAGTTAAAACATCATGAGCTCTTATCAGGTTCTGTATTGATGAACTGTAGCGCAAACGAAATATCTGATGTTAGTTTAACTGGCTCAAGAGATGTTATTGTTTTTGTTGGTGTTAAAAGTCACTGTTAATTAAATAACCATTGAAATGTGACTTGCTGCCATGTTAACCGAGTGTGTTGAAGATATATCTTTAAGCTTTTGAGCACCTGAGAAGCGTATTTTCTTTCTACTTTTGAGATTGAAGAGATTCAGCATCTGTAGCGTCACCAGTCATGACACTACTCAGACCAGTGTTTCCTGACTGAGTTCCCACCCTCGCCACTTTACCGTTGTCCAGCCTCGAGGTGTTTATACAGCGTCTCGTCCAGCTCCAACAGGCAGTAATCTGCAGAGGAGACATTTTCTCCAAAGGACAGACAGTGGATGGTTTTCTGTAGATCGTCCTCTTTCAGTTTGGCGATCTGCAGCGTGGCCTGCACCTCCTCTAAACTCCTCACCTTCAGACACGTTGACATATTGATTTTGAATAAAATGAACTCTATTGACCTGTGTGTTTTCTATCAGAGAATAAAACAAGAGGAAACTCATGTATTTGTGTCGCTGCTGTCGGGGACTTGTCAAATTTCCCCGCTCTCTTTCTGTCGTAGGAAGGAAGCGGTAGTTGCGTCATAGCGCGATTTCAAAATAGCTCCGGGTAGAAACTACTGTTGGACAGACTTTATGTAATTGCAAAAACGATTACAAAATATATATTTTAAATTTCATGGATGGACGATGGATGCAGGAACAGGAAAAATGCTACCCATAAAATGTCAGTAGGTTTCGCTGCACTACAAAGCTGCAGCATAGGAGCTGAAAACTCTCAGATAACTGTTTCAACACGAACTAATTTACCGACCGGACCACTACTCACGTTGAGGGTCAAGTATTTTAAGGATGAGCCGATAGAGTCTTCGACATGTCAAGTTTCTCCAGATCTGCTCAGGTGATTTAATACTCTATGGAGGATTCTATCTTATATTCAACTCACATCTCAATCGTTACGTGCGTGTAATGTCATGCTGGTCGATAGCTACACTGCTGCTAACAAGCTAGCTGCTGTTCTTCACTAGAGACGTCATAACTGTGCACCCTGTAGAACACCTGGTTAATTCATGATAACGTTAACGTGAAACCGTGTTATCCCAACCTGAAGTGTTATTATGGGATATTGCGGGATTAGCTATTTACTTGTTCTTTAGACTCAAACCTTTCAGACCTGTGTGTTTATCCTGAATGACTCGGGAATGGACATGATGGTGCAGTTAACTGACTGCTACTCATTTCAGAACTGGCAAGGACATTACACAGAAAAAAAACTATTAAAATGTTACTGAAGTTTACATAAATTACAGTTTTAGGCACTAAGTATAAAGTAAGGGAAGCTTTCAAAGTAATCATAGTGTTAAATCATCAGTTAACTGATGCAAAATGCAGTCATCATAAAAAACCTAAATCAAATCACCATTATTTACATTTATTTGGCATCAATTCTTCCAGCTTCACTTTACACACTTGTACTTGTCCCTCTGTGGATTGAGGTTGTTCTGTTCTGTCTCTTCTTGCAAACTCACACTGACTCCATGATGTTAGGATCTAAGACATAATAATATATGAGATTGGTGTTTGTCATGGAACATACCGGATTTATTGTCCTACCTTTTGGAATCATTTACAGCACTAGATTTAAGATGATTTATTGATATAATAAAATAGTTTGTCTTGTTTCATACAATGAATTGCAAATAAACACACAATGAATTTCTACTAACTTAAGTTAGGCTACAGTTTCTACAATTTCTGCATCTGCCACAATCTGGGATTGACCAGCAGGGAATTTGTGCTGGTGATGTTTAGTGTGTTCTGTAAAAGAGTGTCCGATTGCAAATCACTTGTTAGGGTTTATTTGATTTGGATATGGGGCTTTAGTGACATATTCAGGTTGTCAGGCTTTTCCGAGCAGTCACTTTAATAAAGGAGAAATACAACAACAGTCATAAATTAGAAATGAATTATATTATACATTTATATTAAATGGCTTCAAACACCACAACGCAGTCTATGGCCTTTATAACAGCAGACGTTTTGACATAAGCAGGGAATTCAGACGTTACCTAATACTATTAATGGGTCTGTTGTGTTTCAGTGTAGCTGTACATCTTGACAGTGAGCCTGTATGCACGATACCAAGATCATAAAGTTAAACCATATTAAATAAGCCTTTATTCATTTCATTTTGGAATTTGTGTGTTTCCAACCATTAAACCTGTTCCAGTCTCGTGTTTATTCATCTAATTCCTTTTCACTTTCTGCTTTCAGCAATGGGCAACCTTCGCCCGCTCCTGGTTCATAATCGATGCCAAGATGCAGCCTCCTGGCAAGATCGCAACCATGTGTTCTGTTCGATTACAGGGGAAACACAAACCTATCTACCATGCACTCAGTAAGTAAGAGCTGCCACCCCGCCATCCCAGTGTGAGGTTATGGCATGGAGTGGCCACATGATGGCAGCAGAGGATCAACTTTCAAAATATGTCAGCTTTGTTCTCACAATTTCTTCATAAAATATTGTATATGCCATAATATTCTTTGTTTTCTGGAAGATGAGTATTTACTGGACCAACAAACTAGCTGCTGTTTTATATAATCATTGGTAGTCCAGCTCTGTCTCTACATTTTTGTCTCTCTGGTAAAATACTGTCGTGTGTCGTATAATTTCTACCATAACAGTGACCTTGATCCTCTTTGCAGGTGACTGTGGAGACCATGTTATAGTAATAAACACCAAACACATAGCGTTCTCTGGAAACAAATGGGAGCAGAAAGTCTACTCGTCACACACAGGGTGAGTCCCCATGTTCTATTCTTCCTTTTTTCTCATTTTATTCTACATTACTTGTTAAAATTTAAATATAAACAATGCCCTAGTAGCCTCTTGTCACAATCTCATATTTTGTGGTTGTGTTGAGTTGTGTTGAGTCTATATTCTGGAGTTGGAGTTGTGAAAAACTGTTAAACTGCTGAACTGTTAAAATGAGCATTTGATTTCCCCTGCATGGCACTTCATGAATTTACATTAGACATTAGAGGGATGAGTTGTTTTTTGTTGCACTTTAAATTGGCCCATAGTGAGGACAGCTTTTTCTTCTCAAATATTCTTTGAAAGCTGAAGATTATGAATTACCAATTTCACCACAATTTATTCAATCTGTTTAAAAGTATGGAAATAATTAATTGGAAGTGCAGATAAATAACAAACTGCTCTTAAATTTATCGTGTTTAGTAGAGAATCTTCTTCTTCTTCATTATGTCTGGTATCTGCATGCTTTAATTTTTACATACATGCATATATAACAGGGACTTGTATTTTTTTCCCCTAAAGGTATCCAGGTGGATTCAAACAACTCACAGCTGCCCAGTTGCATCAAAAAGACCCACAAGCTGTAAGTTTCCCTCACTGGTTTCTTACCTTCAGAAAATCTAGCAAAATCACAGAAATGCCACAGCCTTCACACCGTACACTGTGGATTTCTGTTCTACTGTATGTAGGATTTTAACCCACATTCTTGGAGATTAGTATAATTTCTGTGTCTGCCACACGCTTTTTTCAGAGTAGGCACGTCATGGTTTGACATTTATCCCTTCCTTCATACTGTATGTGCTGCTGCTGCACGTCAATGTGAAGTGCAGAGGACAGGGATTAAACAGCAGTGGATTTACAGTAGAGACGTTGGTGTTTGGTGAAACTCAGTATGAGAATGTCAGCTCAGGGATAATTCCTGCGGTTTTAGTTTGTTGCATATTTCACTGTGTTACAGGAAGAGCAGAATTTGACGTATTACACACAGATAAAACTGAATTTAGATCTGGATGTGACCTAAAAACTGTATCTGGCAAACCACTTTGACAAATTTCCAATATCATAATAATATTACCATCCTAAGAGATAACTGGAGTGGCACTCATACCTCCACCAACACTCTGCTTAAATTCAATCAACCTGCACCAGATATCACTTCCCTAAATGTGCCTGATTTTCATCAAGCTCCATGAATTATTCTACAGGAAAATGTTGAAAAATATAAAATCTCTAAATATTGAAGAAAGTGGAAATAAATATCCTGGATCCGCCGCCTGTTTAATGGCGTCTTCCCTGACCCACACCACACCCTTCCTCTAAGTTTTCCCGCTAATCCGTTCTGTTGGTTTTGCATCATTTATCTTTCAATCAAACACAAACCAACATAGAAACTAACGCACAAATGGACGGGGTGAAAACATAACCTCCTTGAAAGTGGTAATAAATCAGCCTGTTTATATCAATGAGGTTTTGCTCACTTATGGAGACACATTAAATAAAATTCAGTTCAAAAGCAAAAACACGCTCTTTCTTTCAATGTTCAAAATGATGGGGAAAAAATCGTGAATCTGTCACCTGATCTGGATCTGGATATGTTCTTCCCTGACTCACACTGCATCTTTCCTCCAAGTTTTGTGGAAACAAACATACAAACCAAGCAACGAACAAATGGATTGGCAATGTTAGGGCTGATGGGAAAAATACCAGAAAGGTGCTCATCTTACATTGGAACCACTAAAAGTAGCGGAATGACCTGAACTGGTGCCCGATCTGTATTTTAGTAAATCAGGAGAGACGTGCACTCGGCTGTTGGCTCTTTGCTGCTGCAGGTTGAAGTCCAGCCTCTGTCCGCAGACGTGTATCCTGCTGGTGGTTTAGTTAAAGTGAATTGTGGAGGGTTGGAGTGAGAAATGGAATTTGACAGATGAAGGATTTGTCAGTGCGTCTCTGTCCAGCATCTCTGTCCAACATATTGTCTGCCCAACAATAGCTCAGTCCAATAACTCAGTCCAAGTTCAAATTCACATCTTTAGCAGCCAGCCTCACATTGAGAAACAAACTCGTAAAAATACAGGAAAACTTGTGTGAGGTTGCCGTAGATACTGTTTTACAACAAACGGTGGAGTTGACTGTGTGCCAGACTTTCCAATGTGCTTCTTCTCACCAGATTGTGAAGTTGGCAGTTTACGGCATGCTGCCGAAGAATCTACAGCGTCGCACCATGATGCAGCGACTACACATCTTTCCCGAAGATGTAAGTCCAGTTTCTCTCGTCTCTCTCAGAACTGACAGGTTTACAGATAATTATCTCTTCAAATCAAACATCCAGGCTTATTAAATGTAATAATACACATAAAATGCATCAATGTTATTTTGCATAAAGAGGCTCAAACAGATGAGGTCAGTTTTATCTTATGTTCCCAACATTCTCTCATGTCAAGGTTTTCTTTATTTCAGTTGCTTCACCTTTTATAGTTAATTATCATTCACTAATATATAAACATGATTTCTGTTTTCGCTGTAGTAGAGTATGAGTTGGTTTCTTCCTGTTTGTTTTCCCAGCTGCTGTGGCTGTTTTAACTGCTGCACAATTCAGTGTGATATTAGCAAAGGGTCAAATAACTGTGTCGTGTTCCTCAGTGGTGATGAAGCATAGAGTCATCAGCTGACTCATCAGTTCCCCTCAGCTCCACCGAGCTTTTTGTCATCGTTCGGCTCATTGTTTGTGTTCAGAAGTCACAGTTTACAGTTGCGGTTCATTCTGACTGCTCCTTGTGTCCAGATGCTGCAGGCAGATGTTTTCAGCTTGCTCTGATAAACCTGCCACACGTTCCCTGATCAGCACCAGATGACAAATGATAATTGTGGAGCCTTTAGCTGAGCTAAGAGCCAAGAGCCAGATATTTTTTCAGGAATTGATAGAGGAAAAACAAACAGAGCTAACAGGAGAATGAATATTGGACTAAAATGACAGAGACATGATGACAAATGAAAGCTAATGTTGCTCTCTGACTGTTGGATGAGTAACAAATCAGCTGTTTTTTTTGTCAATGTTGTCTTTTAGTTTCTGCAATCACAGGATGTACTGTTTCCCTCTAAAAGCCAAATCTTTGAATACAGTTTTTTGAAGATCATTCTTTAGGCATTTCATCTTTATCGACAGGACAGTTTCAGAGAATAGGGAGGGGATGCAGCAAAGGACGGAGGTTTGAGTCTAACTACAGTTCTGACTAGGTTTAACTAAAGTGTGACTTTTGAGGCATTTCTCAAAGTGTGTCGACCTTCCTCCTCTTACTACCTTAGTTAAAAGATCATTGTGAATAATGGTCTCTGTAGATTATAGACTTTTATTACTCGCTAGCATTCATTGATGATTATTTTAAAGTTGCATTGGAAAGAACCACCAGTGTCAAACATCACAGCTTCTGAAGTGAAGTGAAACAAAAAAAGTACTAGACAGGCTCTTAACTGAGCAACAAGTCCAAAATGAGCTGGATGTCATTTCTACCCACGTCACTCCATATAACTATCATGTTATTTTGGTCTGGACCGGTCTTGATATTAGAGCTGATGTTCTGTAGTGTACATCTCTATTTACAACCACCTGGGCTTTCTGAGCCCTGTGAAAAACTGCATCTGCAAATCAGAACAGTGTAGATAGTGCTAAAGGGTATTCTCGAAACTCTTTTATTCAGAACTATTTGCCGGCTCCTTAATGAATCCGTCGCCTCACACACACCTTTAATGAATATTAATGAGAGTGACTATCTGTGAAGCTTGGAGAGTGATGGACTCTCTGTAGAATATTTTAGCTGCTTCTATTAATGGCGTAAATCGTAACATCTTAATGTCACCTCCTTTCAATTCTTTATTTCATCCATTTTCCTTTCTTCTTTAATCTGGTGTCCCGCCTCCTCTCCCCACCCCTCACTAGGAGCTGCCAGAGGACATCCGAGCCAACCTGACGGAAGAGCTGCCTCAGCCCAGAAAGATCCCCAGGAAACTCAACGAGTACACCGAGGAGGAGATCGGCGCCTTCCCCAGGCTGTGGACACCGTACGTAGGAACACACACACGTCCAGTCCGCGCTCAAACACAACACTCGAGTGAATGCAGACACCACATACAGTGCATGTGTAGGTGACACAGCGCACAAATACAAGGGGGAGATGAAACAACGGCACCCGCTGGATTAACTGGTGACTCATTGTCTTTATTCTTGTCTGCATTTTCAAAGATATTTTGGTGTTCATGCATTTAGTGTGTGTCGCATTAGGGCTAAACCTCTAGTTCTTATTTTAGTAATTGAATATTCTATTGATTATTCCATCAAATATCAAGTAATCTGATAAAAAAATACTTTTGACAAAAGCAACGTCTTTCAACCTTCTTTTTTAATTGCATGACATACTTTCAATAGACCTTTACTTGAGAATCCTTCCCCCATCTTTCTGCCCTTGCCCCAGCCATGTTTTTGTATCTTGTACTAGCGAGGTACAGCCAATAGGGGGTGATGTTGAATTGAGCACCATCTCACAGTGCTGCTTCTTGTCTCCGTCTTTGATGTTCCTACCAACCTGCCTCTGTGATTCATTCTTGTCTGGAATATAGCTGCTGGTCAGGCAGTTATCTATAAAAAATAAATGATGCTTTCAAATACTCTTTTAAGACAGTAGAAATAAAGTCTAAGATAAACAGACATTTTTGTATTTTGTGTTTGGAAGAATTACAGGCTCAAAAATCCACAGATGATATTAAGACTCCCAACAAAGTGTTGTTTTCATTTATTTTCTCTCTCAGATGTGATCCATTTGGATTTCAGAGACGTGACTATAGAGGAGAGTCACAGTAGTTGTCTTGTCACTGATAATTAACCAGGACAGTGCAATCTTTATGTTAATGAATAGGGGGGGTGCACTCGCCCACTTCTAAGACCTCATCTGTGCTGCAGAGCGCATTGTTTTCATCATCTTATTGAGCAACGTATGCATGAATAGATCCAATTCAAAACCCACCCTGCCTGTTTTCACTTTCCCCGTGTGCAGGAGAAAAATAAGATGTAACATTCTTCATTATAACTACAGACACATGTGGCTGTGGTGTGAATGATTGTCAGCCAACAAAGCGCGAGTGTGACGTGAGGCACAGACAATAAGGACGGTCTGTGGGGTGAAGGCTCCTGGTTCATGGGAATCAACATCCTAAGGTTCAGAATTCACTATAAATTCAGTCATAGGAGTTAATGTAATATACGACCAGTTTCACCAAGTCGGCATTTTTATTTAATGTGTTTAAAATTTTAATTTGAGGGTTGCCAGCCAGACTGTCATGTGAACTTCATTTAAAAGCTTTAGAAACTAGGGTCATTGTTCATTTTCAGGGTTTCCGCAGGCTCGAAAAAAAAGTTCATTTAATAATTTGAATTTTAGGCGTTAAAAGTTTTAAATTCCTTTAAATGTTAAGTACTAGGTCTTAAATACATTTTGGTAATTATTCATTTTGTTAGCGTTCATTTAACTTCTCTCACGCTTAAAAAAAAAAAGATTATTTGGTGGTATACATAGTTTGTAATGACTCCTTGTTTTAGTTCTTCCTCAAAAATTGTAATTATTAGCACGTTGTAATAAACCTACAAACGGGACCACCATGGAGCTGATAACTGAATCAACCTCTTACCTCTGTAAGAATTCATCTGAGTGCACTCGGCTGTGGGAAAGACTAAGGACACCTGCTGTCTCTGTCTGAGGGCTGACGTGATATATTGAAGTTAATTCTCTACTCGGCTACTTCACCTTATCTTCAATTAAGTGGAAGTGTATGTAATTCTGGGATGCTGATATTCCTTCTTATCTGTCGTACTCGACATAAGACTTAAATTTAATGGATTATGGTCATAAAAAAGGTCCTAAATTTAACTTGAAACCTGCAGAAACCCTGACATCACAGGCCACTCAGCTGCTTCTCTACAGAGGTTCTATTGTTTAACAGACACCTTGTATCTGGTCCCCTGGTCTACATGCTGTGTCAAACCTTTGAATTTAAATAATGAAATGTCACAAACGCATGTGTGGAGAGTTGGCTGCTCCTCCGCTCCCTGACTGTTTGGACATGCTGTGTGTGTTGGTGTGTGTGTGGGAGAGCATCTTGTTATTTGACATAATCATATTCATGGCTTTTCTGAGTGAAGCGTTTGCTGGTTGCAGATTAGACTGACACTGTGACCCGCAGTTTGCTGTCATGATAAAGTCGTCCATGTTGCATTTCTCTGGACTCACACGTAGTAAACATCATTCTGAAGGGTTACCCGAGAGCCTGCTGCGATCCACCTGCTCAGCATTAGCATTCATCAATGTAGGGCTACATGATACTTTCTATTTGAATTGGGACCTTGAGTCGATCCCTCAAATCTCTTTTTTACATGACAACAAATGAACAGTTTGCATCCTCAGGGAGATTTGCCACATTTAACCAAGCGCTCCCTTTGCGGTTGCAACAAATGGCAGAGCTTCTACACCATGTGGTGATCCGGAAGAAGGGATAGCTCTGTAAACTGGTCTAATGAGTGTGTCGTTGGGAAGTAAGAAGCAAAATGAGTCAGATAAATGATGACGTGCCACTGCTGAGCGTTACTTAAAACACTTAATCACTCATGTTTTACCGTCACCAGCATATTGTTGGTTGCACCTCAGTATTTATAGTGTGAGCGAGCGATAAATAAACACGACTCCGTTCCTGTTTGAAAAGTTTAATTTATGAGACGGCAGCAGAAAAAGGTTTATGATGTTGTGTTGGATCGTATAGCATCGTACATAATGCTTTGTTTATACTTGTCATTTACATAGTGAGAAGCAGGTTCCCTGGCTGTGTAAAGGCATAATGTTTTCCAAGAAAACACATAATGCATTTATAACAAGAAGGGCACTCGGAGAGCATTAACTTCTTCTAAGGTTAATGCCATGTTAAAGAAAACGGAGAAAAAAAACCTTCTGGTTCTTCTTGGTTCTTCTTGGTTCTGGTCCCACCCCTCCACAAAATGTCATGGAAATCGGTTCAGCGTTTTTTTAAAGAATCCTGCTAACTAATAAACAAACGGCAATAAAAACATAATCTCTTTGGGGTAGGTAATAATAATAATAGAGAAAATCTTGAAAAGAAATGTGATTTGATTTGTAATTTTGATTTGAAATTCTTTTTTAAGTCCAACCTTTGGTCGATCTTCCAGCTGCTTCTCCTGGTTAGAGCCACTAATCTTCATCTGCGGAAGCTGTGGCTCAACACCTTTTACACATATAAAGTCTTAATTTAATTACTGACAGATTGTGACTGTTGATGAGCTCGTAAAAAAAAAAAAAAATCAAGCCGTAAATTCAAGTGCTGCCTTGTGGCTCACCTCACTTGGCAGCGTTAATATATTGCATTATAATTTTTAATGCTCTCTGTTGTAATTATATCTGTCTCCAGCAGTGAGTACCCACTTAACAAGACCATGCAACTTTTTAATGTTTCTTAATGTGTCACATATGAACATGCTCTTTACGCTACACTACATTAGATACATAATATGTATGTATTCTAAATATAGACAAAACGAATCCCGTCTTAACTTCAATGAATCTTACCTACATGAAGGTTTAGTTTTCATCACATCTGCCAAGGAGGTTATGTTTTCACCCCTGTCCGTTTGTTTGTTTGTTTGTTTGTTTGTTTGTTTGTGAGAAGGATTATACAAAAAGTACTTGGTGGATTACCACAAAATTTGGTGGAAGAATGGGTATGGGTCAACATTTAGTATATAGGACAAGAAGTTGAATATCCCTGATACGAATGAAGGTCTTCTGCACAATTTAAGTTATCAACTACCAATAGATGTTAAAGGGGACATAGCATGCAAATTCCACTTTGTTAGTGCTTCTACAGGTTAATGTGGGTATCTGGCATGTCTACCAACCCAAAAACTCTGGGAAAAAAAACACTCGCGCGTTTTGTTATGGTTCCTCTAAGTCAGAAACGTCATGCTTGAGTGACTCGATTGAGCTTCCTGGGTTTTGTGTCGTAACAAGGTACTGGAAGTCTCCCTACATGGTCTTGGCCCACCCCCCACCTCATCCCCCCCGCCCCCCCACACTCGTTAAGCCGGGTTTACACCGGACGCAGCAAGGCTGCGAGGCAGCGCAGCGCTGTTCCCAAGCGCGCAGCCGCCTGGCTGTTCACACGGGGCGAGCATTTCTCCGCTGGTCAGCCCCATAGACTGTATATATAAGGTCAGCCCGCGATTCTGCTTTCTCCGCTTGTTGTTGTACCCGTTGAATGTCGGGGTTCGGGGGTAAATGATGGTCTTCATAGCCCCCCCCCCACCCCTCTCTTTCTCTCTCTGTCTATCTGCTTGTGTGCTTGTAGTGGATGGGCAGAGGGGGACATTTAATTATGTGATTGGGAAAATTAAAACTCCAGGACAACAGAAGGGGAATACAAAGTATGGGATGCATATTTGATAATTTATATCATATAAAATATGTAATTTATATCGTTTAAAATCATGGGGGGAGAGGGGGGAGGGGGGAGCTGGCTCATTAGCATTTAAAGGAACAGGCACTCAAAACAGGTCACTCTGTGGAGGGCTGCTTTATACAGGGTAAAAAGGGTGCTGTTTTAAATGATCCTTGTGGTATTTTGACCAAAGTATGTTACAGACATTTCATTAAGACCCCAAGGAACCATATCAACTTGTGGTAAAATGGGCATGCTATGTCCCCTTTAATGGCCACCAGCGGATGTTAGGGACATATCTTCAGTTGTGTTTAGGAAGATATGTCCCTATATCAAATAACCCATAAACGTTTGGTGTGGATGCAGAATATATTTTGTTTCCACTTTCTTTTTCCATTGCGAGATGACTTTGATTTCTCAGAGAATAATTCATGGATCTTGATTAGAAAGAGGGAAAATTCAGGGAACTGATATCGATGAGTGTGTGACATTCGGGGGCAGCTTGATTTAATTGAATGGGACTCTTGGGCCTGGGCGGTGGGATACAGGACTACATTAGACTGCATTAGTCTTGGCTAAGTGTGTGTAATCATCAGTCATCTAGGCTTAGAAACACCTTTTGGTTTATACAATAATTACCAGGACATTAGGACAACAACATTTGGGCAATTGTCAAGTTAAGAAAGAAGCTTTTCACCCAAAATGAAGTGAAATAACTTTATAAATGAAGTGAAACTGCTTAATTCCCAGAGGCCTCTGATCCAGAGATTGTTGTTTTCACTCAGTTACTGTCCTCCGTGGTTGTGCGCCTTGAACAGATGTGTACAAAGCGTTCAGCATTGCCTGTGTATGTGTGCACAGTGATAAATGAGCCACTTCTTATTGTTTACTGATCCAATCTCCTCAGCCAATCAGTGCGCGTGCTCAGGCCTGTCACTGTGTGGTTGTCAAGGTCAAGCCAATCCTGGTTTATTTAAGAGACGGGCCTCCCTCACACTCTGTCTTATTCATTTTACTGATCAAATATGTGTGTGTGAGGGGAGCCGGAGTGGAGGTCGTTCAGGGCGATGAAATCGTTGCCCTTTATTAAACACAGTTAATATTCTCTCAGAAAAACCTTGGAGCAGGAGGGAACTGTTATTATTTTTTGATGGTAAGATTATTGGATCCACCCCCCCCCCCCCCCACCCCCACCCAGAAGAAAACAAGTCTCAACCCTTAAACAGACCTTTGAAGTTATGAGTATCAACCAAAATATCCCCCTCCGTCAGGTCTATTACACACACATACTTGGACGAGAGCATCGACAACATAAACACACGGCTGCAGTTGATAGCGGGGAGATTACACTTGATAATATTTTTTCTACTTTGTATCAAAACTAATACAGCTCGCTGTGATAATATCTGTCCTCTGTGATCTCTGCTCGAAATTAAAAGGGAGAAACACAAAGAGGATGCTGCGTCTGGTCTCATTTTGAAGAGAGGAAACGATAGGATCTGTCGTCTTTCTCGTCCGTCACTTTCTCTCCATGTTTTCCCTTGTAATTGCTTCTTTTGCGAGACTTTAATGCCCCCCCCCCCCCATACTAATGTGTTGTCCTGTGTTTCTTTTCCTCCACAGACCTCAAGACTTCAAGATGAAATGAAATCAAAGCAGCCCGATGTGAGCAGAGCTGAAGATCTTCACATTAACGCCTCACTGGACACAACCAGTTTCCTCACATTTATTTAGTAAGGATAAATGACCAAAACAGGACTCTGATAGTTAGATCCAAACATACAAACAAACTGATTTTCTCTGTTCAGGTGAATCATTACAACAGCAGCAGTTCTGGCTTCTTTGAAGAGCGACTGGACTTTACTAAATCTTAACATAGCCCACATCAACACAAACATTTGTCACTTTCCTTGGTCTTCAGGCCTGAATAATCAGCTTGAGATTTCCCCGTGTGGCTCTGATCAGAGAAAGTCAGATTCTGTGGGTTTTTCTGTGATTATAGAACCATGAAATGGATCCGATCCTGCTTTTCGAAGGGTTGTGGCTTTACAAGCAAACCCAATTAATGTGTTACCATGACAACATTCAGGCCGTCGATGTGGGTTCAGTAGAAAATGTTTCTTTGGTCAGGAAGTCCTCTTTTTCGTTTTCATCATTGTGCTACAGATTTCCAGATTGTTGTCGCATAAATATTGGTTCTTCTTATCTGCATTGTAAAATAGGCTAATAAACAATTTAATTAACACGCTCTTGTAATGTTTTTTAAACAAACAACCTAAAACACAATGTTGGAGTCTCATTACAGATTTATTGGTTATAAAAGCAAACAAAATACAAAATAAATAAGGGGCATGTTGGTGAGACACATTCCTTATTAAAACTGTGTCAGTTCCACAGTTTAAATGTCAAACTAGACCGGGGCCAGTTCACAGCTGAACTTTTACTTTAGTGCTTGTTTTTCCCAGGCTGCAGTACAGGAGGGACAGAGTTGACACTGATGGTTGAGTCTTTTACTGGATCCAAGAGAAAACAGTTTCCACAGTGAACGGGCCCAACTTTGCATAAGAACAATAAACAAAGCAACACAAGACACAAACGACGCTGATTTGTCCTTTTAATTCCCAACGAGTCTGACGATCAAAACCCAGAACAGACATGTTGATAGTAACAGATATGGCTGGACAAAATGTAACGGGGGGGCCAGATTTTCTCTGATGGAAAATAATTTAAAAGAGATTTGTGTTCCACAGTGTTAAGGTAATTTGATGCTAAACAGAAATTTGATGCTTCTGCATTTCATTTGAGTGGATTCACTCCCATTAATATTTCAGCCCAAATAAGCAAAACTCAACACAATACTGT
Source organism: Hippoglossus hippoglossus (assembly GCF_009819705.1). Classification (NCBI taxonomy): domain Eukaryota; kingdom Metazoa; phylum Chordata; class Actinopteri; order Pleuronectiformes; family Pleuronectidae; genus Hippoglossus; species Hippoglossus hippoglossus. Next base: position 15,155,751 of record NC_047166.1, on the reverse strand, counting down.
AACGGAGAAATCCCTTAAAAAAACCATTTCAATATTCCTTTAACACATTGAAATAAGCGATTGAAACATAATTCATCGTTTTATAAAAAGCAGCCTGTACAAATGTCGCCAGCCCAACATCCTCAAAGGTGTGGGTTGTAAAATAATATTTCTAGTTGCATGAAACCAAAACGAGATGCACGTGTCCAGTTACACACTCACTGATTGGCTCAAAGGAGACATGCAGCTTCACACAACAAACAGACAAACCATGAAGGGTTGAGTCCTGGAATCAGATGTAAGATGGCAGGAATCACGTCTTACCTTTGCATTACCACTGGATGATGCTAACATAGATCAGGCACTTTTCGGACCCCGTGTTTTTACAGATATCGTACAAGAGTCCACAGAGCTATTTACACTGTCTCACCTGCTGGAGAACCACACAGGGAGGGGGGAGGGGGGGCTTCTAACCCCAGGTTCAGAAGGGGGTCAGATGTGCATGTGTGCAGATACCATGCCATCTTCCAAAACTGAGAAGAAAAGGCTTTGAAAGGTTGAAACTCAGTGTTTGCATGATTGAAACTAAGTTTTGAAGACATGGATAATGTTTTGATCGGTTAAAAAATCCAGGTTTTTCCAGATTAGAGGTGCAGGACAACAGGGCCCGAAAATCATCAGATTCACTATCTTGTAAATGTGTGGTCAACATTTTTGAAAAAAATAAATTAACAGACTGCTATAAGAGTGCAAGTGTACATTCGTTTCAAAATAAAGATTTGCCCTTTCAAAACTCAAGTTTCCACGTTTCAGTTTTTCCAACGTACGTGCACCAGTTTTCAGATCACCATTTACAAGGTTTCAAACCTGGGGAACAAACTGTTGATTGTATTGGAGAAACTCTGTAAAATAGTTTTGAAGAGGGAAACTCAAATAATTTCCCAGCCTATAAAAACATGCACAGCCTCAAAACTTCATTTCGACCATGCAAAGCATTTATTTTTATCAGATCTCAAGTTTCAACCTTTCTTTTTCAGTTTTGGAACGTGGCATGACATTTATCCCATACATGTGTATGCCAGTGTCTGATTTGTTTCCGTGTGTGTGTGTGTGTGTGTGTTGTGGCGTGCAGGGCTCAAGCACTTTAGGTGAGTCCATCCTTCCTTCTAAAGTCCTCCCTCCTCGCTCTCCTCCATGACGACGACGTCCCGTGAAAACCTCCTCACGACGCCCGGCGACCTCAGCTCCACATCCTCAGAGTGGGCGGGGCTCGAGGGGTACCCGCGGCGATCGTGCACTGATGGGGGAGGCGGCTGGGGGTAGTACTGAGGGGGGTAAACACGATGGTAGTAGGGGTCCTGCTCCTCCTCTTCTTCTCCCTCCTCCTCCTCTTCGTCCTCGCCTCCTTGGTCGTTGTTGTAGGGGGGATTGTAGGACTGGTAGCCGCCTTGAGGCAGGGGTTGGACTGGGTGGTGGGAATAGGTGGGGTCAGTTTGAGGAGCACAGCAGGGAAGGGCAGCATGCACAGGTTGAAATTTGAACTACACAGCAGGTTTAAATGATTTTAAGCTGCTAAGGATTATTATCTTGTATCATTGACCTCGGGACCCTAAAATAACGTCCAAAAGATCGGCTTAGTAAGAAAGTCGGTTAATGAAATCAGAGGAACATTATGTCTTTATCACATAGTGTCCAGATGTGATCATTTCCCACAAATGAAAACATCACATCTGAGTTAGGTTAGGGGCAAAATTTAGATTTCCAGCTTCCAGTATAAGAGATGCACAGATAGAAGAGGTTGGTTAGTGATGAATGCAGCCGACCAGCATCAAAGCAATTCATCAGTATTTAGCTGAGATTAGCTTTGAAGAGATTTGAGCTCAAAGCGGGGGTGAAGAGGAGGCTGTCGCAGCGAAGCATTGTGTGCACGAGTGTTTGTTGACAGATGGCGCCGCCATCTCCGGTGGTGCTCGTCATCACAGCAGTGGATTGTTTGGGAAGTAAGCTCATCCATTTTTGTCTCAAGAGGATGAAACAAACAGCTTAACGGTTCCATCAAGAAATTCAGCTGATGGTGGAAATCTATCATATCAAATCATGGGCTTAAAAGAAAAATCATATGTGTATGTTTCTAAAAACTTGCATGTGAACCAAGCCTGGAGTTGAAGTTGCTAAAAATTATTTTCTCCATTAAGAAGGCTTTTTAAAAGTTGCAATTTAATAAAAATGGGTGGAAAAAACTGATTCGTTGCCCTAAAAAATTCATGATGATTTCACTACTCCTGCAAAAATGAAGTATATGTAAAACTAATGGGTGAAAACAAAGACAAACCCCCCACTGCTGCAGGGATTAGAGGTTAAACATTGGGGCCAGGAGTAATTATCCATCCCAAGAAATATAGAGGCCTTGAGAGAATCATTGAATTTGTCAGTTTTCAATCTGATGCACAGGTGCCACAGAGTGAGGGAGGGAGGGAGATGAGCACAGGAGGAGGAGGAGGAGGAGGAAGGTTGGAGAATGCTCCTCAGTAATCATTCCCATAGTCCTGTTGAACTTCAGTGAGGAAGACGAGGAGACGGAGGGAGGGGAACACAGGGAGGTGGGGGAAAAAAAAGTCAGAGAGAAGATGTTACCTTATATCAGGAGAAAAAAAACCAACGACACCAAAGAGTTAAACCTCTCAAACCGCACCGACGGACACTTTTCCAGCTGTCGGGTTGTGGTTTTGGAGGTAGAAAAAATTTGTCTTGGACTCTGCGTCTCTCTCTTACAGGAGGAAAACACACAAACCGGGACCAATCCTCACAGAAGATTCAGCACGGATAAATATAAAGACATTCATATAAAATGTTTGGGAAGAGGGAAAATGTGCCAGATCCCTATTTCTCTTTCTTTACAAGAGAAAGTTCAAATAGAGATTTCCGACACAGAAAACAGAAACACAAGTAGATCGTAAAGTTAACCGGGGAGAGCATGCCTTGAGAGAGCCAAACACTGTGAGGTGATGTCTGCAGGAGCAAACCACGACTGCACCGTTAAACCAGTAAATACTGATGAAGAAGATACACCCAGTGGTGTTTTGTCCATTTACTGTATTACTGTGGAAACAAGTGTATTTCTCCCACTTCTCTAAAAGAGGGAATACACCCATTAATCTGCGCCCTATAAGGATGGCTGGTCCAATTTAACCACATGTACTGGTAATTAGTTAAAAAGTATAATACATTTTGAATAAAATGTAACCTAAATGCAGGATCTGCATTTTCCAAGAAAGTGGGAACAGTAATTCTGAAAAATAATGTTTGGATTTTGTAGGCAAACAATTGTGTAGGTTTGCTCTATTGAATCAAAGGTTTTAAAGAAGGCGCTTCAGACTAAAATCAATAGTCCTGTCTCACAGGACGAAAAAAGAAATGAAAGATTTGTTTATTCATTCCATGTCTCAACATGAAGAGAAAACATCTATTTATCTTGGTCGTAGGAACATTGGGCCATACCTGCATATATTCTTTAGATATTTGTTTTATCAGTGTGTAGGGCTTTTTTATTATGGCATTTTATACTGGATCATTTAACAAATAATTAGTAGATCAATGATGATTAGACCCTCAGTCTTACTCTCAGCAGTCACACACCTGGGAAATACTTGAAAAAAACATAAAGTAGACATAAAAACAAAGTTTGTCTCACACTAGTTAAACAGGAAAACACATTAAGTTGAACACTTAACAATCCCTCTCATTGTCACAAAGACAAACTAAGCTAAATTAGCTGAGAAAGGAAGAAAATACTCCACATAGAGTATTTAACAACGACAGTTTTTCAAGTTGTCTGAGAGGTCATTCAGAATCCTTAAGTCATGAAATGAAATAACAATTATGACTGGAATAAATGTATAGGAAATAAATCTGCTTTGACAGATGAAGTAATGTCTCATCCATCAGCTACTTTCAGCACTTGATACATCATCAGGGCGAAGTGTCAGGAGCGGTTAGATGTGTAATGTCCTTGTTGCAACGGCTCAAGACAACGGAGACATCAAGCTGCAAGGTCATCATCATTATGAATATTCAAAGATGCCGAGCGCGTGTGTGTGTGTGTGTGAGACGGCACCGTTTATTAGATCTGAATACAGACAAACATCTTTGGTCAGTGACGCAGTTAACTTCTTAATCCACAAGTGTGGACATGAATGTTTAAACTTCAGAGTGGAACAACTATCAAAACCAGATGAGTCCGAGGACTTTAAAGGAACAATAACTATCTCAAGAGAGGTCTGTCACAGTGAAAACAATGTTTGCTTTACTGGTTGGACTGTTTGAGCTGTTTGTGTTAATAAATGAGCAGATCTAACAAAAGGAAAGATTTAATGAATTCTTCAGTAGTCAGTCACTTTAAAGTAACTCTTCTCAAATGGTAAAATGACAGAATATAATTAATGCTCATTTGCAAAAAAGACAAATTAAAGCAAATCAACAAAATAAACAATGTCTTTTTTTAAAGTCTTACAATTTTGTGTTTTAGTTTTTTGGGGAAACAATCCAATCAAAATTTTAATCTTGTAAACAACCTTTCTGTGTCATATCCAACTGTGGAAGCCGGAAAAGATTCAAGATGACAAGATTATCAAGAACATGTGTCTCGTTCATTTCGGTGGTGTAAAATGAGAAATGAAAAAAGGTTTTACACACCAAAGACTCTCCTGCTTTACTGAGAGTGAACTTTAGATTTTACGGATGTGTCCCACCTATACTTCCTCTGTTCCATCTCAAACACATTTCAGTTTCATGTGTTTCAGTGTAACTTAATGAAAATGGTGGAAGCTATGTAATTTTGAAGGGGTATTACACACATATGATTACACATACCTTGACAAAAACAAAAATAATCAAGAATAAGTTTGTCTCACTCTGGTTAAGCAGGAAAACACGAGTACATGTCTGAATTATTCCTACATATAACTATCATATATTATTTATTAATGAATTTGTCACTATTAATTTGTCAATAAAAATAACTCTATAACTCCTCCTGTGGGCACACATAAAGACAATGAATACAAATATAGTAAATAAAAAATATGTGTTCATGTATTTGTAGGAGTAATTATAATTGTTGACAAATGCTGCATATTAAGAAACCCTTAAAGCTTATTAGTTGCTGTTAAGGGTATTTCTGTTTGATTTCATGTTTCCTTTTTGTTTATTATGAGGAGCTCAGTTAGCTTTGATGCATCTCAGGATTCACAGCTAAAAACTTTTTTTGCATTTGTTTTTTCCCAACGTGCCAAATTTTGATAAACCCGTTTTAAACCTGTTATATAATGAATTTGCATACAGCTTGGAAATGCTAAGTTATGAGGGTTAAAGTAAAGTAGGATGGTTTCTTACCTCCAACGTTGTATCCCAGACAAGAGTTCTGGTCACAGTATCCTGCCGACCCCGCTGGTCCGGTGCCACCCGGATTCCCCGGCCTCCCCGCCGTCCCAGGGTTGCCGGGCCGACCGGGTGGACCCTGGCTGCCTGTGCGTCCTTCACCCGGAATGCCTGAGGGACGAAGGTAAAGTCTGCGTTAAAAAGACGGAGCGAGCTCAGATAATCCCGTCATCAATGAACATTTGATAAAACGACACCGGCAGTGCGGTGATGGGATCACGGGTGACAGAGGAAGAGGAGGAAAGTAAAATGAGAAAGTGGCTGCGAGGTTTGATGCTGTCACTGTACTATCGCCTCTTCAATCTCCTCTAAATCCCCCGCTCTGCTGCTGCAACAACATGACACAAAATATTAGGGGGCAGCAAATGTTTGCTTGTCATTTCTGGATAAGGGAGATGATAGTGAACGTCCCCGAGGGCAGGCGCAGGAATAACACTTCTTAGCTGAAATTTAGCTGGAGGCTCCTGTTTTCTGTTTACACAGTCGCACCTCAGCCGTCAGCAGAAATATGAAATCTTGAAAAAAAAAAATGTTGCAGGGACGTTTCATTTGCCAAGTGCTAAAATTATCATCCCACAAATATTCCAGAAAAACAGGACAGATGAAGACAGACAGCCTCTCCCCTGCACCTTTCTCTCAGAAAACATTTCCTCTCCTGTACGTTGAAGTTTGGTGGATTTTTTCTAACAGTTATCGGATCACAGAAAAAGTTTCCAGGGAGTTTTGTCAGCTTGTTCTGTGAGTATTGATCGCACAACAGTAAACAGAAAATCCCAGGCCTGAGGGCGACATATTTTCATAACACAAACTCAAACTCCACACACCACACCGAGAAATCAATACAGAGAATTATATTCCCCCGTCCAAAACGTCTGCTTGCTTTTCTCGCATAGACTCGACAGAGAGTAAACCCCAAACAGATTAGTTCTCTGTGCTATTTGATTCCATTGTTTAAATATTGAAAACAAATTTTGGTTTGGTTCAGAGGGAATATAATGAAAGCCATTATACAAACAGTAGCTGCATTGGGTCACAGGCTGAAAACACCAAAGAATATCATGTATTAATGTAGCTACAGCACCGCCACATGTTATCTGAGGGCTGTTGTGCTCTGACGAGTGTGTGTGTGTGTGTGTGTGTGTGTGTGTTTGTATCTTACCTGGAGGTCCGGGTTGTCCTCGAGGTCCCTGACTCCCAACGCCTTGACTCCCCCTCTCCCCCTTTTCTCCTGACAGACCTACAGACACACACACAGTTAAAAAACAGCCATATTTAGTCACATCTCACTTTGGACATTTCTTGGTGAACACAGCTCCATGAGGCTTCATTAGGAGTCTGCCAATGTTACTGATTCTCCCAGAAGAGGAAAGTAACCTAGTACATTTACTTCAGTACAGTACTTTTGAGCTATGCAAGGATTGTTTGTGTATTTTATTTCATACTTTTACTCGATCTTTCAGTAATTGTACATTAACTGTACTAATGTGACTGCTATAGTTAAGCTACTTTTCAGATTAAGTTGAATAATATATATATATGGCCAAAAATGATATCAGGATAAAAATAGTCATGTATCAATATTATTAATTATGTCACATCATTATTTATTTTAAGTTTAAATAAGGTAGTGGTTGTGGTTTTAAACGCAGATAATGTTTCTGTATCTTTTCATTGTTGTAAACATTTACTTTGCTAAAGCATTTGCAGACTCTTCCACCACTGTTCTACGTCAGTGTTGCATTGCAACACTTTGCAGAAAAGTGTTGCTTGAATTATGCCTGGATGAAATCTAATATAATGTATGATAAACCCACACACACTCTTTTTCACTCTAATATGAAAGAACCACAACTGCGATCTGCAGATTTTCTGTTCTGTACGTTTATGTCCGTTTTAATCAACTGCATCGATAAAGAGGAAGAAAGAACAATGAACAAAAAGTTTATTCTCCACAGTGTCATTTTCCTCTTGTGGTATTCTCTCTACTTACTGGCCCACTCCATAGTTTCTCTCTGAGCAATACAATATTAAGTTTTACATTGGATTATTATTTCAACACTGGTTTCTTTCGTTGGGCCTGAGTACAGCGTTGTACCTAAATTCTTGTATCTATCCTACATAACATCTGTGATAATAACATGTCTACGTTTTATAAGCCATCCATCTTTTGTAATATTTGTCCTACTCTGGTTTCATTTCAGCCTGTAAAAAAAGTTATATATCTGTGTGTGTGTGTGTGTGTGTGTGTGTGTGTGTGTGTGTGTGTGTGTGTGTGTGTGTGTGTGTGTGTGTGTGTGTGTGTGTGTGTGTGTGTGTGTGTGTGTGTGTGTGTGTGGTGTCTGCGGCTCCAGATAATAAATGTTATTGGAGAGAATCAAAGGTCTGAGTTTTGGAGGAGGACGTAACCGCTGGACATTTCCTGACAGAAGTTCTGCTGCTCTGCTCTCCTCGCCCTGTGCGTGTGCAGGCTGGCTCAGACTGTGGTTCTTCAGTGTGGGCTGCATGTTTTAGTGATGAAGACGGAGCCTCATAAAGGCTGGTTCTTGTCTAAAGGCTCGTGGCAGAGGACTGACTTAATGGCTGTTGGAGTTATTGTCTTCTGGTTTGGACTGAAGCTTGTGGGAGCTCTGTCCTTCACTGGGAGTTTGTGTGGTGAGATCAGGCTGCACCATGAAATACACCAAACAAGCAGGTACACTGAAGATCCAACTGGGGAAATAGACTATCTTTTCATTTCTTGATGCTGAGGTGGACCTTTTTATTTAGTGGCATTTATTAAAAAGCATGAACTGGAAAAGTAAATTCCATTATAACGCAAAATAATATTAGAAATAGTTTGGGGCAGATAATTATACTACTAAATATTGACATCTATAATCAAAGTTGATGCATCAGAACCAGAGATACCGTTTTTTATTTATTTCACAAATTCATCTTCTTATCCAAACCTAGCATCTACTGTATATTTCCTACAGGATTAAAAAAAAAATTGTTTGTGCAGTTAACTGCTTAATAAACCCTAGATTGTCTCTCCTCCTAGTTATGGCGATTTGTGTAGGATGGATGGACTTTGATCATTGTATAGAAAATTAGAGGGAAAATAATATGTATATAAATATATGGTTGTAAAAACATCTCCCTCTCTCACCTCTCTCTCCTGCTCGTCCACTCTGACCATTGGAACCAGGGAAGCCTGGTCTGCCGGACGGTCCTTGCTCTCCCTGGGGTCCCGGGGTGCCTCTCCTACCCGGCTCCCCTGGTGGTCCTGGAACTGTTCGGATGGATACAGCCGACTGGGCGGGGATCTGGTTCAGTACGGAGTTATAGCGAGACAAATGGCCTGCAAGAGGTGGAGGCATAGGTTTGAAATTATTCAGATTAAGATTATTCTTTTGGTGTTTCCAGTTTTTTTAATAACAAAAATATGTGTTGCTCGTGTGAATGTGTAAATAGCAGCGATTACTCACTCTGGATGAGCTGTTCACACACTTGTCGTGCGATGGCGCGGACAGCAGCCTGGGATTGCACATCTCCCTTAGGAACGAACAACAAACGCACACACAGTTCTTGAGATGTGACAACACACAACCACACAGTAGATTGATTCCACTTTTCTGTTAGAGCGACCACGGGAACATTTACTTCCAGACCAGAGGTTGATAAATTAGTGGGCGTGTGTTTTGTGGGTGTTTTAATGAGCGTGCTGCACCTTTATTCCACACTCTGACGTCCCTTTATATAAATAGGACAGAACAGATCGCTGAGAGTATCTATGAGTCACACAACTATATTATACAATATACAACTAAGTTTCATTACATAAATATCTGGGAAAAGCTGTTGACTCTGACAATGGCTCCACTGAACTATGGTGCTTTTCTAGATAACACATGTCTACATTTTACTACAGCTGAAATTAGCCATAGGATAGTGTCAACACATCAAACTGAACTGCTGGAGTTTTATTTTTATTTGACAATGTTACGGCCAATTCTTGTTTCAATTTTAAAGGGACAGGTCACCAATGTGGTAAAGTACTGGAAACTATTAAAGTGTCTGTATGGGCATCTATCATCTATTTTACAACAAATGAGACCATAACGTACAAAATGAACATTATGTCGTATTGAAGAAGACTTGAAACTAGAGATAGAGACCATACTCTTTGCTTCACTTTCTGGATCTGGAGTCTAATTTTACATTCAGTCTATGGTTCCTATCACTTTCCAAAGGGTTAATTAGCAACCGTTAATTGTGAATATGAAAGTAAGTGTCAGTGATTAACTGGTGACCTGTCAATTAGCTGGGATTGCTTCCACCCCCCCTGTAACCCAGTATGAACGTCTGTATGACACACTGGTGGTGATTCCTCTGATTTTATTAGAACCTTACTTGATATTTAATTTAGGATCTAGTGAAATACAATTTTAATCCAAGATGATAACTGAACTGGTTTCTTACATTTGGACTTTTCTGGATTGAAATTGAAACTGATTCTTAAATCTATGAAAAGAGCTTTTCCATGGATTCACAAATGAATTTAACAATAGAATAATTAGTTCTGAGGCTGTGAAGGAGATTTCCTAAATATGAAAAATTAATAACCCTGAGATTGTCAAACAAAAGACACTACTACTAAGATGCATTATTGGAAATGTAGGATCCAGTGTTTTTGGAGCTGGATCCATAGAAGAGAGTGAAAGTTTGAGCCGCTGTCACTTTGATTTTGAGACTTTTGTTTTTTATACAGATTCAGATTTTAATCCCTTTCATTTTCATCCTTTTAACTAATTGTTTTGAATTGTGCTTTTAGACTTTAAGTTTATTACACAGCACCTTGAATCTTGTATGAACTGCGCTTTATACATAAAACTGCTTTGCCTTGTGTTTAGAGCTGCCTTGGTCTCAACTCTAATATAAGATGTATGAAATTTAACATCATAAGAGTACAAATGCTTTAATCAAAGCGGCCTCGCTGCTTCGTGAGGTTTATAGTGTTTATAATGAATTCAACAGCTGGCAGCCTCCTCATCTGCTTTGTGGTAATCATCACCATTCAGTCGTTTGATGTGACTGTGTAGAAAAATACATTAGGAAAAATGCTTTATCATAAATGTTTACTTTTCCCCTGTTCAGTTATTGCCGTATAAAGCACCGAAGCTTAATTCAAAGCCAAACAACCGCCACACACATTGTATAACACAGACGTTCTTGTTGAGCTCTGCACCAAAAACCAACTGCAGCGAGGTACGAACGTCCCCATTAGTTGATAAAAAATGTAGCCGAATCAGAAATTACAGGTTTGATTCAAGCTGGCAAGTTGCTCGTCTCTGGAGCTCCTCGTGAAGCTACTGTGTCAGCAAAAAATCACTGCAGCAAATTTGAACCGTGAACACTGATTTGATTTGGTTTGCTCTAATCGAGGCTGAGGGAGAGAAATAAAGTGAACGTTTGTGCAAGAGACAAACGGGAAACAGTAAATGTGTTCTGCAGCGTAATTGGGTTCCTTCAAAACAAGGGTGCGGAGCATTAGTGAGAAATTGCCGGCGAAATAACGATATTTTCACAGCAAAATGGAGCCGTAAAACCTGATTTGCTCTAAACACAGCGTTTGAGGTGTGTGTGTGAGTGGAAGGACTTACTCTTTCTCCCTTATCGCCTTTGGTACCAGCAGGACCCTGGAACATAAAAGCACAGGAGGAGAACAAACATTGGACTGGGATGTGTACTCAGAAACAGCCATGCTCATCTCTCTTTCCCTCTCTCCTTTCATGCCCCCACCCCATTATTTACTTTATGTCTCCTCACACACACTCTACATCTACTCTGATCTAACAGCTGGGGAAACTAAGTGCCGCTAAATTTTGACAATGCGCGTCCAGGTTCTTTTGCGTCGTAAAGACAACACATGCATCAGGCCCGTAGCTGGTGTGTGCCCACAATCCGAGTCTGTGTGTGTCCCCGGATGGGCTCTACTCTCTACTGCTGCCAACGCTGTAAAGCACACACATGCATATCTGATCACAACACACACTCAAAACCCAGCCAAGCACATAAAGCCTGTTAATGCATATAACTGTGTAATGCAATGTAATCCGCAGGCAAATAAAAGACAAATATTTCCTGGCCACAGAAGCATGTGCCGATATGATGAATATCAGTTTGATGTTACAGCTTTTGAATAAAGGCCTGTTTATCTTGGAGGGACACGTCCTTGACCACTGGCTGACCGGCTGCGTTCATGTGCGAGTGTATATACACAGTATATATAGGGATAGAGAAAATGTGTGAGCAGACCTGGCATATCACATGCATTATATTGCAGCCTGTGTCAGAATTTGACACAGCTGTTGAAGTGGAGCGCAGGTCTCCACAATAAAATTCTCCCGGATCTCCTAAATGTCTACTGTCTTACTAGGGCAACATGGGAAAACTGAATTTAACTGTGTTGGAGCCAAAATAAGTATCAAGACATAGGACACTATCTCTCTCCGTCTCTCTCTAAAAGAAAATCAGATTTCTTTTGTTATTCTATCAAAATAATGCTCCCACAGTGCCCTGTATCTGTCGTCTGCCCAAAGTGGAGGAGATGTTTTCTCAATCAAGATGTTTTACAGTTTAAAACATCAACTCTCCACAGAGTGTTTATGATGACTTTGCTCTTGCACGGGGGTTCAGTGTAGAATGATAAAACAGTCCAAAAAGGTAACTGGCAAACACGGGGCTGCTCACGACCAAGTCAAGCAAGATAAATAAATAAAAAGCTGGTTGAATCACTGGAAAGAACATTTAGAGGCAGCAGTACTTTGTCTGGGTTGGACACACACTCAGGACACCACCGAGTGCGATGACAAGCTGATAAACCTGTGGTTCCAGCTGTAAATACAGAGGTATGCACATCTGGTGACAACTGCTGTGAGTTTTGGAAAAGTGTGGGTCAATGAAACAGCAGCTTGAACTTGAAATTTATAATCCAAACGTCTAATGAAGGTTGGTTGGTGTGACATCTGTCTCAACTGTCTCATCAAGACTTTGACAACTTGGATCAGTCGACTAGAGATTTTAGACTTTCTGTAAAAACACTAAACATAAAATCCTATTTTGCGTTATGAACTTTCATTACATTTCCAGATGCATCGTGTCTTTCCTGAAAGAGAACAGTTTTAGATGCCACACATCAGGTTGAGCTCCTGCAACTTTGAATCTTTCTTTATATCCCATCTCGTCTTCAGTGGTTTATACTCCCTGTCCTTGCACACATTTTTCAGTGCCGTGTCCACTCTGACAAAACTGTTAGGAAAGAGTTCCACAGGGTTTCCTCAGGTCAGCTGGAACACGATGAAGCAAAATGCTATATTTCCCCGCAGATTTAAATGGCTGCTATTTCTGATAAAACCCTCTTGTTTAAGCATTACAAATATTCTCTTGCAGCAGCAACCTGGCAAAGGGTTACAGAGGCTACAACGGGACCTGAATCAGCAATTCGATGCTGAGGTTTGAAAAGTTTGAAACAAAAAAGTTGTTCAGGAGATTAAAACTGCAGACTGTTTGTGTAGTAGCTGCATGTGCATACATTCACATGAGGCATCTGTGTCTGTCGAAGTTTTGGAGATGAGGCAGATGTGATCTCTCATTGGTTTTGTGAGTGTGTGTGTGTGTGTGTGTGTGTGTGTGTGTGTGTGTGTGTGTGTGTGTGTGTGTGTGTGTGTGTGTGTGTGTGTGTGTGTGGGTTGGTGGAGAGAGAGTGTCGGTTAGTGATTTATCGCTCTCCCTCTCTGAGCCAAACTTTGCTGCTGGCCTGCAGAGCTGACCTGAGACTAGATTAGCTGTCACCAACATCACAGCATCATCTGTTCCTGTTAGCATTACACAAGGCTTGGAATGCACCATCTCCTCCATCCTTCTCCCGGCTTGTGTTGTGTCAATTGCACATCTTTCTTCTTCTTCTTCTTTTTGCAGAACTGAACAAAACATGACTCACTTAACAGATCGTCATAATATTATTGTTGCATGTTGTTGTTGTTGTTGTACAGTGTGAATGCACACTGCAGGCTGTCTGTGTCTAATGGATGGTGCATAAAAGAAATCACATTCACTTTTGACCTTGCATGAAGCATTTCATCTCTACTTCTATTACAACTCTCAAAACACACTCATGCTGACATTCTGCACACTCACACAACTGATACTTCAGTCAGCTACATGTGGTTTCACCCCTGAATTCCTCATTAGCTCGGTGAAGCACATTTACACACGTTTACCTTGCAAACTTTGGTATAAACCTCGTGTTTGCATTACTCACATTTCAATACTTTGGTTCACCTGGAAATATAGTACACAGATATTAACACAATGTGTCTGCACACTGCAGCTTTTCTGTGTCTATTGAATGGCGCAGAGGACCCCCTAAGCTGTATATAGATTATATAATAGTATTTGTATGTATATATATATATATAACATATATCAGGTAAACATCAGTGAGATTAAGAATGAACACATTGATAATCCCAAACATATAAAATATGTCTATTGTCCATTAAAATGCCCGACATTACTGTGTGTCCCACATTATTATTTCTTAGCTCTCACCTTATGAACTAAGATTTGTCTTTTGGATCATCTACAGACATCAGCTAACTTATGAGTAAATGGTAGCTGTTAGGGTTAGTGTGTCTGATTTGAGTCCAACACTAACAGGCTGGTTGCAGTTCCAGAGACGAGAGCTCAGGAAGTGGAACAGGACAGGGAGGAGAAAAACAAACAATCTGCAAAAGCACGAGTTCCTTGTCAGTGTTGGAATCGAACCACAGTGTTATTTATATTTAAACAAAGCCGCAACGTGCTGTGGCTCTGATGTTGCTGTTCCTGCTCTGTAAGTGCAGGGAGGCATGATGAGAGAAAAACATCCAAAGAGGAGAAATCCGAAGGAAGAGGAGGAAGTGGTGAAGAGGTCATGTCCTCCTCGTTTCATCGTTAATTTGGATATGTGGTGTCAAAGTCTCCCGAGCAGATTCACAGTGATAATGTGTCAGAGGAGTTAACAAGCTTCTTTTTAACAGAACAAAACAAACATGCCTTTCAAGTTCCTGACCCTTTTTGTGCAAAGGTTAGTTAATGTGGTTCAGATCAGGTCACGGTAACAAAACAGTGTCAGCCCACACAGCAAAGATAATAGTGCGTGTATTGTAACTGAGTTCGTGTCTCACACAAATTATATATACACATTCTATACATAAATCGTATCAAAAGAAAAGAAAAAAAAAACACTCACAGGAAGCCCTTGCTCTCCTTGGGACCCTGCTGATCCACCTGATCCTGGAGGTCCAGGTGCACCCGGGGCTCCCTGAGAGAAAGAGACAGAGATGGAAGATGAGCAGCAGGATCAGTAAGTGTGAGGATGAGCTGCCAAGAAAATGACGCTGAGAAAAAAAAAAAGAGACTTACAACGGGTCCAGAAGGTCCTTGTCGTCCTTGTGTTCCAATATTTCCTGGAAGACCCTGAAAGGGCAAGAGAGAAATAAACAACATTTATAAAATATTAGTATGTGCACTTTCATAAGTGTAGGTTGAATTTTGTTATGGACAAACCATCTCCAAGAGGCGCCTGAGGGATTTCTCTCAAGTCTCCAGACTAAACCAACACTAACAATGTTATTTTGTAATGCAATTAACATCCAGACTACTGACGGAAACCGAACTCAGCAGCTGTTGCATCTGCTTCTTCTGCTGGTGTATGTCCAACCTCACATCCGCCAACACCTGCCCTGAATGAAATGTTTGACTGTACGAGACACAGCAGCTTCTTCCTGACTGAACGGATCTTCACTGTAAGACTGAGTTTGAGTCGCCTCAAGATGAGTTAAACCCTCAACCACTCATTTAATGTCTTCTCCATGATGCTATGAAAAATAAATAACAGCTTTGACTCCAGAAGCACATATTACAATTCTGTGGGCCACTTGTATGGCATAACAACGTGATCATGATATTTCATAACATCTTTATGTTTATGGGCCATTCAGATTGAACAAATTCATTGGTATTAATATAAAGTTTAGAAACAAATCTCAGCATAAGATTGTTCTGGAAAACCGTTTAACTTGAGGTTCAGCTGATCCTGTTTGCTCGGATGTCTGTCGTACTTTGTGGTCACATATTGAGGCTGATACCTTTTCAACATAGACACTTCTCATATGGTTCCTGTGAGGGAAGAAGTCATCATAAATTAAAAACAATAAAAGGACGTAGGAATGAACACGTGACGCCACTGATGGACAAGATGAAAATGTAGAAGGTGGAACTAAAATTACCATCCTGCAGTTGCATGCCCTCAGCCAACCAGTTCAGTTTCACTCCACGACCTTATCAGTTCATCTTTGAGTAAAATTGAACCTTAAACATAACGCCTCCGGCCCCTGGCTTCTGCCACATGCTGCAGTTTGCTCTTTGCTTCCTTAGCATGTATACTGGATGTGTGTTAAGCCCTGCTTATACAGTTACTCATCCCATTCAGTAAACAAAAGAGGGATGACATACTGTATCTCTGAGGGGAATTCCTCTGGTGTTACATCCTGAGCCCTCGCCAAAGCAGCTTTGTTAAATTCTCATGGGAAGCTTTACCTTCCAAATAAATACAACAATAGTAAGTGTTTGACTGCACAACACAAATCTACATTCTTCACACACTAACATGAACATGAGCTTCTCCTCAACCACATCAAAAACCTCCTTGAGGGGAGTCACTCTGGAGTCACACAGTAAACACTCACTGTGGTCGACCAGAGGCCTGAGCTCTTACCAACACTCACGTCAGACACGTTTTACTTTGAAATCCTCTCAGACTGAGCGGAGGCACGTCTGGAACAAGCATCACCAGAATCCTAACACAGAATAAAGGTCACAAAATTCCCTATGGTGAGGCAAACAAGCATTTGATGTGGTACTGGGACATGACTTGGACTGTTGTCACACAATAAACACTCCAGTAAATCATAGTAAAAGCTCAAGTTGTGGACGTATTTGAGACACAGTTTATGGATCCAGAGCTGGAGCATAATGCAATGTCAAAATAACCACACGCACACGATATTATATTATAATCCCGACTTTGTTAAACTTTTTTTTTTCATTCGAGGTTCGAATAAAAAGTTCATTCTTGCAGCTTCTCTCTCAGGAGTCAGGCTCATGAAAATGTGTCGCTGCCGTTATATTTTTCCAAACTGAGCAGCATCAGGTTTATGGTCTGACCTGCGGTCTCGGAAATTGGTGCGAGGCTAATCTAATTCAGAGTTTTGTATGCACGCCGAAACAGCCAGTAACACTATGGAGGTTCTCTCTGTGTAACCTCTATTCAGAGAAACTGCACTTTTTTATTCGCACCAAACTTTCTCTGCAAAGGGCTTTGAGCTGAGGTTGGAAGCTCAGGTACAAATGTGATGAGAACTGTACCTGCTCAGTGTTGGATGATTTACAAATCAGCATATGTCTACTAGTTTTTACAAGCCTGGATTCATGAGCAAAACCAAGATCTATTCAGCTGAGACAGCTTTGCAGTGCAAGCATCAATGACAATTTTTCCCTTGATATTGTTTTTGTGTCTAAGGTCTGAAAGAAAGCCCAAATCCACAGTAAAGGGAGAACACTGCTCTGAAGCTCCTGAAATGCCACATCAGTAATCCACATGATACTTCATGTGCCACCATGATGCTAAACAAAACCAGGTAAAGCGCGAGCAGAGGTCGAAGCAGTTGACCAATCACAACAGAGTGCGCCAGCTGGCCAATCACAACAGACTGAGATTTGTCATTGGAGGGGCCTTAAAGAGACAGGAGTTAAAACCAAGCTTTTCAGACAGAGGCGGAAATGGACAGTGTGATGAAACCTTTAAATTAATAATTGAAAATATGAAAGTGAATATGTCTTCTTTAAGAGACAGAGACTTTAAGAGTAAGTTGGAGATAGTTACTGTTGTTTCACCTGATAACAGACTGCTGCTGTACAATCTTCTATTTTTTACTCTCAGCCAATCCTCTTTTTGTATTGCTTGTATACACCTCACAAAACGTTTTATACTCTGTGTGTGTGTGTGTGTGTGTGTGTGTGTGTGTGTGTGTGTGTGTGTGTGTGTGTGTGTGTGTTACTATGAATCACAGGGATATCTATGTTCCTTTTTCTCTGTTCTACAAATCACAGGACACAGATGAGTGGTTGGGATAAATTCCCATCAAGCAGCAGGGATTTTAAAAACGCTGCTTCTTGTTCATAATTACTGTTCAGTGGGATACATTCTACTTTCTAGATCGCTGTCAAGTCAATAAAGCAGTAATAGCTGTGGCATTGATAACCTCTTATCAGGCTTCACTACGGCGCCCTCCGTTCTGTTCCAGTGCATACAGTGAGAATAATCACTTTAGTGTGACTGCACTGCTGGAGGCATCAGTGTGTGACACTGCAGTTAATTCTGCAGAAATAAAAGCACTGATTTGAGATGTTTCCTCTCTCGTATGGAAGATAAATCATAATAAGTTCTCTGTGATTGTAAAAACACAACCATTGTATTTTCTCTAGTCGCCTCTACACTGTTAAAAAATATAATAAACACAACTGATCTGTAGCATCGTGAGTATGAATATGGGAGGCTGGGTTATCATCAGTGGTGAGAAGGAGACGTCAATTGCTCCTTGATTAGTAATTCGTACATGATTACACTCGATAATTACAAGCCCTGCATCAAGTTAAACGGTGCAGTGTGCTAATATGAGAATTTGAATATGACTGTATTCAGTTAAATAGAATGTAAGTAGAATGTATCCCACTGAACAGTAATTATGAACAAGAAGCAGCATTTTTAAAATCCCTGCTGCTTGATGGGAATTTATCCCAACCACTCATCTGTGTCCTGTGATTTGTAGAACAGAGGCTTGATTTAAGAAATTGTATTTGAATAGTGCTTCTAAAATAATTAATTTAGTTGGTCACATTTTTGCTTTGGTTTACCTTATCAGAGGATCTGAGAACCACATTTACATCAACAAAGAGCCCGCGTGTATGGATAAAATCTAAAAGTACAATGTTTCAAAATGATGTGTGAATGTTAGAAAATCTAATAATAATCAAGATCAGCTTCAGGTTGATGGGATTCAGTTCGCTTTTTCATCTTTATCTTTTAAATAACAGTTTTAAATAAGGCGAAGTTTGGGAAGAGTTTATCAAATTAATTAACTAGCAATTAATTAACACAGAAGACATATTGTTTTCCCTACATTTACAAGTCTGCTGTGACTTCTTAAATCAAAGTTAGAAATCTTCCCATTGATTCAAATGCATTCATTGTTCTTGGAGCCAGCCTGTAGTGACTACGAGGGCAAATTGAAATCCTTCTTTAAGAAAACTCTGCAGTGGCTTCAATGTTCTCAGTTCAGATCCGTTAATAAAGGTAACGTGCACTTTTTGATGGCACTGTAGAAGTTCATCGTGAGCATGTGTACATCCTGTGCTTTGGGGCGAGAAGAAAAAGGATGGTGTGTTGGGCTCTCAAATAAATGGACTGTGATAAAATGGTTTATATTTATAAAACGCTTTTCCAGATTATCGACCACTCAAAGCGCTTTAAAATACAAGTCCCATTCAGTCATTCACACACACAATCATACAGCGATTCCATACGCAGGGCTTTTTCTATTACACACCATTCATACACTGTCAGCACGGCTGCCAGGGGCAATTTGGGGTCAGTATCTTCCCCAAGGACACCTGGGAAAGCAGACTGGAGGAACAAGGGATGGAGACAGCGACCTTCTGGTTAGTGGAGGACTCTCTACCTCCTGTCACCCGTCAGTATTTCGGGGGAAGCAACACATACTAACTCACCAGTAAACGTACAGTTATCAGGTATGAATTTAAAAGTCCTAGAAAGGTCAAAAGAATGAAACATGTTGACAGTTTAAAATTAAAGTGCATGGCTACACTTTTGTTTAAACCCTGACAGGGCTTAGTACCACTTACTAAACTTAGCATTTGTTAATATTTGCTGCTTACAGACTGATGACACAGAGGGAGTGAGCAACACTAATCCTGAAGGGGAAATGTATTTGAGATGGCTTTTTAGCCAAATTGGGATGGTAGATGAAACGTTGTTCATGTCTGTTCTCGTCATCCATCGCTAGTCAAAAATCGTTCAACTTTTTTAGCACACTGCTGCTTAAAAACAACAAACAAAATGATAAAAAAAAAAAGTCCAGACTGGAAAGATTTGTTTACAAATTTTTTTCAACCATGGCCCTCTGTTAATAAATGTGGGTGTGTAAGTGAATGGTACTTAACAAAACTTTTAGAATCGGTCCAGTAAATTGCCTCCAACAGCAGCTGCAACATGTTAGCAGCGGCTACAAGGTCACATCTTAAGGGGTAACAGTCACAGTCCATGACCGATTCTTTAAGTTTTTGTTAAAATTCACACTACACTTTATAGGTTCAGGTTGAAAAATAACAGAATTTACCATTAAGCTGGACGTCAATTAGAAAGTCACTAGCTGCTATAGGCACCTTTAACAAACCAAAGTAAAATTCAGTTACATCTTTCCTTTCGAGTTCAAACCTGTCTAGCACTGTGAGAAGAAACCAACCAATCCGAATACAAGCATTCTGAAGGAAACCACATGACAAGCCTGAAAACTATGTATGACGTCTTCTGAAACCCACCACCGAGGGGAGCATCTGGACCCCTGTCCGCCAACGGATAGACAGCAGATGGATTATGTGTAGAGTCTTTCCCCTCGCCAGGAACCAGGATCCAGGAACCCGGAGCCAGGACCAAACTCCTCTGTTATCATATTATGCATTTGGATAAAACCTCCTCTTTCTGCTCGCAGACACATCACCCTCTGGCTGTGTTTCTGCTCTGGTATTAACAGCCCTGCTGGGTATTGTACGGCCTGATTCCTCTGTCAGCATCAACTACAGTGAGCTAGTATCACAGAGCCTTCATGAATGCGATCAGGACCACTGTGCACGTTGTGTTCAAAAGCAAAAGGCAGCACGGTGTGTTTTCAGAAACTTATGTGGGGACACAAAACCAAGAGGACAGAGCTGTATATTAAACTGTACACAGCTGGAGAGGTATCACAAATATTTTCACAAGAGACTTGGAGGTATATTGTGAAGAACTTTTAAAACAAAAACAAATATTGTACAATTAGAAAAAAAAAATTTGACTTTTGCACTGTCTGGTTTGTTGACAGTCAAATATTTATCTATCCTGGCATATTTATTTAGCACCTGGAAAAATGACAGAAGTGCTACACAAATTTCTGAGAAGAGTTTTGAAAAACCTGGCAAATGTTTCAAAGGACAGTTTTTTATTTATTTTTAAATGTCTATGTTGTTATGTTTTGCTATTGGCACCTGACTTTTCTCCAAACCATCTCCAAATGGGACTTTTCATATCCCAGAGCACCGTCTACTAACAGTAATGATGATGTCTGCAGAAAGATATGCTACTATGATCATACCCATTTATCTCTTTTCTTCCATCTTCAAGATTTTTACACCTCATTTAACCCAAAACGGAATTTAAAAAAGTCTTATTTTGTCATATACTGTTTCTCTAAAAATATAAGATATATCAGATACTATAGATGAATAAATCCATGTCATAAAATGAAAGACTCCACCGTATACACTATCATAGAGTACCGATGTAACAGAGTGCAACAGTAATCAATAGAGTTGATGTTACGTCATTATCTCACCCTTGGTCCTGGGGGGCCGTCTCTACCAGTTGAGCCTTGGCTTCCAGGGACACCCTGAAAAAAACACAGCAAGCAGGTTTTAATCCATACGACAAAACTCAACAATGTTAACAGACCGTACAAAAAGTGACCAAACATTTAATGAGGAGATAATGTTACAAAACCAGCGTTTCAGTGTTTTTGTGATGACAATTGATACGAATTTGAATCAGTCAAATGATAAACAGTTTTTCCTCATGATCACTTCTTTGACATGTTGTTTATTCATTCAAGTCAATTACAGTGCAGAACTTAATTTTAAAATGCACTTCATCGGCCAATTTACATCCATTAAAACAAGGAATTTCCTCAAATATTAAAAATGCATTAGAGGACATTAAACCAAAAGGTCAAAAACAGATAAGGGTTTCTCTGTCCTGCTCAATGATGCTTTGACACCTGTGGACATAAATCTGATTTGTGCAAAGAAGCAGCTTCTAACCATCTGAACTGAAGACAGTCTCTATATCAGTGGGCCACCCTGCTTCTCCTGCACCATTTCCCCTTCATCCACCTCTCTGCAGGTCAGTGCACACAGTCAATTCCAAAATACAGTCATGGATTAAGTGTTGAGGTGATTTATCTCTGCACTTCAGTATTAGTGGAGAGCTCATAAAACAGGACAGTTAACACTGTTAAAAGGTTCCACAAATTACAGCATGGGGGTCACAGAGGACAGGCCTCATATGATTAATGATGGACTGTTGTTTAGATGTTGGCTGATGTGCATTTACAGACACACACACACACAAACACACGGAAAGTAAGCCTTCACATCTGCCCCAACCACACTGCAAAAAATATCCATCCTAACACTCCATTTAACAAGTGAAAAAACTGCCTGTACACCAAGTGGATTTCCACTTATTTTTTAGGAAAAAAGGAAAAAAAAAAAATAATTGAATAATAAGTAATTATAGTTTTAAAAAGTTGAAACAAGTTGATAGGGAAACCTGTTTTAAGAGAGAACAAAACTTACTTCATTCACGAAGTTTGTTTACAACAAATTGTATTTTACACCTCCACTCTCTGTATAAAGTAATATAATATATTATGATGTAGTTGTGGGTGCACATTAACACAGCAGAGATAGAGCATCTACAATTGTGTTTAACTGCTTAAATAGATGAATAATCAACAACAAAATTACGAACTTGGAATCAACAAAATATTATATTTATAATCAATACTATTAACTCTAAGGATTTGAATGTGTGAAATCATATCACTACTGACCTGTTCATACGTCAGTTACAGAGGCTTCATGGAAGTTTGACGAATATATAAAAAAAAAACACAATATCTGCTTACACCTGCATGACAGTTAATTTAAACCATTTATTTAAAGGGGACATAGCATGCAAATTCCACTTTGTTAGTGCTTCTACACGTTAATTTGGGTATCTGGCATGTCTACCAACCCAAAAACTCTATATTTGATAATTTATATCATATAAAATATGTAATTTATATCGTTTAAAATCATGGGGGGAGAGGGGGGAGGGGGGAGCTGGCTCATTAGCATTTAAAGGAACAGGCACTCAAAACAGGTCACTCTGTGGAGGGCTGTTTTAGACAGGGTAAAAAGGGTGCTGTTTTAAATGATCCTTGTGGTATTTTGACCAAAGTATGTTACAGACATTTCATTAAGACCCCAAGGAACCATATCAACTTGTGGTAAAATGGGCATACAATGTCTCTTTTAAGAAATATGCAATATTCACTATTGATTGATAGCATGCTCACGTCTACCAGTTAAAAATATGAAGCTACAGTCAAGAGGAAGTTAGCTTAGCTAAGCAACAAGACTGGAAACATGAATATCTTAAATCTTAAATTTTAATGGATTAATAGGAGAGTGGTTTCGACCTTCTCATGGAATTCTCTCAAAAGGGCGAACAAGCATATTTCCAAATATATATATATATATATATATTTATACACACATACACGCACAGCTTACACATGCTAAATTGGGGTGGGGATTAAAGCTCTGTAGCTGGCATGAGTCCCAGAAAACAACAAACACACATACACACACCTTCTCAGTACACACACCAATCTGAGCTTCTCAAACAGGCCTTGAGAATAATATGAGCAAGATGAAAAAAAATGTCTCATCAGAAACATCAGGTGCACAAGTGATTCTGATTCAACATATTAGCCTTTGGGTTTGCTTTGCACCACTCCTTGTGTGCATCAGTGTAAATTGATAAATAAGAAGAAGTTTGAATTATTGCCGCACAAACACACAAACACACACACACACACACACACACACACACACACACACACACACACACACACACACACACACACACACACACACACACACACACTTAAATCCTATTCTCTAGTCTTTGAAAACCAAACCAAACAGATAGCTGGAGAACACCTAAGCATACCGATAAACACAAGGAAAGTGAGAAATGAGGACGACAGACACACACACAAACAATATTCAATATTCATTGCAGCTGCATTTCTCACTGTCAAATTGAAACAGAGGTGGAAGGGACGCTGATGACAAGGTTACATTGTATTTACTGCAGTGAGAAACAGAGGGAGGGAGAGGAGGGGTGGGACAGGAGGAGAGAGAGCGCAGCAATGAGAGAGGGGGAAAGAGAGAGAGAGAGAGAGAGGGAAGGGGGGGGGGGTAATTGATGATTTTGAGTTGTGATATTCTCTGTGGTCCCTCGTATATTACAACAGGGCCCTGGAAGCTACAATATTCCCCCGCTGAGCCACACCGACACACACAGCGACACACATGCACACACTCACACACACACACACACACACACACACACACACACACACACACACACACACACACACACACACACACACACACACACACACACAAACACAAACACACACACACACCTCTGACAAAACACATTACTACTCTGTAATATAGTGCAGCACAGGGCAGCACTGCCAGCTTTTATTAATAGGACTATGCAGGCAGAGAGAGAGCGTTGCAGCTCTTGGTGGGATGGTTCAGAGACTGGTTGCTCTCTCCTCATGAGACTGGTTATTACTCCTCCTCTCTAAGAAAATTAAACAACTGTTGCAGTAACTCAAACAGTTTGAATATGACTTCCTGCCTGAGACTGAATTACAGTCACATCAACTTCTCCTTCTCCTTCAAGGCGTTTCAACGGTCAGACAACAGAATGTATAAAAATCCCAAGGAACATTAATCAGCCATGATTATCAGTAAAACAACAAAGTGTCTTTACTGTGGCCTCTGCCAAACACAGTTTATTTATCTGCATCAGCACTGTAATGAGCACCTGTCCAGTCAGTAAACACAATGATTATCATCATCATCATAATAAAAGTTAGTCTTACACCACGACCCTGCTGACGAAAGAGTTTCAGTAACTTATCAGCATCATACTCAGTGATCAACTCTACTACTAAACATATTTAAAGATAACCAACTGTCTAACGGCTCTAACCTAAGCCACTCTGAGGGTATAGATCAGCGACTGTGTAAAAATATGCACAATGGCAGTCCCACTATCTATAAAGCTAAAATATCATCAGGGGATGAAGCCAAGCTAGCAAGTTTCCACTGATGGACGTGCTCGACCAATCATGAGAAAGTTTCAGCAGTCATTTGTTACATATCACTCTGTTTGTATAGCATCAAATAACTAATTGAAACCAAACTTACTGAAAAACAAACAGTGTGATGAACTACCTACAATGACAGAAACCAGAAACTTTGTGGAAAAGTTATTTGATGTGAAATTTGACTTTTTAGTTGGTCCATGTCCTATCTGCTAACATGGAGGAGGCTCGGTTTATGACCTATACTGCAGCCAGCCACTAGGTGGCGATGGAGACCAGAAGACTTCACTTCTGGGAATCTGTCATGTCGTCCATCTTTAAATTCAGTCTATGATATACATCAATGCATTAGTTTAACAAGATCAGTGATCAGCAGATGAGGACAGTGTGGTGGAAAATGAAAAGGACTACCGCTGAAAAACGAACTTTTTACAGTGTGAGCTCTGACTGGAGACTCAGACTGCAGCTACGTGTTGAATTGTTTAACGACTCGTTATTTATTTTCCCTGCTCAGATCACTGTGGACTGGGACTGCGATGGACCAAAAATACAAAAATATATTATGGCGTATCAAAACTTCAAATAAAACCCTGGAAAAGTGTAAAATATGGGGCTTTAAGGAGAAATCCGTCTCAGCCAGGAGACTATTAAAGGTAGAATTTGTTATTTTTCCAGCTCATAAGTTTGATGAAAGTGTTTGAAGGACGGAGCTGCACTCTCTCTATAACAGGCACAGCTGCAGACCGAGGCTGCAGATATCTGCTGCATCAGGATCCACTTCCACTCAGTGTGGGCGTGGGTTGGAGCTGAAAGAGCTTTTATGGATGTTGGCCTCCACTCTCAACTTTCAAGCAATTTGTCCAAATCACCTGAAGCGAATTCATCAAAATAAAATGTCTAGTGACAACTACAAGCGGTTAAAAAGTAGTAAGCTGAGTGGAAATGTGAGCACAACATGTGTTTTTGTCCACTTGATTTAATCTTTATGGCCCAATCTGATGTTCAGATGTGGTGATAATGAGGTTATCAGCTGAGACAGTAAAACCGACTAAGAAGAATTAGACCAATTATCTGTCAGGACGCGCTCTGCAGTCCAAGGCTTATTCAACGTAATGGCCCTGTTAATATTTAAACCCGTCCCCACTAATGTGGAAACTAATAACTGAATTTGAGCCTCTCGTCCATCTGCATTTCAAAACACTAATGCAGAAATTTTTACAAAAGCCTTCCAACGTGCAGATTTTCAATACTCCCGTCTCTGTATATCCCTGTGTAAATGTCAAATGGAGCATTTGGGAAATTAGCTCACTTTATGCATGCCCACTTTTGTTTTGTGTAATGAGCATGTGCCAGAAACAACAAGCAGTGGTGACTATATACCTGTTGACAGGAGAAAAAGTTCTTCTCTGGTATTTGACAGATTGGTGATGTAGACTTTATCACCACCTACTCGTCGTTTTTATGTTCTCGTTTGGACAGAGATATTTTGTAAAACGAAGATTGTGTGGACGGAGACTTTTTAAAAATGGAGGAGAAAATATACGTTCAAAGAACTATCAGCAGTCCTGTAGACAAGGCCTTAAAATCTGCCCTATGAGATACTGTATGTTGCTACTCTTCACAGATGAATCCACTGTTAGTCCAAACTACTTCACTAAAATGGACGTTAAAATGTTGCCTTCATCAAATATCTAAAACAAAAATCCCAAACTGTTGTGTATTCTTTAAATCACCATACTATCATGTCACATGTTGTCTCAGTGATGCATTTACACACACGCGCGTACACACAAACACAAAGACAGACACACACATACACACAAATGCGTGTTCATCCTCACTGGTGTTTTCACTTGATTAGGCTGATTGGATTTCTCCTCAGGAACCTGTGTGTGTGTGTGTGTGTGTGTGTGTGTGTGTGTGTGTGTGTGTGTGTGTGTGTGTGTGTGTGTGTGTGTGTGTGTGTGTGTAGTGTCTCGTTGCAGCTAAAAATCATTATTGGTGCACTGAGTTCATTGAGCGAACATATTTCTATTCCCTGTCCAACTTCAACCTGGGCAGATTTTCTAATAGAGCAGAATAACTAACACCTGGAGGGTGTACAGGCTCTTTAAGTGTCAGGAAAGCTGTTTTTACTGGAATATATAAAAGAAAACTGTCACCATCATTAATCTGAGAGACGCAATGTCAAAGAAATAAAACCTTTTCCTGGTGTGTAGTTGCAAGAACACAGACTCTGTCCTTGCTGATGTCCAGAGCTCCCACAAGAACGCCATTAAATTAATTCAGTATTACTTCTGATTGGTTCACTGACCAATAATGGAGATGCTGATAATGATTCTGCACATCTCAATGATTCCATCAGACTGCTGTGTGTCTGGGTCAATGTGCATGTGTGTGTCAGCAACAAAACACTCGACACACTCGACACACTCGACACACACACACACACACACACACACACACACACACACACACACACACACACACACACACACACACTACTCCTCCTACTCTTTTCCTCATTTACATCGTGTAGTTATGAAACCATGAGGGAACAACAGGCAGCTCTGATTTAAAGAAATTTAAATATTCCTTAACATTGTGTAATTATTACTGCAGCTTTGACAACTTTAGAATTTGAAGTTTGCATTATACTATTACTGTCTACGTACCTAGCTTTTTCAAATAACAAATATTATAATTAAATTGGAATATTAAAACAATAATAAATGTTTTTTCAATTTATTGAAGAAAATTAAAGAAAGTCTGTAAGATGGTCAATATTTTACACATACATCTAGAGGGTTTTTTCTGATTCTTAACTAATGCAAAGCGAAACATCGATTTATATCACATGGACTTATGATAAACTAGAATGACACCTCCACCAAGGCCCAACAGTCCTCTTCTGAAAACACATTTTAATTCACTAGATCCAAATTGCACACACACTCAAACATCACTGCCCTACACATGCCTGCTTATCTTCATCAAGAACAATCAATTTTTGTCTTGGAAAGCAACAAAAATGCACAACAATTATTTGGTTCTTCCTTGTGTCATGCCCCACCCTGCCACTAGATTTCATGGGAATTGGTTCAGTGTTTTACTAATAACAAACAAACAAAACCAGACGAGCACATAACCTCCTTGGTGGAGGGAATAAAAAGTGAAAAAACGGGTTGAGGTTTGAGAACTTATATGCAAGTTATATTTGAGTGATTCTGCAGAGTCATTGAACCTCAGTGGTAATGGATGTAGAGTCATTTGTATTTATAATAAACACTGGGTTTGTTATAACAGAAAACTTGGTCCAGTCTCTTGGTCCAGACAAAAACAGAAGTAGAATTTGGCGCATGTCAGGCAGGTTGTAAAATAGTTCCCCCTCTGGGTTGTTCTCTGTGATACAGGGAGTCATATCAACACACCCAAACACACACCCCCACTTCTGTGTCTTACTATTACATCCTTTTTTTTTAAGGAATTGTTTTCTTACCATTTGTCCGGCTGGACCGTTCTCTCCTCTCTCTCCCTTTGTTCCAGCAGCACCCTGTAAAACAGATACCATCATTACGTCTCAGCTGGGCCGCTGGTCACACTGGTAGCTACCGGAGGACTGGAAAAACCAACATCAGTTATCTTAATAAGAGGCCGAGCCACCGCACGTCCGCAGAACAGCCTCTGCATTCTTTGGACGAGAGCCACAAGTGTGAAAGTGTATTTGAGCCATACGTCAACATTTGTCAGTTTATATTGGCAGGTGGTTAGCGGCTCGATGCTAAGTCAATTTCTAATTGCATACATTTTGTGACCTTACTGCAGACAGGAGGGAGGGGAATGGCTCACATCACATATTTTATGACTATGTTTTCATCATAATTTAATTTAACAGCTATGCTTGGGAATAAAAGAACTTCTGGTGCCATGTGTGGTATTTGTCTTGATTCCAGATTCTGCTCAGGGAACAGTTTGATTTCTAAAAATATTTTTCTTTTGAAACTCCATCTAAACATTCGGACCGTGGTTCTTTCTTCTGTCAGATGAGTTACTATGTGCAAATTGTTCCTATTTTATTGTAGAAATTATAAAGTACAGAAGTTAGACAAACAAGCGAAGCCTCACCGGGGGCCCCTGAATGGAGAGTCCACTTGGCCCCTGAGGACCAGGCGGCCCTGTGGGTCCAGAAGGGCCAATCTCTCCTACTGAGCCATGAGGTCCCTGTGAATAAAAAACACAAAGTTTATTCTCTGCCTCAACGTGAACAGGAAATGCTCAATGTGCTGTGAGAAAATTTGAGTAGCTCTAGTTAAGTTACAACTCTTCAAACTCAAAAGCTCCACAACAGAAGTTACTAAATTATCGGTATTATTGTCGGCATAATGGATGATTTAGTGATAAATGATTGATGATCTCTTGACCTGCTGGAAGCCTCATCTTCTCATTAATACTAGATATTAATGAAATGCATTTAAACTCTTTACCTTTATGCTCTTTACTGAAAGCAGATCAGCACTTTAAATATATTTTAGGTAATAAAAAAAGATTTACATTATAAAAATAAAATAAAAATGTAATCTAAACATATTACATGATAAATCCAAATGTATGGTTGATCTCAATAAAACTAACAAATGTCTAAAGTTGTACAGTTGTTATTATATGACATTGTTACACTCATGTATCTATTCCCCTGAAGGCTGATTCACTCTACACTCAAACTACAGCATCATCACTACAAGGTGGCTTTTACTATCGCTGACTGCTGCTATAATGAGATCTACAACAGCAGATAGATGGGGACACTTGTCCATCCATCTCTACTCTGCTTGTGCCACCGTGTGCTCGTTTGATTCATGTGTGGGAGCTGCAGAGGAGAGGAGAAGAGAAGAGAAGAGAAGAGAAGAGAAGAGAAGAGAAGAGAAGAGAAGAGAAGAGAAGAGAAGAGAAGAGAAGAATTCCAATAAACCACCGCTGATTCCCAGCATTTGTATCTTGTTGGCTCAGCAGCAGCGGTAGCCAAAGTAATCTTCACCCCGGCTGTATTTATTGTTTTATTGCTCAACCACACTGTTACTGGTTTCATGTATTTTCTTATCCATGCAAACGATCAAAAGAAACCGTAGATCAGATACACATGAAAAGTGCGAGGAAGGAAAAACGAGCAGGACTGAAATGTGTTGTTTTTATTTAAATAATAAAATATGCCGCCAAACGACCGGAAAAGATCAATCAATTGAGGGGTGATGAAATTGAAACTAGTTGAAGGTTCCTTTTAATAACTGCACAATTTATTCGACCATTTATCAGTGCTCATACTGTAGCAAGCAATGCATCCAAATTCATTCCTGAGGATGAATAACGATAAATTCATGGGGGAGCTGAGTAATAATGCAAATACTCTGAGTGAAGATAAGTGTGATCCGGCAGACATGTAATTGATATGTACTGTATTTGTGGCAGCAGGACAGATAACCAGTCCAATACCAGAGCCCAAAACACAACACACGTGGTTTGTATTGAGAAAGCCTTTCATGCGTCGGATCCCATTTTTGCTTTCTAGTCATGTTTGCTAAGTTGTAAGTTCTGGGTGGGCCACTTCATGTGCTGCACTTGATACGCTGTCACTCAGCGGAGTCAGAGAAGGACACATGGTTGAGGAAAACAAGCTTAATTTTGGGATTGGCGGCTGTGTGGGCCTGAGCAGAAGTGACGGGACCCCTGCTGCGTCTTTTAAAGTTTTGTTTCAAAGCATATATTTCTTTTTCAATCGAAGATTAAATTACTATCATGGGAGCGTGAGGGAAATTCCCAACAGCATCAGGCTTTGTGATGAACGCCACAGCTCGATGGTTTGTAACAATTTGGAAGAGACTTCCACAGCAGAACGACAGCAGATGCAAACACTGCAATAAGTCTTTTGGACGGTGTTGGTTATAGAGTGCGGTTTAGGCTGCAGTTTTCTGTGCGAGCCCCGTTTACATCTGACAGAAAACTAACTGAGCCAGGCATTCTGTTTTTTTGTTTGTGTCCAAACCCACCCTGAGCCCGATGTTGTCCTCGATTACAGGCACATTCAGTTTAAAAGAATTAAGTAGATAGCCCAGCCAATGTCCCGAGCCAGACTCAAACTCGATTATCATTTCAAAGTTTTAGTCCCAGTGGGCTCAGGTCGGGTCTCCAGTCTAAGGTCTCCAAGCTCATCTGTTAAAGACAGGAGAGTAAAAGTGCCGATCAGCAGACTGCCTGAAATCTGAGGCCAAAAAGGAAGATTAGTTAGCATAGAAAACTGATGTAGGAGTTTATCCTGTCTGGAGGATGGAGGGAGCTGCTGTTGAAAAAGCTCTCTGTTTGTGACTGGTGGTCATTACTTCACACCTTTTAATATGTAATCACTGGGTTGATCAGAGGATGGAGCCTTTTTTCCGCCCCTGACGGTGGAGCTGTGGTCCTGTAATATGATTAAAATGTACTATAAATGTGGGCTTTGCTCAGTCTTGTCTGTACTGTATTATTTTTATTCACAGTTGCAAAGGGATGCTGCCACTTTTTCCTCAATGAAAATTTCTGATAGAAATCTGATACATTAAATGAGGCTCTCCATGTCCAGCCATTTTGAAGGAGGGGGTTTAATTCATCTAAGAAATATAGATTTTCTTCTCAAGGTTTGAGATAAATTAATCGAAATGATGCTGTATCCTGCTGATTCTGCCCTTGCCTGTTGAAACACAGTCTGAATCCTGCTGTTTACTCCTGGGCTGCTTCTTCCTGCAGGAACATGCTAACTCACATTTGCTCAAACGCGTGAAAAATAGATACTGTTTGGGACTTCAGTGTGCTTTACTCACCGTTACTCCTGCCTCTCCTCTGTCTCCTCGGGCTCCCCTTATACCTGGACCTCCCTGAAACACAGGTAACATCAAAAACACAGTTTTCAAAAACAGCACATAATCAATTCTGTGCCTAAAATGTCTGAGAAACATGGATATTGTGGCTTAATCTAATAAAACTAGATGTGCATAGCTCTTTGATATGTCTGGATTATAAATATGATGGACAGAGGCCAATGGTGCTCTGCTGTAAACTGTCCCTCCGAGCTCTGCACTTCATTACTCTGCATCTGTGGGTAACAGCAGGAGTCTGGAGCTGTAAACCCTGGGCTGACCTCTCAAGCCCCGAGGTTTATCCGGGGACAAACCACACACATCTGTTAATCATTGGTCCAGGAAGAGGTCCATCCTCTTCCTGTGTTTTCTTGAATAGGTCTCCCCTGGGAACAGGGTGGGGGCTAAGGTAGTTCCTATAGTATTCAGCCGATGTGCATCAAGGGAGAGGATAATGAGAAGGGAAACATGGATATAGTAAAAGCAATAGTTGAGTCCTAATAGAAGAACTGTAGATCATCTCTCTCTATCTTTTTTATATAATTTTGTATTACTTTAATAGACAATACCAGTGTACATATAAAATACATTTATTTTTCTAAATGTCTGACAAAAAAAAGTCGATACAAGCAAACTATTGACCCATATACAGTAAGTTTGTCCTCGTGATAATTTGCTTTACCACTCAGGATCACTGACTGCTGTATATCTCTTTCATAGACTGTATAAAGATGATGGACGCATCTGCAATTCCCCCCACCGTTGAGATATGAAGCTAAAATATGTTGGATACGGACGACGCCACATTATGTATTTGGAGCTGAGTTTCAGTCTCAGTCTGTTAATCATGACATTGAACCCTGTTTTTAATAGCATCAAACAAGCAATTAAAGCCAAACTTACAGATTAAATTAGCACATGAATTTACGTCACTGTGATAAGAACTACATAAAATTACAGAAACCATCTTTAAGAAAAAAATATTTGACGTTTTAGCTTGGGCCATGTCCCATTCATCAACATGGAGGAGGCCGGGTTTAAAACCTAAACTGCAGCCAGCCCCCAGGTGACAGTCAAGATGCTTTGGCTTCACTTTTGGGCTGCAGTCATGTCGTCAATCTTTATACAGAACATATTTTGGTATTTATTACTACTGCTAGACATGATGCTTGCGTGGTTCCACTTTTGTCACTTAACGCACTGCTTCTGATTTTTAAGCTCTATTTTGATGTGCAACATTGAAAGAACTACTTTAAATGATTCACCCGTCTACTGCTCAGTCATGTAAAAGCTGTGAGACTTCAACAGTCTGAGTAAGAGACATCAAGTGGGTATCTTTGAACGCCTCAGTCTCTTTAGTGGAACAATTCCTCGTATTTCTGGAACAAGGTTTGTTGCTGGGTCACAAAGCCAAAATGCTGAATGCTCAAACCTTCATCTGAATATCATCTTTGTCCTTCATCATCATCCATCAACAGCAGTGTGCTGCTGGAGAAGAGCAAGGGAATAACCGAAGCAACCAATTACTCTTTCAACAGCATATATAGTATATGAGAATTGAAAAGAATAGACCTTAAAAACACAGGAAGTATCCTTTAAATATTTTTTTCCGGCAGCGAAGAGACACATTTAAATTTCAGACAATAACTGTTTTCAAATGCATTCACATCTGGGAAGAGAACATGTTCCTCAAAATGATTGATTTTGTTGGTAAATTCAGCAATTTGTCTCTGCAAGAGGTTTTAAATGGATTTTTTTTCATTGAAATGTTCTTTAAATCCAAAAACCGTGTGTTTGGATTTTTCAAGGAAAACAAATTACAAAGCTATTTTCATTTAACTGAGCAATTTGATGGCAATAGCAAAGTACATTTTTTTGTCGTAATATTTGGATCTCAGCAGGGGCTCAATTCAGTTTTAACAAACAGAGATGGTGTGTAGAGAAAGTCTTTCTTTCCGTGATGTCGGATTGATTGCCCACTGATGTTCGGTATCGAGCCGAGCCTGTGCCAAATCAGGGGGCACAGACAACACTGCGATTCAGCTGAGCTGATCAATATCATTCCAAAGGTGACTCAAAGATTTAGAAAAGTGAAGACGTTTGCTGCAGTGCAAGGAAACGTTTACAGTAAAATAGCAAAATAAAATAACATTGTTTGGAATCTTTACTTCCACCTGTCTATGTGGTGGGGATCAAACTATAGCAAATCTGTTTCGAAAAAGGAATATCAGATATTAATAGGAAAATAATTAATATCTCATTATAAAATCAGCTACTCTATTTAATGATAATTAAATCCATCTCATTTTGCCTCCAGTTGTCTCTTCTCGACAGCATCTTGAAGGTTTAGACACTACATGAGGCATCTCCATGTAGAGCCAAGTATTCATTTCCGTCTATTCACACTTCTCCACTTATCGCAGCGCACTAAGTCCCGACAACACAACATCAAATTCTGTGTACATCCGATGTTTACTCTTTAACTCTCTGTGTTCACAGTCGGTCGTGGAAGCTGAAGGTTTTCCTGTCTGTCTGAACCTTTTTCTTCTGCTGGGGGATTTAATACATTTATTCTGTTAACAACCATTATGTTGTTTTAACAAGGGGAATGGCATCGTCTTTTCATCCTTCCTCAAAGCCCCACTGACTGCAGCGTGCAGCTTTAGCACAGAAGTGGCCATGATTTTGTCAATAAACCATTCATCTACGCCTATATGCTGCAGTTAAAATGTGATTTAAGGAGCCCCATTCATTGCCGGAGAGAGAAACAGACACAGACAGAGAGACAGACGGAGGCACACAGAGGTATAAAATGAGAGGGAACAGGAAGAAGCGCCTCAGGCTCTGGGATGAATTGGAGGCAAAATATAGAAGAAATGAGAAAAAGAGAATGAAAAATAGGAAAGGAGACAAGAGGTGGAGGTTACAGAAGAAATTACAGTAAAGAGAAAACCACAGAATCATGTTCAGACTTATTCAACAGTTTTACTCTTCTTTTATTATAAGTTAAAAAGAGAAAATTAAGAAAATAAATGTCATTAAATACTAAAATTAAGCTCATTTATAAGTAGTTTTCACACCATTTTTTGAATCAAATTCCAACTTAATAGCCATTAAAAATTATTTAAATTTTAGCTAATATTTACCTGTAGTGTAGGTCTTTGATAGGGGAGATATAGAGGGAGATATAGGGAGATAGAGAGAGGGATCATGGAGATAGAGAGAGGGATCATGGAGAGAGAGAGAGAGAGAGAGAGAGAGAGAGAGAGAGAGAGAGAGAGAGAGAGAGAGAGAGAGAGAGAGAGAGAGAGAGATACAGATAGATAGATAGATAGATAGATAGATGGATGGATGGATGGATGGATGGATGGATGGATGGATGGATGGATAGATAGATGGATAGATAGATAGATAGATAGATAGATAGATAGATAGATAGATAGATAGATAGATAGATAGATAGATAGATAGATAGATAGATAGATAAAGAGATGTAGAGAAGAAGAAGGGAGGGCTGTGGCCTGTAGATGAGTAAGTGAATGTGGCTCCTCAGACAGGGATGAAAAACTGGGCGACTTGACTGTGATTAGTTTCTCAAACCATTCCTGTGTCGATCCACAACTCTCCCCTGCCCTCAGCCCCACAGGCTGGAGACAGAGAGAGAGAACTTAAGAAAGGAGAAGTAATAGGAGAAGAAGAAAGAGATATAGAGGTGGAGGGAAATGAATGAAGACATCAAATGTGAGACAGAGAGATAAAGAGAGAAGGAAAAGAAGAGAGAGAATATAGACAAAGAGTCTCAGGTAGTAAATGAGCTCATTTACTTGCTCTCATCTATCAGCCTCTATCAGGTTTTACCTGCTGCTGCATGAGATGAATACAGCTTCTCTACGAGATCATCCCTCTTTCTCTAACATATGTCACCTCAACGCCTGAAGATTTCTCTCCCTTATTTTGTACCCTTTTTTATTTCTGTGTGATCTTCAAATCAAAATTATTTTAGATTAGTTTCTTGTTGTTTGCTCTTTAAAAGTTTCCTATTGTTTGCCTTCAGTTTTTCCTTTTTAACTTGTAAAGCGGCCTGTAACTGTGTTTTGAAAGGGACAATATAAACAAAGTTTATCTATATATTATATTTTCATTAACATTATAGCTTTAAAAGCAACTGGTTTCAGATGTTAATGGATCAGTGACAAAAGACGATATATCGACTGATGTATTGTCCCTGAATCCGTTGGTCAGGCCTGGTTTGACCACTGTCATTAAGCCTTCAACCTTTCATCCTTACACTCTGATATTTTACATGTTTTGATTATTTTATGTTTGAAAATGTATTTTTAATGTCCTATTATGTTTGCAAACCAACTGGCCGACAGGGGCCACTAAAGCGTTTTGAATTGAGGCTTTTGAATCGACTTTCTGAACATTCAATAGTAAATTCCACGGATGGAAATTGACCTTTTAACAAAGCTGCCAGAGTGTCTGTCTCACTTTGAAATTTACCAGCAGGATCCATTATTGACAGTCTAAACCCTTTTCTGGAATAGATACAAACACAGGCACTCAAAGAGAATGAGCGACTAAGTGACACAAGGGAGAAGTAAAAATGCAAATGAAAAAGCTTGTAAACAAATACATTGAGATACGAAAACAGTGTGCAGAGAGTGGGGGGGGGGGGGGCAAAAAAGCAAGATGAGGAAAGGTTCCTCAAACTAAAAATCAAATAATTAAATGTATGTCGTGAAGCAGCGTGTGATCAAGAAAGTTGTTTTCTTCACCACCATTGCTGATTAAAATCTGTGTGACGCAACTCAGATACAAATCATGTTGACAAATGAAGTGATGTATTTAAGATTCATTCACGTTATGCACCAAAGAACAATAAATAATCACGACCCATTACGAGTGACCAATACAAACAGTGGAGGGAAAAAGCTGCCGACTGGCTAATTGGATACCAGTGTGTTTTTCCTTCGTCATACATCGTTTGCCAAGAAAGCTTTAGCAGAGACGAACAAAGCCACAGGTAAAGAGGATATGACGCAAATTAAAAGGGGACCAACATGGAATGTCCTCTCACCATGGTCTAGTCGGGTTTAGACTCTTTTCCATATCATATTTTTTAATGAATTAATTAATAAGAAAGAGAGATATCTTACAGGAGGTCCAGAGGGTCCTGGGGGTCCTTTACTGTCCTGGGAGCAGGTGCAAGCATGAGGCATGGAAGGGCACTGCTCCTCAACTCTCTGAAGACACAAACACACACGTTAGATAAGTGTAGAGTTTGGAGACTGTACGGGGGTGTTTCAAACAAAAGGCCGACTTTGCCTCATGTATGGCATGTGCCTTGGACAAAAAATAGAAACATGCTGTACACAGTAATGTAATGTATGTGCAATACAGGACCAAGAACAAATTCAACCTAAAAATGACCACGGAGTTAAATAAAACACTTTGTTGGCCTCTCGGCATGGGCAGCACGAGCTGAACATTATAATCATCACAAGGATATTGCTTTGTGGTTGCATCAGGTTGTACAGTTGCATTTAATTAACAGGTAACTATTAAGTGTGTCTGTTTGTTGTGCGGGTTTGTTTTATACCTTAAGTGTTAATTGGTCATTCTGGTCTCATACAGACAGACTCTCAACATTCTGATTAATGGAATTTAAATCCCATAAATGAAATTACCCACCTGACCACAGGCCCCACTAACAGGGACTAGTGCTGATACTCATTGATTCAGTACAGAGTCAAAGTAACTTGGCTTTAATCCTGGTTTCATCATAACTCAGTTGGATCAAAACCACTGTGTACTCACAGAGGTAGACAATTCTGTATTGAAGTGAATGTGAGCAGGTCTGTATGTGTGTGTGTGTGTGTGTGTGTGTGTGTGTGTGTGTGTGTGTGTGTGTGTGTGTGTGTGTGTGTGTGTGTGAGTGTTAGAGAGAGAGTGAAAGAGTATGTGTGTGAGTGTGGTAGTTTCTTACTAATGCTGGCAGCTCACAACACTTATCTCTGCTGGCCCAGGATGTACTGCAGATGATGTCGAACATCTGGAGCTGGAACTGTAAACACACACACACACACAATTCCATCATGATATGTTGTCATGGTTTCCGGGTGTTTCTAGTTTTGTTAACACTTTGACTCACAGCTTTAATGAAGCTGAAAGTGCTGGAACTTGTTCTGGAGGCTCCTCTAATCTTCAACTGTAAACCAGGCTCTAAATTACATCATGGTCTTGTGTATGATTCATTTCTTAAATTCAGCATCAACACTGAGGAAGGTGCCTGCTGACATACAATGTTTATTTTATTAGAAGGGCAGTGATGAGGATCTTTCATGTCGGACTATCCAGAAAGCAGAAGTCCCCCATTACCTCAACCATCAAACATTTATATCAAACTTAATATGTATATATCACAGACACAAGTTAAACTATGGAAAACTCCCACACAGAACAAACTGACTGTGAAACAGTTTTATCTTCAGTTCAAAACATGCAGACACGAACACACCATTAGAGAGTGAGAAGAAATTCTGTTTACTCTTTTCCACTGTTTCATTTACACAATCATTATCTGTATTTGTTGAACACAGCTTGTGTCATGTTTAATTTTTACTTGATGTTTATTAAATATTCTTTCAAGTATAGATAAGGCCCCTGAAAGTCTGACGTACAGTAACTGAACCGTTGTTTAATTAAACCAAAGTTGATTCAAATATCCCAGGCTCAGTTAAATTAGCACTCAATGTCCTTATTTGCCACATAATCATTTTCAAATGTCACATCTTCAAATCCACAAACAGCCCAATTTATTGGAAAATGAATGACAATTACTGAAAGAAAATGTTTTTATGCCTGAGGAGAAAAGTCTGGCCTTATAGCCTGTGTGTAACAGTCGTATCCTTGTAATTATAAACCTGCTATCACAGAACCACAGGGCGTCTTTGAATTTAACTAGCTGAGCACTTTCAGTCAAACTGGAACTAACATTGAAACTGATTGAAAACCTGATTGTTGTGTATTAATGCTGATTCTTGCTCAGGTTCGTAATGCCCTCAATCAAACTCATTCCCTCAAAAACCCACTCTCACTATGAATTCTATGAATATAAGACTCCTAACTAATGAAAATGATTCTTTGTGTAGCCTGAAACAAACTAGTTCTTAAAAAACAAAGCCTCTGCTCTGTGTATAAAAAGACAGAAAACTTAAAGACCCATTAGGTTTCATTGTAAAATTAGTTTTTGAGCGCTTGTATGACGCAGCTAAAAAAGTATAGGCTATGTAAATCACATTGTACATTTCTACTAGTGAAATACTAAAATTGACTACAGCTCACTAAAACGATTTTGGATTTTTATTGCACAAAGGAACAGTTATAACTGGCAAATTATAATTGCTTGGTGAAAGCAGAATTTAATTTACTCTTTGGTTTACGTCATCCAGCCAGGCTGGGGCAGGCAGCAGGCTTACTTGCTGAGTAAGAAAATATAAAAAAAAATCAAGAGTTTATTTTTTATGAAATATGTGGAGCTGGCTGGAAAATACAAACCTGGCATTTTTACTTTTTACTTAAAACATTGTCAACTTCTTGATTTTGCCCAACCACTTGTGCCCTACTGTTCTGATAATCCCTCTATACATACTGTAATGTATAGAGGATACTTTTAAAATGTCCATGACCAGAAGGAATCCTAAATTAATATGCATTCACTATTTATTCATTGTGCACTTTACAATAATAAAGACAAGACTGGGTACTGACTGGAGCAGAGTTGTCCTCTGTTCCTCTGGACTGGAACATCCTTCCCAGGATCTCCACCCCGTCTGTGGTGATGTTACCGGCTGCGTTGATGGATTTCTCCCCCACCGCAGAACAATCTAACACCACCTTCACCGATGTCTTACTGATGGTCACATGGAGCTGTACGGGAGACAGAGAATAAGGTGCATTAGCAATAATGTGGAGAGAAACTCCTATGTTCTGACAAATCTTGAGATTGAGATCCAAAGTATTTTATCTCAATACTCTCAATCATTATTATTATTTACTAAAAAAGACAAAACAACTGAATAGACTGAGAAAAAAAACAGAGTTGTCATTTTTAATGGAATATTTTCAGAGTTCCAGCATCTGTATCCATCTAGACACTAAGGTCCCTGTGTATGTGGATTATGATATAATCTAAGCGCTCAAATCAGCCTGTCTAGTCCGAGTGTCTGTGAGTTTAACCTGTCTCCTTAGAGGAGGTTTAGGTCGCTGCCACGAACCGTGAAATTCAACTAGTTGCATGTTTAATGAAAACAGAGCGCTGCAGTTGCAATAAAGTAAAGTTATCAGCAGCCGCATGGTTCATCGTTATGAGAACTTCTATGTCGTACTTTTGCTCTTTCATACCCTTAGTGACAATACATATGCAGTATGTCATAGGAACACTTATATACACATACACACGCATGCACGCACACAAACACAGTTATGGGGTTCAGCTAATGTGGAGTTGGACAAAGTTCATATTTGAGTGTCAGCTCCCATTCCCCAGGCTGACATCTGGATGGCTGCTTTCTAATGACTTTCTCTTCTCATCCTCCATTCGGCACACTTCACTGAGCATGGTGTGTGTGTGTGTGTGTGTGTGTGTGTGTGTGTGTGTGTGTGTGTGTGTTGTACTTTTGTGATATAAAAGATCAAATCCTCTAAGGTGGTGACATTTTGCTGGTATTTTCTGTTATTTTGTGGTTTCAGTTTCAAGTAGTATTCATGGTTATAGTGAATTCATATAAGGCAACGATGTGAAACTGTATTTTAGTGTGTGTGTGTGTGTGTGTGTGTGTGTGTGTGTGTGTGTGTGTGTGTGCGTGTGCATGTTTACAATTCCAGCTCCAGATGTTAACGTTGTCATTCTCTCTCCTTCAGGCTGGTTCTTCCATTTACTCCAGCAGTGACTCAGATTCAAATTTAGTCTGGAGGAAGTTTATTCTCGAAAATGGACAATTTGAATTATTCCTCTGTTCTTACACTTCAGAGATATGAACTCGCGGCCAACATCAGTAGCAGACATCAGAACAGATTTATATGAAACACAGTTTATTTTCAAACATTTTTCTACACGTGGCCAACATCTGGGGTCACACAGTACAATACTCTCTCAACTGTTTCAGCTCAATGTTTTAAAGTCAGAGTTATATCTGATAGTGAACATCGTGGGAGTTTAGTGTTCTGATAGCTGCTGTAAGTTATTACAAAATTTTATATACAGATTGATTTGAAAAGTCTGCACTACATTTTTAGGCCACGGTCACGCATGTACAGGAATGTAGCAGAGACGAACCTTCACCTCCCGCTCGCTTCCAATATGTGCTAGAGACATCTTGTGGTGAAGCCAATCCGCAGCATGGCTTCACATGGAGTTCCACTTTGACCAGTGACTTCACAGCGTCAACCAATCGCAACGTTTGTGAGTTTGACCCAATTGGCCGTCATTGGCTGTAGTTTTCATAGCACGCCATGATGGAGGAGGCCCTGACATTAGCTGTGTCGAGCCAGCCGATATAAGCGATCCCACAGAAGGGAGGCTGTCTGGCTGGCAGTGAGTTGGGAGACCGGTATTAAAGTTAACAAACTACAGACCACGCGACTGATGTCCGTGTGCGTCACATCCTGCACCAACCACAGTCAGCAGGTGATTATCAATCACATATATGTGCCCTGACTCCAAATATAACTTTCTCCACTTATTTATGTTGGTCAAGCAACATGCTCACATGACAGTATATCTGATACATACCCAGTCGCTCAGAGGCTGACAGGGGACTAAGCTCAAATTTGAGACTTTAGATCAGTTTTGGTTCAGCAACAAAGAAAGATACAAAAAAGCAGCGCTGACCAAAAGAAATAAGGGTGAAATATGAGAACAATAAGCAGCACGTATTTCACTGCACGCTGCTGCTGCTGCTGCTGCTGCTGCTGCTGGCAGGTCAGACGGCTGGTTTCTGTCCACAGGATTTCTCCACAGCTAATACTACTGCCAGCACAAGATGAATTAGCCTTCTTCTCTTCCTTCCTCTCACACACACACACATATTCAGATAAACAGACGTTCACAGTCTAATGTGAGCGCTGCTGCTGTCTTACCAATCAGCACCATCTGTAATATAAAGCACCTCATTTCTTTGCACCTATCCGTCAGGTGGTTTTAAGAATTCTTCTTTCCTTATCATATTTCAGACAAAAGATAAATGACTTTTTATTGTATGGCCCGCTGACAGTGCTTCATTGTCTTTGTCATATTGCACATTTGACTTTGGTAATCTCACACAGTGAACATCGCTGCTGGGTCTGATAGTGGAAACAGTGAACCATCAACTCAACGTTATCTCCAGTGACTGGAAATGTCAAAACAAAATCAACAGGAATAGGAGAAACTGTTCCTGTTCATAATTTATAATACGATACAATTTACTGACTACGTTTACATGGACAGCAATATTCTGATATCAACCTGATCAAGACAATAGTTTGAATAATTCACTGCCATGTAAACAGAATATTATTTAGATATTATTAAGATAATCTTATTATCTTTACCCAAATAAGGTCTTACTCAGAATAAGAAACAATCAAATGAATTCATGTGGAATAGTCGACCTTAGTCGCATTATGTCGACATGTACAATGTTTTCATTACATTATAACATTCTATTGTAGTTTTTGCAGCATTTTCCACATGTACGACAATTACCAACTGCTTGGCGCCATAAATCACACTTTGCTCTATCACATGTAAAGTGGAATATGAATGGAATATTCTTTTTTTTGCAACTCACATTAACATCATATTCAAAATAATGTCTTATTTAGAATATAGACAATATTGTGATATTGTTATCCATGTACATGTGGTCACTGTTTCCATTGGGAACATTTTTTGGGGACTCACACATCCAAAAATTACACATACTGCACCTTATACATACATGTAATATTACACGTCTTACACCTATTGCATGAGCAGTGATAAAAAAAAGTTTCTGTTGGCGAGAGTGTGAGGCCTCATCATTATGGAGAACATTCGATGAGTCCGACAATATTCTCTGACTGCTCATATAGTGACTGGAGGGACTGTTGTTCATTCCTCCCCATAACTTTCATGGAGTGCTGTAACCAGACGAGTGAGCTTAAATTTTAACAGTACAGCGAAACTGCCGTACCATGCTGACATCCCAAACGAGACTATGCACTCCAATGCAGTCTGGTAGAATAAAAACAAATGTATCTGGTTCGCCCTGAGTCGTAAGGAAGCACAACTTGTGCTGTAAATGAGGATGCAGGCTTTCAACATGAGCCCTGCAGCTAAAGGTGTTGTTTAAGTGAACTCCAGCGTGCTTGTGGGAGCCGACCTGGATAATTGGCTCATCATGTGTAACCAGTGGACAATGATCTCCCACCGACCTGAAATTCTGAACCTTCTCCTTAGTTTTTCTCACATTTATAATGAGATGGTTGGACAGGCTGCCAGTCTTTTCGGGAGGCTGACATATAGAAACACTCTCACACTCACACCTACAGTTAATTTAGTGTGTCCAATTAACCTAACAGCAGTCTGCATGTCTTTGGACTGTGGCAGGAAGCTGGAGCACCTGGAGATAACCCATGCAA
Organism: Hippoglossus hippoglossus; assembly: GCF_009819705.1. Classification (NCBI taxonomy): domain Eukaryota; kingdom Metazoa; phylum Chordata; class Actinopteri; order Pleuronectiformes; family Pleuronectidae; genus Hippoglossus; species Hippoglossus hippoglossus. The sequence goes on along the minus strand of NC_047166.1, from coordinate 15,112,412 downwards.
ACACAGGGAGAACATGCAATATTACATTATTACATTTCATTTAGCTGACGCTTTTATCCAAAGCGACTCACAATATGTGCATTCAACCAATATCCACACAGAAAGACCACGGCCGAAACAGGATTCGACTTGGAACATTCCTTTTGAGAGGCTAACCACCACACCACCGTGCCGCCCAGGAAAAAAAACATATAAAAGGATTGACATCATCTTCTCTGTTTTCAATGATTAGAACATGGGGATGAAGTGCATTAAAAGCACAGCCTAAACTAACAAATAGCAAGTGTGTGCATAATCCTTGTGGTCTTCCAAGTGCTTAATAGTGAAATAGTTGATACTGTTAATCCCCCCCCCCCCCATCCCTGTAGGCAAACAGGAATGGATCGAGTACAGAGTTGACCTCTGCCTTGAGTACAGGCATCATGTATTTTTCAAAGCATTTCATCACAACTGAAATCAGAGCCTCGGGTCTGTCATCATTATTTTCAGTCGGACAAAGTTTCTTTGGAGCTGGAATAATGATTGATTCTTTCCAGAGGGTGGGCACAGTGTGTGAATCCAAAAACAGCTGGATAACATGGGGCACATGCAGGAGGAAGCTCCTCTGTACGGCTCTTTGAGAGAAGAGCAGAGATGTTATCGGTAGTAAGGCTTATTGTTCGGGTAAACTGTGATGTCCTTATTGGTAACTACACTATCCACACCAATAATCCCCTGAGTGTCTGTGTTTTCACTCGACCTGGTCTGTGCTTCACTACTCTTAAAATGAAGTCAGGATTCGACAATAGGGGGCCGCACATGGGCAGGGTGGCTGTGAGACAGGCTCTAAACAACAATCCATGGGTAAGAAACACTTTCTTTTTAACCAAAACACATGAGAAAAATGGTCGCCTCACTTGCCATACCTCAGCTCAGGGTAAAAAAACATCAACATTGTGGCTATGGACAAATCCCCACATGTATTTGCTGATCCGCCAAAGCAGAAGTGTAACTAAAATCCTGCGTAAAACAACAGCCAATAGTGAGGCCTGGTAAGTTAAAACACTTCTCATCCATTAATATCTATGTAAGTGTTTGCAGATTCATTTAAGACACAGTTACACAACTCTCTGCAAACACACACATACACAGACACACTAAGAATATTGTTACAATATTGGTCCCATAGCTTTGGTTTAACAGTGTGAGCATTTTGGATGTTTCCATAACATTTATTCAACACTGTGTAAAGATTGTTCCAAACCAAGTGAGGAAAGATCTAATTTACAGTGATTAAAAATCTAAGTTTACACCACAACGTCTAAACAACAAAATCTGGAAGAAGAGGAAGAGAAAAGAGTAGTAGTTGTAGTAGAAGAAGAAAACGAGCGAGAGGCGTGAATCAGCATATTCCCTTTCTCTCTCACCTCTCTGTAACTTGGAAACACAAAATGAGGGAGTGGTACAGTAATGGAACTGGGAACATCGGCTGCCAGACAAACACACAAACGTTTAAAGTGTTATGGCAGTTTTTAAACGTGCTGTGAGAGATAATGTGAGGCGGAGTAGATGAGGCTATCAGCTTTTCAGCTGACTCAGCTCTCTCTGACCTGCACTTAAAATTGTGCATCCGCATGCTCGCTTATGCATCTTTGAATGTGTGTGTGTGCACTGTGTGATTGTGTATATGAATATATTTTTTACACATACACGTTTGAGTTTGCATATATACTTTCTCCTCTGTGCTTCTTTAACTTTACAATAAAGTTTGCTGCTTCAGTCCAGTTTGCTGCTGGTGTCATGTTAAATCCAGAAAAGACCACACCTTTGGCACAGACACTGTTTTGTAGTAAAAAAAGAGACTTGTAAGCAAAAAGTTTCATTACAGCTGCAGACGTGATGTGTTTTAAGATCTTACAACCGTCACATCTGGATTTCTTAAGCAGTAGAGACGACTGAAGGTCAGTTTAATCTCTGCCTCTGGGATTTGTAGAAACAGGCTGACTGAGATGTAACCAAATGTGTTTTTTGAGCATATAAAGATCAGCAGTGTTGAAAAAGATCTCAAATTCAAGTGTATCTGGACATTTACACAACATAAAGTTGAGTATGACTATGCATTTGTACTTGTATATGTTTTCATGCTCCCCTTGAAAACAAAACCTACTTTGGTGGAGTACTTCTATCTGTGATGCTGATCCAGATAAGCAGAACCAATTTTGAACTTGTCATAACAAAGATATGGGGCTGCAGATAAATATAACCTGCTTTGTACAAGCGCTAGAGTTTTAAAAATGAACACCATGTAAATGTTCAAAACTACTAGAGATTAAGGCACAACTAAGTTCTCTAATGTGCAACGGTTTTTGCCTCTAACTGTATTAAACATAAACAAATCCAAACAGCATATAAACTTATTCCGAGGCACGTAACGCCATCAGCTTCAGGTATCCTGAATCTTATCCTATCAGCAGCCACATTTATTTCGTCCTTGTGCTTATTATTTGTTCTCCTCTCCAAGCTTTTATGGAAACGGCCTTATAACTGCATGGTTGACTGAATTAACAGTGAATTTTTCAATTTCCCTGAAATATAGTGGATTACTGTAAACTAGAGAGTGACAAAAGCACTGGAGCAAATTTCCAGGGTGTAAACTTTTACAGCACACAAGGACAACTTTTAGTGCTGGTGGTCATTTTTAAGTGTGAGACCGTTAGTCCATTGGGAGGCACAAAAAAGTCTTCATCCACTTCGGAAGTTTAATATGACCCCCAAGCAACATGCAAATTAGAAGAAAACAATAAGTTCTCCTCTCTCTGTCTACATGTCTTGTTATATTTCGGCTGTGTGTCAAACTCTCCATATCTATTTCCTCCCCTGCTCTACATTCTCTGTCCTTCACCTCTTTCTGTTTTTTTGTTTCTGTTAGTGTGTGTGTCTGTGTGCTTCGCTGAGCGGTGACAGATCCTGCTCGGTATCCCCGCCTTCACACGAGGTGTCTACATATGGTAATCTCTTTATATAGGACACACTAACATCCACGCACACGCGGACATGCGCACACTATTCACTTGTCAATGTGTCTAAATGGAGACCAAGACTTCCGCTGGCCGGGCGCTGTCCTGCATCCGTTCCCTCTCTCAACACTGTCATGTTCTCCCACAGAAAGATGGAAAACAATGGAGGAGACAAAAGACACTGCGGATGATGGACAGCTATTCCCTGACATTTTGAGAATTGAGATACAGGCAGACAGACAGTTGGTGGGCTGCTGTTGGTTTGTTATTAGCAGAAAAGCCATTGACAGTCCCAGTACAGAAACTACACAACAGCAGCCCCACAAAAATGTGGTCTGTAAAGACGTTGCCTGGACGAAACTAATGTGAGCCACTAATTTAAAATGCTACAAAACAATGCATACAAATGCCCATTTCCATTAGTTCCCTAAACAGACCTCCTAAATAGTGTGGCTGATTCAAATAACACGTCTGTGAAGACAAAAGTATTGATTAGATTCTGCAACTTGCTATTATTATTCTGTGTTGGCTAATGTTGTTGATATTTCATGACAAAGTGTTCCTGCAGGATGAATTACTCATTTACTGGACCTGTTGGGTCCAAACCAACATTATTATTCATGCCATAGAGGCATTTCCAACATTATTTATTCCCTGATTAAAAACACAATATCATCTCAAGTGAGCAGAAAATTGTCTTTCACTGAGAGGATGTCATCAAAGTTTGCCATTTCCAATTTCAGTCCAAAATAATTTGATACAACATCATTTACATAAAAATATTTGAATACAATCCCAGTGATTGAGGTGAATGTGACATGTCTTTGTCAGAGAATTGGTTGATAGGACAAATTAATACTGACTCACGCTGAGTAGAAATCCATCAAAAATGATTCCAGAAACCTCTCTCTCTGTCTGTCTGTCTGTCTGTGGAACACATATCTAAAGAACCGATCATCGTATCGGCTTCACACTTGGCATGTGTATTGTTAAGGGCACGAGGAAGTGCAGCGTTGAATTTGGTGTGATTTGGATATTAATTAACGTTGAATAAACAGGCGACTAGCTCTTTGTAGCAGTGGCGGCTAGAATTCATCAACGCAAGTCTACTTGTCGATCATGACAACAGGGCGTTCATGGCAACAACAACTGATTCTCTTCTTTGGGGTGCTGTGTACTGAGTTAAGCTTCACTGGACTAGAAATGAACAGGGGAGCAGCTCTTTATGCAGTTTCAGGGTTCTGTGGAGTCCAGCTGCAGGTGGACCTGTGGCTCATTAATGCAGTTCACAACCAGTATCACCACAGGCCAAGCAAACAGCCCATTCCAAACAGGCAGGTGTAGAACAGCCACTGCACTAATGTCAATGAAATCCTGGAAACTACCATTGAAGATACATGTGGTTAAACTGAGAGAAACATCTGCTTTTATATAATTGTATTTTGCTGTAATGATCACTTTAATGACAGTTAAAAGCTGACCTATGGTGTGCACATTGTATTTCATGTTATGGCACTAAATAAAAGTTACACCAAAGGGCTACAATGATAACTGAGCATTATAATGTATAATTAATGGTAAAAGAAAACGTCAAAAAGAGAGGTGTCAAAGGGTGATGAAATCTGCAGTTTCACTCCTACAATCCACCACTTTAAAAAACAGGGTGCAGCGAGAACAGCGGAGAGTGGGAGGGAGAGAGAGCAAGAGAAGAGACTCATCACCTGCACACACAAACACATCACAGCGGTGCTGACAGGTCAATAGAAAGAAAAAAAATCCAGCACTGGATAACCACCAAACAGGCGCCACAACTTTAAAAACATCAAAAAAAACACCAGACTAGACCTTCCTTATTTTGTTCTTTCCCAGAAGCTTCCTGCTCCCTCCTGCTCTGCACTGGATCTGAATATTTATCTGAAAAGCTACAGCCTGAAACTTGTAAGGAGGTGTAATGCAAACTGGTAAATGTAGTCACTGTGGGGGACGCTGTCTGAGGCCGACAATGACTTTCAAGTCAGTGTTGAAGTGGTTCTAACTCTATAAAGGAGTTTGACAACCTCAAGTACTTTGACCAGCAGCTCAAAACCTCTACTTATACTATAATGATATCAAACAAAACAAAGTCCATTAGCATGAATCTATTAAACGAATAATGTTCTTTTACACGGATAAATCAGTTTTGGATCATTTACCTTTCAAAGTTGACTAATCAATAATTTTAAGACTGACCTTGTGGAAGCTGCCGTGGAAGATCTTTTTGATTTCTGATTCTTCAAAAGTAACAGTCTGGAAGTCTCCTTTATAATCGTAGTTGAAGAACGTCAAGGTCTTTCCAGAGTCTGTGGGAGGACACAGGGTAGAAACAGTTCAGTGTTGCTTTATTGCCTTGTTCGCACTAATCTCTCCATTGGTGTGGTGCTGCTGTTTATTTGACGTTTTAGCTTAATACAACTCCTGAAAAAGTATCAACATCATCAACTGATCAACTTTATCATCATCAACTTTAAACGTTTCATGTTAGTTCATTGCGATATGAGCTTGAAATACCTGTTGTTTTTATTTTTTTCCATCCAAGCACTGAATGCAACCATCAGGGGGCAAGAACATGAACCCATCGCTCCCATTATTATTATAATGTATATGATATAAAAGAATTGTAGAGTGCCTATAGACACAGGTAAAGAGTATATGAAAAAATTAAAAGGCAACAAAAATTAAACGTCCTGTTACCTGGAATAAAATTGTGGATTTCTCTCGGTTTGAGCATTGTCGGAAACATTTTGGATAGTGTAAATACACAAGTTTACAAAATATATAACATGGGTCTAATGATTTTTGGACATTTTAATCAAGAATTGTTACACATTGTGTCTTTAATGTTCAATTATACATGGAGGTACGATGGTGGTGAAACCTCTGGACCAATGTAATGAATTAGGTTCAGGTTAGGGATTCTTCTGACATGGATGTTTTTAGAGCTCTCAGGATCAGTAAGGATAAAACATCATAACATAAGAAGGCATATTTTTCCTTCCCGATTTGTGCTACTTCAGCTGTGTCAGGGTCAACAGGGAAAAGCACAACAACCAGAATGCAACTTCCTCCTCCAGCTACTCCTGGGGCTCCCAAGATGATGAAGGACAGCTGGTAACATAATCTCCGCAGCAGGTCATGGGTCTGCTCGAGGTCTCCTCCAAAGTCAGTGGTGTCCAAAACACCTCTAAACATTCATGTCTGGGCTGAGTTCGCCTTGTGTGCAGTGTCTCTATGCTTTAGTCTGACATGAACACAGCCACTGCACCACAGGGAAACTTATGATAGCATCAATATTTATCATCCCATCTGCTTTGGCTTAAAAAACTGGCTTCATGTCAAATCAAAGAAAGGAGCTCAGGAATCTCTGCATCTTACTAAGGATATAATATAAGAAGAAAGCTTTTTTTTAAAGGCACATTAGAATGGATCAAATACGTAGTTAGAACAGGCGCGTTTGAGCAGGTAAACAGTCAGCGTGGAGAGCTAAAATGGTGGCACACATTTACGGAAATACATCAACTATCAGCTTTTTAATTTATCTACATCCATATGCAGATAACTGTTATTTGGAGAAACGTTCCCCTTGTGTGAAAAAAGGAACCAACCGAACTTTAAATGGTGTACGGTGAGAGGAAGATGGCATTTGGCCCGGATATCAGGCCCCCAGAGGCAAATTTGTCATCAGATGATAGCCTATGAGCTCAGAGATTGCCTTCATCTTTGATCTGTTATGATTCAGTGAAACCAAAAATAGATATTGAAGTAAAAACACATGTTTCAAACTCACTGTCCAGGATTAGTCCCACTAATGGCTTGTGGTCTTTGTTGAGGATTTCCCACAATGCAAAGGGCTCTTCTGGGGTCTCCGGAAGTAGACGGATCATCATTGAAATGGTGTAGTCAGAGGGGAGACCCTCAGGGTGAAGGTACCTGGTACACACATGAAAGCACGCACACACACACCATATTTAGCTGTGCCCTGCAGACATATATTATATTTCCTAGGTGTCTGTTTCAAAGTGCCATTGTCTCTTTCATCTGAAGTGAAGCTTTTAGACATCTGTCGCTGCCTCAGACTCTTTGAGCGCTCGCCACTTTTTTAAATGGTGAGACTCGTCTTTTTTCTGCTGTTGCCTCCAAGCACTTCAAGTTTATATCATCTTAGCTACAACTGTGCAGAGCACTCATCAGTGTCATTTTTCACCAAATGAACAATAACAAAACAGGGGGCTGTATAAAGGAAACTGATTTAAATCAGGGAAATGCTCCACAATGACAGTTGAAGGCAACTAGGCGCTAAAGTTAAGTTTTTATACTTATATGATATTTTATATTATTATAGAATATTTCCCTCTGTTATAGTGCTGAGTAAACCTTCAAGCTTTGCGATTACTTCTAAGAATGTTTTTCATTCATCATTTATTGCCAGCTTCTGTAAATGTTGTAATGTCTGTTATTTACTCGTGGTCATTTAATAAATCAGTAATTTGAAACCCAATTGAAAAGTAAATGGTCTTGACCTTAAAACACCTTAAAACTTGGTGAACACCCGGGCACAGTGTAATTAAACTAAATGTTATAATAGCTCCCGCAAGTACAAGCGTGGGGTAATCTCTAGAATCCAATTGATTTATCCGCCAGTCTATAAGAATCAGGAAATATGAGCCTTCGGCAGAATCTAACCCTTTCCATTTGCATTGCAAGTTTATTTCCTTAATTCAAAATATACATATTTGGTTTATTTGTGTTTTCTTTTTAATTATAGTTATTTATTCATTTTATGGTTAGACTCAAAATTATCAAGCCTCAATTACATTTCCTTGTCTTTAAGGTGTAAAAACAATATTTACAGACTAATTTTCAATTTTTTTGAGTTATATAATTGGTTCTGGAAATTTTCTACTCCTTAATATTGGTATCTGCATCAGCTCCCATAAATTGGTTGCACCACAGTAGTTTCTCTGTTGGCCTGCTCAGCTCGGACAAGCTGAATTATCGTTACTGATAAATGTGTATCACATATAGAAAGAAGAGGTCAGAAATGTGTACGAGTGATATGTGCAGTGATATGATAATAAGTACATTTATCTATGTTCCTTTTTGCTTTTTGTATTCATTCTGGGACTGCCAGTTATTGGTGCAATGCAATATTTTCAAACATGACACCTGAGTTGCAGTTTTTACTGGAAGTGATTATGTTGGAGAACAAAAGGTCTGAAATAAAAGGAATTATCTGAAATAGACAATTTGCTTTTTGCATGAACTTGCAAAGTTAAATCTCACATATTACTGCACTGAGTGCTTTTATTACATTTACTTTTTGTAGTGGCATTTTCTAAAATTGTATAGGGTTTTAATACACTGGATACACTTTATTTGTAATTATTCAACAGATATTTATGTGTCATTAGAGTCTGGCTCCCACAGTCTTACTTCAAGATAATTTAAATAAAAATAATGAGGACCAGACAAAAGATGTCAATTCTATAACCTTCAGTATCACTATATGTGGTGATTGGCACTGGACAGGCAGTGTTTTTAGAAAGATAATGTAACAACACAGCCCAGGTGCTGTGAGTGGGACGTGAATCTTTGTGCAAAGACAAAGGGAAACTCTGACATGTGAGATTTCGTGTTAGTTCCCCAGCAGTTTAATATCAGCTTGAAAGTCCTGTCGTTTTCTTTGGCAGGACTATTGAATAGTTCTGTGTCCGCTGCTGGCTTATGATTCAAAGTGTTGTGATGTTTGTGTCCTGCTGACCCCTGACAGAGACCACTCCCCGTCCGAGACAAGTAAGCAGCACTCACTGCTTCAAATATTAATACGCCTTTAGTGATAAAGGGACATGTTGTGTAGAAGAAACTGTGAGTCAGGTTTCTGGTTCAACAAATCTGACTACTGAAATTAATTACACAATTTGTAAAAACGTTTTACTTTTTGCAACTTGTCAAATGTTCTGATTACATCTGTAGTTGAAAAAAGTGTCTGTGACAATAACGCTTTTGGGAGACTGAACCTAAGTATTTATAACTTTGTATATTTGCAATTGTCACAAATGTCTCTTGATCTCATTGACAGGATATATAACCTATACTGCAGCCAGCCACTAGTCAATTATCTAATACAACAACAACGAATCCTACTAAATTTAATGGTTATTAAAATAAATTTCCAGATTTGATGGAATTGTTTAATAAAAGTTTATAATAAGATTTAGTTTGTTGATCATATTTGCCCCCCCCCCTCACTTGTAGAAATGGCCAGAAGTTTCCTATGATGCATATTTTTATTATTTTAAATCTGATGTGTGTTTTCACCTGCTGTGGACGTTACTCACTTGGTGGGCTGAGACACCAGAGCGTCACGGTGTAACCTGTAACAGGGGAAGCTGTTGAATGAACCCGGCTCCAGAGAAACACCAGGTATGATGCTGTACTCCTTCTCCACCAGGCCAAACATCTCCATCATACGGAAACCTGCAGGGGACAAATCATCATCATCATCATCATCATCATCATCATCATCATCATCATCATCATCATCATTTGATACAGTACTCGGGTCTGTGAGAGTGTTATTCTGTCCATTTTACCTACACATAGCACCTCTTACCTGCCATCGTGTTTCCACTCATCAAAACAGACGGACAAGCTGAAAGACAGAGAAGCATCTGTTAGTCTTTAATCTTTAATATTTAAAATATTCAACTCTCAAATAAATCCCTGTCTCCTCTGCTTTTCCACCTCAGTCATCTTCCATGTTTCTCCATTTCTTTCACAATCTTCCCTCGGTGCTGCTTTTACTCGGTCTGCATTTCTATGAGACTTGTCTGAAATCTTTTTCCCTCCTGAACTCTCACCCTCTCTCTCTCCCTCTGTTTTAAACATGCGCGGTGCTACTCACTGGCAGTGGCAGCCTCGCAGACAAAGGTAATGAGCTGTTCCTCTATTTTCTTCACAGCATCCAAATCGTCCACGAAAAAGACGTGTCTGTCGCTGGGCTTGCTGGCAATGTTCACCAGCTCTCCGTAGTCCGCGTCCGCAAAGCCAATGGCAAAGATGATATAGCCTGGGAATGGAATGAACAAATTACCATTCATTACATTATTAAACTCAATACAAAGGATTGATGGCCTGGAACAATGGAATACATTAGTGGTTGTGAATTTTTTACATAAATGTAGAGTCTGACGGCTCGTAACTGTAAAATGTGACATATAGTTTATCAAGAATCCAAGAACTAGCAGGTTGAATGAGGCCTACTGTACATCCAGTATCAATTTCTCCACAAAAACCTGTAGATCTTTCCAGGACTTGACCAAACTACCAGTTATTTTCTTTCTGGGATTGGTCTGTTAATTACTCACCGTCCATCTGCATCTCTTTGGACACTTTGTTGACATCGTCCTGCGATCGCCCATCAGTGAGGACAACCAGGACTTTAGGAACACCCCGTCTGGCTCCGCTCTCTGAAGTGAAAATGGACTCTTTCACATGTTTGATGGCTCGACCTGAAGGAGGACAAAGAGAAAACACTTGATTTAGAAACAACCAAACCAATAGGTGCAAATTTAGCCTGTTTTGCCAGTACGTCCATTTATACTAACTGAGTGTGGATGTGTTTCTCTTAAACCTTACAACTCTTTGGTTTCACTTCCCTTTCAATAAGATCACCAAATATTGTTGGATTCTTCCAAGATGGACGACAGCTCCCCTAAAGTGAAGCAAAAGCATCCTGATCGCCACCTGGTGGCTGGCTGCAATATAGGTCATAAATCCTGTCTCCTTCATGTGAGTGGATGGAACATGGACCAAACTTAAAAGTACATGTCAAATACATTTTTCCAAAATGTGGCTTTTGTCATTGTAGGTAGTTCTCATCATACTGATATATGTTCAAATTGCATTTTTCCAATAAGTTTGGGTTTAATTTGTTATTTGATGCTATAAAGACAGAGAGATGGGAGGGAGGATTGGTCAAGTGCATGTATTGGCGGGACGTCGCCGCCATTGCTTCAGACTCTGACCCCAGTGGGTGCCTTGTATGCAGGATATTTGAGCTTCCTTTCTGGACAGTTGGAGGACATGAAGATGCCTCGTCCATCTTTATATATAGTCTAGGTTCAGATTACACAAAGTAAGAATGGCGTCTTTTCCTGCAATAGACTCAAGTTACATTTGTATTGCCTGATTGACACCATCATCTGTTTCCAATAAACCTCACAATCATTGGCTCACAGCTTTGTGGCAAGTAACGTCCACACGTATCATCGCAGGTGTATGACACGGATATAAAACCTGACATTTATAACATTTACGCTCCAACCAATGTCGTTTTCTGATGCAGCTCCCATGATGATGCAACCAAGATTAAATCTTCATGTATCGAGGGAGGATTTGCTCACTCAGGAGAATACGGTGAGAGAGCTCTAAAAGAATCTAATAAAAATCAAACAGGAGATGATTTTCCACCGAATCAAAATGTACAACCATTTGCTGTATTTGGTCAATTTGTTTATGTTGAGTGTCTCTGATGGACCAATTCAAACTCTGATAAAAAGATATGACATCAAGATGTTTATTGTTATTATCTACAGCATCTCAAACCATTTCCAAAGGTTATTTTCATGTAGTGAAATGAATGTTAACCATTGGCTGCCTTGAAGGAAAAGATACTAAAAGAATCATAAAGGAAACCACACAGCATGCATGTGAAAATGTCCAGTAATAATGTAGCATATATATAAACATGGTGCATAAACTTAAAAATATGCAAAATCACTAGTATGGCCCTTCAACATAAGTGTTGCTTAGACCCTCTCCAAACCACTTGTACTGCAGTACCATCATCTAGTATCAACCAATCAAATTGTATTTGTATAGCCCATATTCAAAAAATTACAATTAGTCTCAAAGGGCTTACAGTGCAACATCCTCTGTTCTAAGTAAGAGCAGCATGAAGCTACATCTTTTTTCATATATTTTGTCAATCCATGTGCATACATTTTTCCCAAGTGTGGCTCGAGACTAGATACCGACAAAGTTATTGGAAGCACGAATGAGCCCATTAACAATCTAAGAAACATCCTCTTCCCCACTGGTTACACGGAGGTGAATGTTTGAGACCTTTGCTACAATTTTAATGTACTCACTAATTAAAAACATGTATTATTTATTCTTCCACTGACATGAATAAAATATATGATTGGGTCTATAATTACTACATGACAATGGGGGATCAATAATCCCCTGGAAACATGATTTTGGCCAAGTTTTCATTAGCATACAAAATAAGAAGACAGACAAGGTACTATGTCTTTTAGTGAGATCTAAACATGGAGGAGAAAAAATGAGATTGAAATGCCCAAAACCAGTCTGTAAAAACTGTAATAACACTATCGTGAAATTAGACGAACTTTAAAAAATGTGGAGGTCAGCTGCTAATGGACTTAATCAGTCAATAAAATCTGTCCTGACAGCTTTAAAAGGTTTCAAGACCCGCCCAAAACAAGCAGCCACGATGGTGTCAAAGCACATTTGACCGAGGATTTAATGATGCCTCGTGTGTATCACTGTTTTTCAAGCACTTTTCTAACATGAAATTCAAAACAGTAAGTAAACACTGTGAAATGAACTCCGGAAAAGCACTATTCTCATGTTTACTGCATTTTCATTATAATTCCGTTGATGAGGGAGCGCTGTTGATGCTAAGTGAAGTGAACCTGACCTCTGAACAGATGAAGGATGATTATTATTGTGCACATGGACGACACACCTCCACTTCCTCCCACTATCCAGAAATTAGGCAAAAATATCCCGGATGCGAAACGCTGCCATCTTGAGAATTTGGAGCCAGAGTCTGCACAGCAGCGATCGTGGGATGGAGCTACTGTAGTGAGGTTCTGCAGACATATGTGCAGTCAATCACAAAGTCATAGCACCAAATAAATAGGTAAACTAAACTTACCAGAAATGTCCAATGTCCAATTCGTTACGCAACATTTTTTACCTATACTGCAGCCAGCCTCCAGGGGGCGATTGTGTCCTTCATTACTCGATATTACAGGTGTGTATACATGATCAATATTTGTATACTGTCCATCGTGATTTGCATCAATAGTCCATACAGTTCATCTACTCATCCCCCCCGACCTTTTCAAAATCACACAGACAATCCCTGCGTTTAATCCTAAACTATTTTTGTCCTTTTAACACTTTCTCCTCCCACTTTTCTTGTGTTTTAAAGTATATACTGTAGTTACTGAGAGAGGAGTATCATGGTGTTTTTTATTGTTCACTGATCGTCCTTATTGTTCAGAGGTCAGGTTCACTTCGCTTATCAGCAGCAACAGAGCTCTCTGGAGGCTGTAACAGTATAATTGAGCATAATGCTTTTCTGCCGTCAGTTTCTCCTCGTTTTGAATATCATATGAAGCAGTAGACTCATAATTGACAAACCACTCGCAGATGTAAGAGTGTGTAGCCTCAAGAGCTCTATGTGTATGGTGTCCCAATTTCAACTTCTAACCAAATAAAACCCTGAGACAACATCTTCGCATCCTCCTCCAGTTTTTTTTTTTCTTCCCTGAGCTGTCAGTGGTGAAAAATGATAGAGTGCTTGGCCTGTAAAGTGTTGTGCTGTCAGATATCTGCCAGTGATACATCTGTTTCTACACTGTCCTCTGATCACGCTGGGCGAGACTGGAATTACAGAAGCTGGCCAGGCATGAAGTGAGACAGAGGACAGAAGGAGAAGAGGAGGAAGAGGAGGAAGAGGAGGAAGAGGAGGAGAGACTCAAAGGGGTAAAAGTTAAAAAAAAAAGGAAAGGGAAGAGATTGGTTGGACTGGGAAGATGAGAGCATCCGTCAAATCTGATCTAATAATTCCAGAAATCTCAAATCTCGAAAACACTTCATCTTATCGGTTTCACATTTGGCATGGGCACTGTTAAGGGCCCGAGGAAGCGCAGTTTCAAATCTGGTGCAATGTGGACATGTCATATGTTCAATATTCATAAACATTGAATAAACAGGCGACCAGAGCTGTGTAGCAACGGTGGCAAGGATTCATCAACGCAAGTGACGTTGTTGATCATGAATACAGCGCGTTCGTGGCAACACCGACTGACTGTTCAGTTTGTGGCTCTGCGCACTGAGTCAGGCTTCCCTGAACTTTTGAACAGCTCTTTGTGCAGCAGTGGTGGTGCAGCTTCAGGGTTCTGTGGATTCAGTCCAGCAGCAGGTCTTTACTTTACCTGGCTAAATAACTGCTGGTCACTTTGACAGTTTCATAAAGAAAAGCTGCACCCAGCATGCACACAGACCAAGCAAACAGCCCATTCCAAACAGGCAGGTTTAGAACAGGCATTGCACTACTGTAAGAAAAGAGGATGAAGAAAAAAAAGGAAAAACAAATATGTCCGTGGACGATGTGTTGAAAAGCCTGTCATTGATCGGTGATCCATCACTTTGCGTTTGGGAAATAATCCGTGTCTGTTTGGCTTCAGCCTCGTGTCTGGCAACAGTTCTCTTGCTGTCACAATATTAGAAACACATTGAGAATGTGGAAACAGTAAGAGAATATATAGAAAAAGAAAAAGAAGCTGAAATCGTCTCTCTTGCTTTAGCGTCCAAAGCCTTGGTGCAATATAATGAATGAGAAGACTTTAACCCTGCTCAGATGAAATCAGTAAGACGAGAAAAAGACTGTAATATTCTCTCTGCGTGATTATAAGAGCTATAAAATCTTTTATTATTTGAAAAGTCACTGTTGGAGAGTCCTAAGAGTGATTCGGATAATCAAATGCATTGCAGAAAATATACTATTGACTCTGAATGGGTTCTTTTTATAGTCAGAGAAACACATTCATGGGCCATTCATACATTTGTTCCTGAACTCATTTAAGTCTCATAAACCTTGTGAATTTAGTGAGGGTCTGATACAAGTGCATATAATCGAAGCAGGAAGAAGTTAATCATGGTGCTGAAGAAAAATCATTGGAGGGAAACCACATCCTGACTAATCTATTGAATAGATATCTGAGCTGTTAAAGATTAGAAGTAAGACTGGTTTACATACAGTACGTCAGCTTGTCCCACACACACGTACCCAGGCGAACACACTCTACACTATGTGTATGCACAGGGATAAAGACTCACACAGGAGCAGCTACATTAAATCAATCATTCATGAAGCCACTCAGAGTCTCACTAAAGCCTTAATGAATAAATGCATAGTGAAAAGCTAAATCCCAGATATATAAGCTTCAGAACCCTCCATCCTCAACACGCCCTTCTTCACACTCATAGGTGAGGATACTGAACTGAGTCTAAAGTCTTAGACCCCATTCAGTCCTGGTATTAACATCCACCCTGAGAATGGCAGCATCAAGTACAGGTCTGAATGCACCCAAATGAGTGCGTCCTAAGATCATATCACTCAAACCACATTGGGAGGTCGTCTGGGACACATGCGGACACTGTGTGAACTCAAATGCCTCCAGGGCCACATATGACGGACCATCTACTTGGCTGACGTCTTCTTACTCGCCACAGTTTCACAATAGATAAAATGTATTAAGCTTTTCAGTATACGTTGACCTGAGGCCATGGGTACAGAGAAATGAGGCATATGACTTGAAGTTTGCTCAGAAAGAAGTTGTCTCTTCTCTTCCTGTAACAAACTCTGCAGTTCCACTGAGTAAGAAACTCCTGTTGCTAGAGTAGCAGCTCTGTGGTTAACTTTCTGAGATGGTGAGGTTACCGGGAATGAAGTAGGTTGCAACCTATTTTCTGGTTTACACTATGATGCCATCTAAAAAGAGAAAGGAAAATAAATCTCCTTGTTACTGATTAAGTTTTGTAACTTTACAGTGAATTCATGTTTACTTTAACAATTTCAAAATCCAAATTCAATGTGTTTGCTTGCCCTGTGGATAATTGGACAAAGGCAGTAAAGTATAATCTAACTGCTTACACTAAAAACATTAAAATAACACATTGAAGCGTTGTGGTTTCTTGTTGGCTTCTACACAGATTGATCTGCCAGAGGCCGGGGGTTAAAGAGGCAGACAGCTACAGCCTCCTATTTGAGGGCTTTAATGGATTTAGACACAGGGAGGGACCTGGTGGGGTCTCAGAGGAGAAATTGAGGTTTAAGAATGAAATGAAAGGAAATCGTTTCGGGTTTAAAGACTTTCCTTAAACATAAGAAAGTAGTCGTCTACCTCTGAATGGACTAGAGGAGTAAGATGTAATTTAGGAGGTTTGGGCAAAGTCTCCAAAAGTATACAGCTCGGTTGAAACACTGTTGATCTATGTTAGCGTCTATCACAGAGGAAGTGGAACAACTGAAACCCCCCAAATCCTCATTAAACTAAACAAGAAAATAATCTCCACCTGTCTGAAGCAGTAACAAGACTTATTATTTATTTAATAAGCACATATGATGATTTTGTTTAATAACTTACAAAAAATATGGAAACTATCATATCTATTAAAAATATTCTAAACATATATGTTTATGGCTTGCATAGGACAATATGGACGGACTGGATTATTTTAGCATGTAAATGATTATGTCTATTTTAACAGGTTTCAACCTCTAAGACAATACAATGGATCTATGTGTATGTAAAGAGTATGGGGAAAACAGAAGAAGAGTTTAAAAAGAAGGAGGGTTGAAAAAGAAGGGAGTGTACTGGAACAGAAGAAGAGTAGGAAGTTGAAGACAAAAGGGAAGATGGACCAAGAGAGGGACAATGATGAAAAGGAGGCAGAGTTTTAAAGGACTGTCGCCAAAGTGATGGAGGTGAGGAAAGTAGGAAGTTGGCAAGACAGTGGAGGAGAGGACAGTGGAGAAAGAGGAGGAAGAAGAGGGAGGAAGAGTTAAGTGGGGAGATTATAGTGTGATCAGCAGTCAAGATGATAGAGAACACAATTACTCTGAGCTGACACTGAGCCATGACCTGGACTTATGGAGATTTAAAGTGCTCAGAACGAGCAGCACTACCTGTAAATCCACATTAATGACATGCACCTGCACAGCTGGACACTTTCACATGAATATTACAAAAGATTCACAAACCCAAGTATTTTCCCCTCTGCAATATGTTGCAGCTTCTTCCAATGTTGGTTCTGTTGTGTCAAGTTTTAAAGTCAATTTTTGACCTTGACCACAGTGGTTGCCAAACCAAGACCAGATCAGATCTCACCTTCTCACCAGAAGCTGTCAGACTGTGTCTTCCTCAGCAAAGTATGTCCAGTTGTCTTTAGCCATTTCCCAATTCAAGGGCTGCCTCTGTTTTAATCATCAACTGAGCAGCTACATGTTAAAAAAACAAGATGCTTTCTTGTAGTGTTCAGGTGCAGCTCTTTTGCTAGGCGACAGCAGTAAGGCTGGGAGAAGCTGGTGACGTGGATCCGGTTCAGCCTTCGTGGTCTACGTGGCCCACAAAGGCCACAAAGTTCCAGATCAACTACTTAGGGACCTTGTGTGGAGACTGACTGTTCAGTTAACTGCTGATTTCAAGGTCAGGAATTAACTTTGAGCTGAACATGCATACATAGGTGCTTGAAAAACGAAAATGTTAACTTCAAGATGTTCCATGACAAATGGACAAACTAAGAGGGATTGTGTAAAATTGTCCAATGCTCCAAAACAGCCAATAAAAGTTCTTGTGGTGAGATTGTATATTTAGACCAAGGTATCAAGCTGACTCTGGTTGGACTGCATGAATTATTATTACACTCCTCTGACCTGTCTTGGTGTTTCCTCCTTTGTATCTGATGTTCTGAATAGCTTCCAGCAGTGCTTCCTTGTTGCTATGGGAACTCAGCTGGAATTCCGTCCGGGCATCGTCACTGAACTGCACAATGGCCACCTGGAGAGAGGCGGAGACGGTAAGACAGAGGGATGAGTTAAGTAGGTTCAATGCACACATCAAATCAAATTATACAAATTTGAACTCACTTTCTTTTTAAACAGTAAAGGGACAGTTTACCTAAAACTTCCCATTCAGTCATTATCTTTGGAACACCACTGCAATGTGTTTCTACATAAGTGCTCAGCTTAGTTTTTTTTCTCTTCTTCCACAACAAAAAGCAAGAAGCCAAATCCCTCCAAGCAGCTCATGCAGCATTAACTGTGAACTTTGAAGCAAAAATACTCGGCTCTGGGTCCAAAAATCTAATACCTTTCCTCATTATCACCTGCAATTTCTGCATTTATATATATATACAGCAATGACGGAATCAAACAGATGCTGCCTTTGTTCGCTGTAATTATATAAAATTGAGCGAGTGTTCCTAAACAGCCCCACAAAGGAAATACTGTACAGATGGGAAAGTTGAAACCGTACACATATGAGAAGCCAAAGCGTGACATTTTCAGAGTTTATAATAAAATGTATAAAGTGTATATCCAGAATGTTAAAGGTTTAATAGGTGAAAAGAGTAATGGCTCACAGATTTGACCATTTTCTCACCTGGTCGGTACTGGTGGTCTCGATATTTTACGGAGTAGAAGAAGTTGCTTAAGATGTCAAACAGGAGTATAACATCTTTATTTCAAGTCTCTAGGTTAAAATGCACAGAGATGTCATTGGTAAAGCTGTAAAAATCGTCTATCTTTCCACCATATTTAATAGATCAATACTTTTCTTAATTATATCTGTTTACTCTATCGTTTTCTTATCATCATCAGTTTGTATTTGTTAATGTGGAACTTTGTCTATAACCCCTGGCGTTGTATATCTGTTAATTTATATTTGTTTCCTATGTTAGTTAATGTGTGCTTTATGTTGTTCTGCTAATTTGTTCATAAATTAATCAATAAATCTTTAAGAAAATCACAAAGATGTACATATATGTGTTCAAAACTCCTAAATTTGTTCAAACTCCCGAATCGGAGCTATAATCAATCTAATTGCCTTCCTGTGAGAGGGGAGAACAACTGTCATTACCTCCAGACTGCTAATGGTGCTGTTCTTGGCTCAGGGCGGCCGACGTTTACCAGCCAACTCTTTCACATTACAGCCGCTGTTTAGCTCTCGGTAGCCTACTGCCAGAGGGTTATGGGGCATAGTGAGGGTAGCAAACTGCTTAACAGCACACATTCAACAAATGAAAGAAAGGGGGGTTTAGCGAGCACCTCTACAGTGTGAAGAATGAACCTGCTGAGCTCTGCTAATATATAGTGGTGGGCCATGCAGGCAGGAAGCACAATGAAGAAATTAGTCCACAATGACAACAGCGAGGTATTGCCCCAAGTTAAAGCCTGGCATTACCTATTGATGAGACCTGATACATGAGAGCCATTCTGAGGCGGTGAAGATGGTAATAGTCACTGCGGTAATGTGATTGCTTAAGTTTCTAAGAATCAAAATAATAAAGAATAAAGTGTTTTTGTCAGCAGTTGAACCATTTCATGTTTATCCCGGCTTTTACTGCATCCAGACTTAATTTATTACGACTATTCCTGCCAGAGAAATAATGTTTTCTGGCACTGGCAGCAAATGAGTGGAGTTAATCGAATACTGCTCAGCAACAAAAGGTCCATCCAGAGAGTAAAGATTCACTCACCGGGGGTTTAAAGTTCCCTCTTACTTCTCTAAACTATTCAGATATAAGGCTGCGCTCGTGCTGATTTCTCTGGGGATTGATCAAGAAAACGGCGGAATTCTGCACCAAAGTATTTGTCCATATCAGTTAACACAGCAGCAGCAGCAGCAGCAGCAGCAGTAGCTTTCCTCAGTCAGTAAATGAGCCAAAAGCACAGGGGTGGAAAGGAAGGGGAGTACGCTCAAACTGTTCAAGGTTCATTATTTCATCAAATGTGCGACACTTCTATTTCCATCTGAAATGTAACAGTGAGAGTGAATCTGAAAAAAAGGAGGAGAGGAATAACTAGTAGACTAAAGAGAGAAAATTTTAGATGTTGAGAGTAAAGCAACCAATGTCCTTTATTCCATTTATCTGCTGAATGAAAGTAGTTTCAGTGACATTTGAGAGGAAATTAAAACAATTTTGTCCTTCTCTTTGTCTTTCTGAAATGGGCTACAGCATATGAGGCTGTGTGGATGAGAGGAGGGAGCATTGTTGTTGGACGTACTGTACGTAAAGCTTATTGAATGTGCACGGCAGCAAGGGAGAAAAACATCTTTGCATTCTTTGTTTTCTGGGAAATATATATATGTTTTCACAACACTTCTCCCTGAATGGCCTCTTTAGCCACTAAGATTTATCATTTCTTTACCATTTCAACATTATTCTGGTTTTCAGTGCGGCCACGTTTTGGCTAAACCCTCAGCATCTGCTTTACATTGTATTTTCCCTAGGCATTAATTTCTCACAAGGAAAATGCTGCAACAAGGAGAATAAATTAGAGAGTGAAAAAGAATTAAAACCTGTCCATGTGTGCATTTGTATTTCTGTTGGTTGCTACTGTGTGTACAGTAATTTTCAATAGACATAGACATTTAGACTAGACACAAGAACCACTAGCAGCCATAAAAGTGAATAGCAGCTCTCCAGGGAGACTCAGTGTAACATTAGTCTGTGTGAGGTGGTCGAGACAGCATTCTAACGATTTCAGATCCAAAATCTGTCCCCATGTAATGATGAATGTGGGGAAAAGGGAGGTAACAATGAGCAAAACTTAAAATTTGAGGTTTTAATCTCGAGTTCTTCCTCTCTGACGTAAAGGTGAGGTCACATGACTGACCTGGGTGCCATCCGGTCCGACCAGATCCAGCGATCCCATGGTGCTGTAGAGGAAACGCGTGATCTTCAGGAAGTTGTCGTCTCCGATGGACCAGGAGCCGTCGACCAGGAACGCCAGGTCAGCCTTGGCCTCCTTGCACACTGGACAGACAAACAGACGAACAAACGGCCGATATATATGCACATTGATTTAGCCAGCACATCATTTTCTTATTTAAAAAGTAATTTCATACAGAAAGAAGGTCAGTGGAGGACAGAGCATAAGCTGAATGCATAACTGCCTATCTAATATATTCGGTAAATATGCAAAGTATGAAGCACTGCAAATATACATCCACTGAAACAGGGTAAATATGCAAAGAGTGGATATTCAGTTTATAGGATTTAAATAAGATTAAATGTATAGTGCACACTCTCTTACACAGAGTTTTAAACTGACCACGACATTGTTCTATATCTTCCTTCTTTTGTAAGCCACTCATTCATATTCCTGCTCCAGCAGTGACTTCTGCTTCTGCTTTTATTCTTCTCATGTTTCTAAATGACTCCCAGTGGGGTTATCGTTGCTGCTGTAAAGTTGTCACGGGGTTTTAACAAGTTTTCAAAATCCAAGTCTGCACTAAATTCCAAAAACCCATTAATGATCATGTCAGCCGCCATAAATTCCTGGGCAAAAAATAAAAAACCTAAAGGAGAAGAGAGGAGCATATACAATCAAAAAAAAAGTTTTACCTCCTCATGAGTGTATGCCTCAAGTAGCAGTTTACAACCATCTCATCACATCTTTATTTTATCAAATTAAACATTTGTAAAAAAAATTACCAGTTGCTGAAGTTGTATATTTAGCGAGTTACAAATATGTGGACACTGAAGGTATCATTAAAATGTCCACAAATAACATTTGTTTTCTGACAAAAGATCTGATCTTGGTTTAAAATAACAATTGAAAGTGGCTGCAGCATTTTTGAACTTTTTTTGGTTTGTGTTTATACACTCATAGCTCTTGGTTAAGGTTAGAAAAAAGTTGTGGTCTGGTTTAATACAGAAAGACTGTAATTTCAGACAAAACATGTCTGTTTACATTTAACCAAAACCATGATGTTTCCCTAACCCTTAACCAAAGAACTTTAGTTGCCCAAACCTAACCACAGGCAGGACTTTCTGCCACCTCCCTCTTGCTTTTAGTCTACAGCTCTATATCTTTGATTATCCTGCCCATCACTTTGTTTAACCATCTTCCTTTTCCTCTTCTGCTTCCTCTACCTTGCTTTCTCTTTCCTCTGTCTTTGTGGTTCTGTCCCAGGTAAAGGTTGCGTGTCATCACGGACAGAGGCACTGGTCTGACAAAGGTCAGATAGAAATGCTTACAGACGGGCTCAGCAGGCGCGTCGCTTCACGTCTGAGGAGTTGGTTCTGCAGGTCAGCCTCTAATGTGAGCCCATCAGACAGGAACACAGGAGAAGCATGGTCTGGGTACGTGGTGTTACAGGGTGTCAGGGCTGACTAGGAACTTGTACCACTTTATTTCTGTATCTTTCTACGGTTCTCGATCCTCCACAGTGCTTGGTCTGACATATCTTGTCAGGCATTTACTGTAGCAGCTTCAACTGCAGTTCTTTAGGGCTCAAAGTACAGTGAAGGGTAATCTTTAGGAATTAAGTTGTTATGATCCAAGTCAAGTTGCCATCGATTCAGCTCTTCTTGGATAACTATGACCTGGATGAATGTTGTGAAGGGCAGTGCATCCTGTACTTATAAGAGTCATGTCATGTAGTCAGTGTTGTGCCAGTTCACACTCAAAAAGAACTAGTTCCAAGTTCAGTTCATACAGTTGAAAATGAAATGAACACGTTCACGTTCATAGTTCATTAAAAAAAATTGAACTTACTTCACGTGCATTTGTTAAGATGACAAACTCACGATCATGTATTTAGTTATTTAGTTTAGTTATCAATGGTGTTGGCTCATGTATCTGTGTTGTTCCAGTCACTTTAACACTTTCCTGAATGTGAGCGTCATGTCTCGTGTTGTATCGTGTTGTATCTCATGTTGATGACTCATTTTTCATTATGTTTAAATGCATTGTCATAAACTCTGGAGCAAATCAAACAAACTTTAAGTAAAATTCGTGTACTAATCAGGTCCTAATAACTTGTTAAAGTGAGAGCAGGTCAGCAGGGGTGTGGAGGAGGTCACAAGAAACTCCAGCATTGTACAAATCAACTGCTGCTTCTGCTCTGATCATTGAGCAGCGGTGGACCATAGTGGAAACTCTGTATTTTCACAGTTTGTTGCCACTGTTCTTCAACAAAGTAACTCACCGGCTTCACCTTTACGAGCTCTGCTGCTCTGCTTTCACTCTGTCGCCGTGAGTGAGTGTGGGCAGGGCCCCGGGGACCTGTGTGTGTGTGTGTAAACTCCAACTCGCTCCGAGCATAAACTCACACATTTTCACTCGCTCCTGGTATTTCACATGATGGCCTATACGATGATGGGTTTTTTTTAAATGCCGCTCACGTTCATCATTTGTAAACTGATACGTTCAGTTCAGTGTTCAAAAAAAATATGAACGCATTCAATGAACACTGCATGTAGATGTCAATCACAGGTGAACCCTGTATGTTGGAGCCAGTATGCTCTGTATGTGGCTGGCAGTTTGGATGAGTACTCTCGTGTTTTGGGGCTAAAACAGAGACTGTACTGATGGGTGTGAGTGATCAGGTTAGCTCTGCTAAACCTGAGCTAATAAGCTAATAAAGCAGGATTAGAGTAGGGTTTCTTTACTTTGGAATAGATAGGCTGCAACCCACAGTAGCCTGACTACAGTTCACATAATGAAGTCGCTGTGGAATAAAGTAGACGTCCCATTAGCTTCCTGTGAAACACGTTCTCTTTACCTTAAAGTTACCCCGTAGTTTTATTATAATGACCCCCGAGTCCTCGAATTTCCCTCCAGGTCACTATTACTGTTTTCAGAGTAAACACAGTTCACAGTTGTGTAAAAAGCACACATTGGCATAACATAGCTGCTGGATTAAAAGTAAATTGTCCAATTCTCTTTTCTTTTCCTGTTTCAAAATCAGGCCAGAGCAACATTGCTTGTGCTGGCGAGTGTGGTGTTGTTCATTAGTTAAAATTTGGGAGCAAAATCACAGCCCTGCTTACTTTGGTTACATTTTCCCATGCAGAAGTATTTAAATCACTTGCTTGTGTCAGGATTGCTCCCAATCCTGACACAGATCATTTTCATAGGTAATTTATCCGCCTGGAAAGAACCTCATCCAATATTACACACAATTTTAGTGCATAAAAGCCAGTAAATGCATTTCTATTAAAGGGGACATTGTATGTCCATTTTACCACAAGTTGATATGGTTCCTTGGGGTCTTAATGAAATGTCTGTAACATACTTTGGTCAAAATACCACAAGGATCATTTAAAACAGCACCCACAGAGTGACCTGTTTTGAGTGCCTGTTCCTTTAAATGCTAGTGAGCCAGCTCCCCCCTCCCCCCTCTCCCCCCATGATTTTAAACGATATAAATTACATATTTTATATGATATAAATTATCAAATATGCATCCCATACTTTGTATTCCCCTTCTGTTGTCCTGGAGTTTTAATTTTCCCAATCACATAATTAAATGTCCCCCTCTGCCCATCCACTACAAGCACACAAGCACACAAGCAGATAGACAGAGAGAGAAAGAGAGGGGTGGGGGGGGCTATGAAGACCATCATTTACCCCCGAACCCCGACATTCAACGGGTACAACAACAAGCGAATATATTATATATATTGCAAGACACACTGAACTGAATAACTTTGCGTCACAATTTTGTGATAGGAATATCATACCTTTGGAGTACAAATGTACAGTGAAAACAAATGTTTCACTTAAAGTAGTCATCATCTTAATCATAATGCTGTTCGATAAAGTTACTGTACTGGTCATGTTGAAAGAAACTGCTGAAATTAAATATATATTCAATGAATATTGCGCACGTTAAGCAACTTGTGTATAAACACAGATAGGTTGCATGAATGTTTTTTTCATTTATCTATTTTCTATCTAAAATGCTTTTCAAGACTGTTAAACTATGGTAACAGGTGACTACTACAGCTGTTAGATATACAGTATATTAACAAATAATATAATAATTGGTGTGTGTTTGTGTTTAGCTCACCCTCCTTAGCAGGCGGGATGGTGGGAGGGGGCTCTGTGGTCGGTGGTTCAGTCGGAGCCAGAGTGGGCGCTGGCACTGGATCCACAGACACAAACATGGACACAGATAAAAATTTACACACAGACAGAGAAACAAGACAATGTCCTCAATCCTAATAGCAGTGACAAGTGGCACCATCATCGGGTTTGTCTACTGACTGGGGACCTTTGTAGGGAAAAAAATTCTCGTCCAATCTGTGTTCACAACCTAAAGTTACATGAGCAATCTAGCTGTTGTGTTTTGTCCTCTATATCTCCGGCAGACAAACTTTAGCTTCACTTTCCTGTCATATGCTGTATCTCTCTTCCCATCCTCATATAAGTTGGGGCGCAGCAAAAGAGCAATTTTCATCAGTCTTAGTATCAGTCTGACCAGAGGCTGTTTTTCGGAGTCAAAAACAGCCACAGGTTAGAGCACGCCTCAGTGCCAAGCCAATTACTTTACGGAAAGGCAGTGGGTTCTGTCAAACCACAGCAGAGCAAGTAAATCATCTCGGAAACATTGGCGAGTTCCCACATATGAGGCACATGCTTCATGACAGTAAATAAAATGATCTCGGCAAATGATTCTCTTTGTTCCTCTTCTAAAGATAATTTGTTTATAATGTGTTGAGCATCTTCACTTAGCAACAAATTTCAGAGACCAATAAACCCTGGGGACTTTCTTGGGCTTTGAAATGGTTCTGAAAAGTAACAGACATGATATCAATTTATCAAAAAGTACATTTCAGTCAAAGGGGATTTTGAGATAGTTTTACCTTAATTAACATTTTCATTTTGCTTTCACTCCACTACGCCTTTGAGGGAAGTATTGTACTTTTTACTCCTCTGCATTTGTGTGACAGCAATGTCGTCACGATGCAGATTTTACATGTGAAGAATGAGATCATCTTATAAAACATGATGTATTGCTGTAAAATAAACTACCTAGCGCTACATTAAGAAGTTAAATGATCTCCATCTCCACCAGCGACAACATTAAATCTCTGCCTACATGTCAGTGCATTTAAAAATAGGCCCTGTAAGACTTTCATAATAATTTAGCACTCTAAAAGGAGCCATTCTGCATAACGAGCACTTTTATTTTGGATTCTTGGGCACAATTTCCTGATAACACTTAAGTGCAGGATTACGGTACTTGTAATGGAGTGTGTTTATATGGTGGTTTTTATTACTTTTACTTAAGTAAATTATCTTAGGACTTCCAGGGGCAGTGAGTGTGGACCTGCCACCTTTGCTGAAACCCAATCTTCACGTCTCCAGTTGAATTTAAACTACAGTTGTCTACTCAAAATCTGTGGAGCTACAACATTAGGTTGTGTGTGTGTGTGTGTGTGTGTGTGTGTGTGTGTGTGTGTGTGTGTGTGTGTGTGTGTGTGTGTGTGTGTGTGTGTGTGTGTGTGTGTGTGTGTGAGAGACCATGCCTATCCATCCATAACCCTGGTACTGAACTGAGCCCCCCACCCCCTGGTCCCGAGAGCTGTGTGCTTCACCTCAGCTCATCAGTTGACCAATGAACTGCAACAACAGAATCTATCTTCACTGAGAGTGAGAGAGAGAGAGAAAAAGAGAGCGAGAGAGAGCGAGACCACAGGAGGATGGAGGTAGAGGAGAAAGTGGCAGAGGTGAGACAGATGCATGGTTGAAGGGGACAGATGGACTGGACAGGTGGAGAACGAGACATAAAGAAGGACTGGGAGGATTCTTTTGGGAAAACGAGTTAGGAGGAGAAAACTGAGAAAGAAAGGAGAGAGGAGTGAGGGAGTGACGGTGAACAAGGTCGAGTCAACCTCCTCAAAAACGTTGATGAAATATTTAAATAAATGGGAGGAAACTAAAAACTCAATAAAGTCGCACTTAACATCCTCTGTCCTGAAAACAAAGTGTGAAGATGAGAACACAATCATACAAGCGTAGATACAATATATAAAACATACACGTCATGTCAGTGATGGAGACCGACGGTCCCTCCATTTCTTGAATCTGCGTGTGAACGCTGATCTGGTATTGGCTGCTGGGAGTGAGGTCATAGAAGCATTGTCGGGAAGCACCACCCCCCAGGCTCACTTCCTGCCTTTGGCCATCTGCAAGTAAACAACAAAACAGAAAACAATATGACTTCAAGTTCAGATCAATGGTCAAAACGTCGTAATAAGCACAGAGAACATTTCTTGTTCTACATCATATGGTCTGTATTTTGGTCTGTATTTTATAAAGCGCACTTCTAGTCTCGATGACCACTCAAAGCACGTACAGTAAAAAAATGTTGCCATTCACCCATTCACACACACATTCATACAGTTGCTTCTATGTGCAGCACTTTCCCCCCTGTTATCAAACGAAGGCCTGGGAGCTGCTGAGGTTAATCACTTCCTTTCAGAGTTGGATTCTAAGCACCATTATTGGACTCGTCAGGTGACAAAGTGCCTTGTTCAAGGGCAAATTGACGGTTAGTCGCTGAAGGACAGAGGCAGTCGTCATTCACCACAATGCACAGACATGCTCACATCATTTGGAGATTCAAGACAGCTTTGAAATTCTTGCCTCAAACTGTAGACGAGTCTGTTCCCATGGTGAGGCTTCACATGTTGACTTTATTTATCCACTAGATAGATCCTGATTCATTAAACTCATCCGATCTTGAATTACTGATGCATTGTAGATAAACGTCCCATGCAAATAAACACTTAACCTGCAGCATGTGCTGCTTTATCCATTCATTGCCCCAACTAGTAAGATAACTGGATGATTCTTTCTCTAAAGAAAGAAGGAAAACATAATTATATCCACTGAAAAAATGAACTGAATCATATCATTGATTTATTTCCTCTTCTCATGTCAATTTCCTTTGGATCTCAGACCGAAAACACTTTCAATTAACTGTTTGTTTTGAAAAGCTTTAGAGCGACGGCATCACTGAGAAAAAAGACAGAAAATTTATGTTGGCAGCCAAAAAGAGACAAACAAGAAACTGGAAGCACACAAGCACACACTCACACATACACACACACACTAATAGCCATCATTTGTCAGTTTCATTAGTCTAATTCTATTTGCTAATGCGTGTCTCATCTTGTGGAGTGACAAATTAGCCCCTCCTCCACACAGGAAGCAGCCGTGGATAAAGTTTAAGGAAACAGCTGTATCTGAGGAGCTGCCACTCTTTCATCGGAGAAGGTGTTTGAGCAGCTGATTGGCTCTGCGAGGATTAAACCTCTATAAACCCCAGCAAGAATATCTGGCTACCACTCTCGCTACCAGGCAGCGAGGAGAGACAAAGATGCAGCAAGAAATAAAACATGGGATGAAAAAAAGATATGAAAGCGAGCAATCTCCCTTTTCCTTTTTGGTGTCAGAAAAAGCAGAAAAACTTCTACACATATCACGAACTGTTCATGTATCCTTCAAGTCTACAATCTCTACCACACTCTTTAGCTTCCCATTAATTCTATTAAACACTACTCGAAAAACTTCAATTGGAAATCTATATGAGTCAATTTCCAGTGTTCTGTTTGCCTCAACTTATTATTCACAAATATTTCTGTACCTTTTACTGTAACTGTAAATTTTACAACTATACTTGAGTGGGAGATTGCAAATAATATGGAAATGTTTTACTTACGAGAATAAGACTTAAAAGATTTAGTCCTTAGGAGTAAAAGTTA
This sequence comes from Hippoglossus hippoglossus, assembly GCF_009819705.1. Taxonomy (NCBI): domain Eukaryota; kingdom Metazoa; phylum Chordata; class Actinopteri; order Pleuronectiformes; family Pleuronectidae; genus Hippoglossus; species Hippoglossus hippoglossus. The sequence goes on along the minus strand of NC_047166.1, from coordinate 15,083,769 downwards.
AAAAACAGGTCCAACAGACCTGGCCTTCAGGCGGTAATTACCTCGGCCAAGGATGTAATGTTTCACCCCTCTCCACTTTGTTTGTTTTTCAGCAGGATTAAGCAAAAACCGCAGAACCGATTTTGGTGAAAGTTGATGGAAGGATGGAACATGGACCAAGAAAAAAACCCTTTAAATCCTGGCATAGACCAGGAACTTTTTCTCACTTTTGTGAGAGCATTTTTGTATGTGCATGTGCAAGTATAGGATAAAGGAGTGTGTGAAATCAGGTGCAGCTTGATTGAGTTTAAAGGGACTGTTTGGCCTTGGTGGAGTGTGCTCGACAGTGTTATACCAATTTGAACTGCAGTTTGAGCCACTTTTTACTGCAGATTCCTTTCCTTGGTGCTGGTGAGGCCAGCAGCACATTATACACATATTCTGTCTGTGACAAGATATTTCAAATTTTGTGCAAATTTTTTACCCACTGTGTGACACTGACTCTTTTTATGCAACTTCCCCCCCCCCCCCCCCCCCCCCCCCCCCCCCCCCCCCCCCCCCCCCCCCCCCCCTCAGAGCGGTCTGTGACAAGATCCCCCACTGCACCAGCACACTGGTCTCACAGAAATAAATGGGCCAGGACACATCTTTCACCAAACAGCTACCAGTGTAAAAAACACTTCCATGACACTTGGTGGAGAAAGTGGCAGAACATTTAGGATGCATATGTTCTCTCAGGGTTTTGGGGTGAGTAAGAAATCCATTGCCACTGCAGTGTGGACTTTTGACACAATCTGACATCTAGAAATCAAACTTTGATAAAAAAAAAAAATCCATCAAAAGACTGCATAGAAATCTAGGTATTTACTGTGCCATGCTTACACTGAATTGAACTTTGACAGGGTTATCTGAGGATCTACGTGGCATTGTCTATAAATGTCTGTTAAATGCACAGAACTGCTGGAAACATCAGGAATGGTGCCATGATTTCAACGGTGTATTTTACTGTAGATTTAATATGAGCATGTGCCGCAAAAACCACAGCCCTCTGAGGAAAGTTAAAAAGAGCTTGAAGTTGCTCACTGTGAGTGGAGCAGCTCCAAAATCCTCTCTTGCTGACAGGACAAAGGTTTCTATGCCAGCTGACGTAAAGGGGAAAGTAAAGGACAAAGTGTAACAAACGGGACCTGTTGATTTTTTTTCTTTTGCTGATTGATTTGCTAAGTAATTGTTTTGAGTTATTATGGGTAATGTCTCTCGTTTTTAAAGAGCTCTTTTCTTTGCTTCTACTCTGTCTTCCTCTTTAACATTTAATATCTGTGTAATCTGTGCAATAAACAGCTTCGAAAGGTCACACTGTGTCTTTACTCTTTTATTTCAGATGCTGTGACATGAGCAGTTCAGAGAGCCCTTTTCCTCCCAGGTCGTTTACTGGGGAGAGAGATTGTGTGCATATCATTCCTCCATTCCTTTCTCCAAACAAAAGAGATTTATGAAAATCCTTTGCCATGTAAATCACTGCCATGTGAGGACGACAGAAATATATCACATCTATTTCCTCAGAGCCGCAATAAGATTCCAGATGACTGAAAGGCATGTGTACCCGGCGCACACACGTGACCTTAACGTGCACACAGAACTCTGAGACCTGAGCTCAGACGTTTTCATGAGGCCAGGTTGTAAATCTATAAGGAAACATATGTAGTTTGGCGCAGAATGCAGCCACTTCACCAAATATCACAACACTAGTAAACATTTTGATTTACTGACTGAATAACATTCCAGTCACTGGGCTGGAAAATGCCTTATTTCAAAAATAGCACGAATCGCAGAAACAAGTTGGGTTGAGTGAAGGTGCACCCATAAACAACAAGTACGTGTTCCCAAAAACTTTGCCTGATTTCAACTTTTGTGAGGACACATCTATATACTTCAATATAGTGGTTGAAAGCAGTGCCCCAGCCCACATTTCAACAAGCTCATAAAGTTTCAGCTAATTTGAATTCAGACCAGATGAGTTAATAAAGTTAACGCTCGGAGTCGGTTCCTGTCTCGTATCACATTCTCACACAAAGAGCAAATCTAATGAAAGCACTAAATCAAGAAATGAACCATTTGTTTCACCTTCTCACACAAACTGTTAGCGGGGAATGTACTTACTGAGCGTGGACTGTATGGAGACTCTGTATAATGTGGCCCGTAGAAGAGGCTGCCATTGGACACACATGCTGCTGGAACGCACCTGGTAGGTTGACAAGCCAGAGACGCCGAGGAACACTGGAAAGAGAGAGAGAGAGAGAGAGAGAGAGAGAGAGAGAGAGAGAGAGAGAGAGAGAGAGAGAGAGAGAGAGAGAGAGAGAGAGATCAATTTAGTATAGATTTCTTTATTCTTTATTTTAAACATTTCTATCTATTTCATTCGTATTACATTACATTTTTTTAATATATGCAGATTTGTTTATTATTTATTCTGATTTTAAATTGAACTCGTTTTTGTTTTTGTTGTCCCTGTACAACACCTTGATTCTACATCTGTGTATGAAATGTACTTTGATAAAATTGCTAGCGTGTTTCTGAAGACAAAAGGAAGAGCAGTTTCGAGTGTGGAGTGGTTTGGATTTTGCTCTTGAAAAATCTGCGAGATGGATGAACACAGGCCAAACAATCAGCCCTACACCGACAGGCCCATTTTAAACAGGCACTGCACTGGTGGACGTGCAACAAGCAGTAGGTGTAACCTGGGTGAAATTCACAGAACATCCACATTTAGCCGAATAAAAACCTGAAGCAGAACTGGTCACTTCTGTTAATTATCCATCTAAATGGATTTCAGGCATTTACAGTTACACTGTTAGTGGTGTTTAACAATGTTAAAAAGTTGTCTGAATAACTGTTTTACCTTTTCACACTCTCTAACCATAAACTTGACCCTTTTCATTCCTGTCTCTCTCTCACTTCAGCCCATTAAGCACCCTCCACCATCCAGCTCCTCCACCAACAAGAGAACTCGTGCACATGTGAGCTTCGAAATCTGAACCAAACTACTCCATATTCATTAAACCTACTCTGCATCTCATTGATGATGCTACAAATTCTCTCTTAGCTAAACTGGGAAGTTACAGTAAGTAAGCGACACAGAGAAAATGTGGACATTTTTTGGAATAAGTTTAGTCATTTGGAGAGTAATGGTTTAGGTTATAATTCTGTATTAAATGTGACTAAATCTTTGACTGACTGAAAATTGTGTGAAAACATTTCAAGTTCAAGGTCAACAGGCAGCATTAGAATGATTCAGACTTTGGTTCAGAGCCACCGTCTGTATTATGCATCAACTACACAAGTAGCACTTTGTTGAACATCTCTTTGGTCTGCTGGAAACAGGAAAACAAGCATCCATATACAGTGTAAATGGTAGAAAGATATCTATACTGACAGTTCACATCAAACGTTAGTCAGGATTGATGTTTAACCGTCATGTGAAGAAACTATGAGGAACAATGCAGCAAAATGTAACACGCAGTGAGCAATTTAAATAGCTGAAGCGTGTGCGATACTGAGATTCCAGTGTATAGTATAGGTAATAAAACCTCTCTCTCTTTTGTTTCTCTCTCTCTCTCTCTCTCGTTCCCTCTTGTTAACAGAATTTGCTGATGGTATCAAATAAACTTGGCTCCTCTCTTGCACCAGTAAATGGATATTTTATGCTGGGACCATATGGCAGGTGCTTCATTTTAAACACTAGTGAATAATGCATACGACAAGACATCATTCCTTTCAATAATATACAAAGACGCACACAGACTCACTCTAGTGCACGCAGACATGCCACATGCACATTAGCATGCAAACACGTACAACACATGAATATGGATTAACTGTATATAATCATGTCTGGATGCATGTTTGTTTACATTCGTACATCCAATTAGGGACTGTGTTACATGACCTACATGTGACACAGTATTTGGATAATGAATTGTCCTTAACGCACAAGCTGGCTCGCCAACCTGATGCCATTTTTGCATAGTTTTTTAAACTGCTGACCTGCAACTATAGTCAACAATGCTGGTTTGACCAAACATAGTTTTATTCCGCAGAACGAGTTGGAGTTAGATAACAATGAATTTGTTTTTTGCAAGTGTGCAAAGGGAAGAGTATTTCCAAACGCTTATTTAACATCCACAGGTCAGAGTGAAAGGAGTATCATGGATATAAACTACTGTGGACCATATGGAGAAGCTTCAATCAGAAATGGCCTCTCTGCGTGCGTGCGTGTGTGTGCGTGCGTGCGTGCGTGCGTGCGTGCGTGCGTGCGTGCGTGCGTGCGTGCGTGTGCTTGTGTCTGCTGAAGTTGCCTGGCTTGAAGCCAAACATTTGCACCCATCTGCCTTCACGACCTCCCCACCCTCAGTTTCTTCATTCTACCTCTGCCAGATTCTTGTCATGTAATCCATCCAAAATGGGAGCTTAAGTCAAACTTCTTGTACTTTTAGTCCTTAAAACATATAATTTAAATTTTGACAGCGTGCAAATCCTACAATGTTTCTTGATACTACATTGACTTAGCTCCCTTCGGTGTCATGTGGAAAACAGATCTTGCACCTAAAATAAACTAACACTTCATTAACGGGAAACAGTTTCATTGCATTCAATGGTCCTCAAGGCACCAATAATTACCCTTTATGCCACATGCTTTTTGTAAGTTATTGGTGCAAACATGCCAGTTGGCCCCCATGGTAAAGCGGCATTTAATACAGTGCACCCTGGGAAATGTGTTACTGTATCTCCCTTATTGGAATGAGAAATGACTGAACACATGTCCTTAATAAATCAGAGCTTCTCCAGAGAATAAATATGGACCATGAATTTAACTACACTCTGTGTAACATGGGAAAATCGGACACACGTGAAAATTTATCAGTGCTCTGAGAATTTCTTGCAACTGATAGAGAATGTGCTGAATATTTAGTGAGTCATTCTCCTAAAACCTGGCCAACAGTTACGAAAACCAAACTGCAATGTGGTATACAATCCAACATGCACAGATAGAAGTTTAGAAAAGTTTGGAAGGAAATGCGGATCTGAGAAACCAACATGTAGATTAAAGTCCACTGTGTCACTTTTTTTTTTACCTTAAATTAGAAGCTTCAAAACTAGTTTGATTGACTTTGAATAGGAGGAATGGTGCCTGTTCTTGCTTTATGTAACTGAACTGAAGAAGTTACATAATGTGAGAAGCACGTAACTGACTGATATGGTCACCAGAATCAGGATGAGCAAGATCAAGAGTAATGGCAAAATGTAGATCAGTTAAAAAGACATAGAAGTCATTAAAAAGCAGCGTTTATCTCCAATATTAAACAACTTAACTTTTAAAATATGAAGAATTCTAAATGGAGTCTGGTTTGTGTGGCAGCGGCTATTATTATAAGTTATTATCTACTATAGATTTACATATGGTTAGGCATCACACATCAAGTCTGCATGTGTGGGTTATATTCAGACAACCCTGCTCCAGTGCTAAAGACCATAATTGGCCGTAAGTATGATTGTGACCTGGTGTGAATATGCCACTCGCCTAATTTCCTCCCCCCTCCCCCCCCCTCAACCCTCAAAGGATTAGCAGAATAGATAATAGATGGAACGATGATGAACGTATAATTATAAATGTTGCTTATGAATTCACAGTCCTTGTTAAATTTGGTAGGGTGGACAGTAGAGGTACCATCATCAAGTGCTAAATCAGGCCAGTGTGTTAAGATGGGCGGCTGATGAATCTACATGTCAGTGCCTGGTACTTTATCTTTATCTCATTATGGAAGCGTGTTTCATTACGAGAGCTTTACAGAGACAGGAAGGCATGTGGGAACTGTCACTCATCCTCCAGGGGGATGATTAAAGCGAAGAAGAAGGATAACACGTCACTGCAGCAAAGTTTAAATGAGAAATCGGTGTATCAAAAGCTTCCCATTTAATTGATTGTGTGTAATTGCATGAATGATCCAGAATTGAATCGTTCTTTACACTTTTCAGAAAAATGGGATTTGCTGCGATTTGCTGCGTACATAATCACGGATGAGAAATGTAATTATTATGTAACATATTTAAACTAGAGTGTTGGGTTCCATTGTGTTCATCCCATTTGTTGTGCCAAAGTAAGGACGGATGATACAGCAGTTTTCTAAAAAAAAACACACACACACACACACACATTGACATACATGAGGTTAGGAAGCTGGAAAGGACAAGCACAAAACATGCAGAACATGCACACACATGAATAACTAGAGACCTTTCTCTCCCTCTCACTATCAGTCTCTCTCGCTTCCTCCTTGTTTTCGGTGAGAGAAGGTTTCACTCCACCCACTGATACCACATTTACATACATAAAGGATTGTGCTCATGGCTGACTGGTATATATCCTTCTGTCTATCTGTCTGTTTGCTGAAGTCTCAATGGAAATTAGAGCGTCTGCTATCAGCAGGTAGTTAATTTGCATGTTGTACCTTTCTCGCTTTCTTCAACCTACTTCGCTGCTGCCGTCTCGGTCTTCTCTTTCTAATAATCACTCTCTCCTCTGTGGCAACTTCTAGTGCTGGTGACAACACCATTATGTTGGAATGACACATCTAAATAATTGGTTTGACTTTCCAGAAGTAAACCAGGTTATTGTATTCAAAAACTTTTAATATAAACATTTTGCCTGAACCAACTAACAGTGACACAGCCTCTTCCATTTACAGTCATGTCTTTACACATTGTTCCCTACAATGTCAACACTGCCACACATGAGTTAAATTCTGCATCGCATCATATTCCCCCCATCTTACAACAAAGTGTGAGTAGTTGTGTGTGGTACGGATGCTCACGTGTTTTAGTGTTCACTAGCTGCGGTTCACTCTGTCCTGAGGGGTAGGAGGCCGTCACTTGAACACTGTATTCTGTCCCACTTAAGAGATTCAGAAGCAGCATGGAGTTCATATCTTCTCCCACTGTTGTCTCCAAAACTGGTCCTGGAACTGATAACACAGATGCGTTCATAAGCACAAACAGAAAAGGACAGAGGATATCACAAATAGTCCAAATGCATAATGCAGTAGAGCAAATACAGCAACTCTACCAAGGTTGAAATATCCTACACGTGATTGTCTAGTTCTTACAGTATAAAAATAACTAGAACCGACTGACACATACAGGTATGCAGTAGTTGTGCTACCATCACGTACAGAAACCTGCACATATACACATGTATGCACCAGCTCATTAACAAAGATACCAACAAGTACATGTATCTACACAAAAATGCACAATTATAAAACAAAAATAAAATAATAATAAACTTAATTTATGCAGCTTTTACAAATTCCTGCTACAAAATTCTTTACATAATAATAACAAACCTGCATAAATATGATAAAGTGCTTAATTAAAAAAGATATAAAAGCAATAGAACAAAAAAAAAAACACATATAAAGGAAGAGCGGCCTTATCTATACAACACACCATCCACTGAAGCGCTATTAAAGAGGACACAGAGTGTGTGTGTGTCTTCATGTGTATGAGAAGGTGTGAGCATTTTCTACATTATGTGGGTTTATGTTAACTTTAAAGTGTTATTGTGGAGGAAAGACATTTGTATTTGCGTAAACCAACCATCTGACAGTAAAAGCTCCAGCCTGTTGAAATGTATTAGATTCCTAAAATCAGATAAATGCAGCTTGTGTGCTTGAGGCTGGAAGCTTAAAGACAATATATAAATGAGGAAGGTTAATGTATTATCTCAGCAGTGGATCACTGACGTTTCCCTTGACAACCCTTTCTCCTAGAAATTACATCTCGGTATGAAAACACCAAGTACATTTTGTACATAACATAACTGCTGATTGAATTAGGTTCACTGGCAACATGTTTCTCAATGAGTGAAGTGCTACATGTATTAATGGCAGCAGAGTTTAGTGTTGTGATGTCAAGTGTACAAAGTGCACAACTGTCCTACCAGAGGTGTAGACTTTGCATCCAGAATCCTATGTGTGATTGGGTGCTACGGTTGAGGTTAGGGAAAGAAATAATTAAACAAATTGTGTAGTTTAATTTTTTTTTATTAAACACGATGACCATTGTTTTTTTTTCTCTAATATACTAAAGAGAAATCTCAATCTGTACATTTTACAGGTCATTCCCTGAGATCCTATTCAGGAGTAGAGGTTGATTGTACAAATAATGTTAGGATTATATTAGTGTGTGTGTGTGTGTGTGTGTGTGTGTGTGTGTGTGTGTGTGTGTGTGTGTGTGTGTGTGTGTGTGTGTGTGTGTGTGTGTGTACCATAAATGGGCTGGTAGGCAATCCTGTAACCCAGTGTAGGAGTCTGCGGTGGATCCCAGGTGACCCGGAAGCGGTTGTACCACTCCTCTGATACACGGAGGTTTCCAGGGGACAAAAGGGGAACTGCAACAACACAAGACAAACATCCGAATATACAAGTGCTTCTCAAAACTAAATCTGAAATGAAGATTAAAACACATACATGGCAATAGATCAATTAAATCCTCAACTGTAGCGTTTGAGCATAAATTCTCAGATGAAGTCATTCAGACACATTTTGGTTAGTGCATGATAAAATACAGAGTTTTAATATTAATATGAATTGGAGTGTTTGTTCCTAATAGCTGGTGATAGTATTAAAACCAAGATATTTTAGTTTGAACAAACTGTGAATTAAATTATGGAAAGTTGTGTCTCTCGTGTTTGTTTGTTTTCAGTGCCAGGCCTGGCTGAATCTGAGTTAACGCAACATTGTAAAGTCCCACAGACGCTGATTTATCTGAGAAGACAGTTTCCTCGCCCCAAAAATATAAAAATGGTGTCTGACTGTACATGAAGTGTGTCTTGGCTGTGATTTATGGCCTCGCCGTTTCCCAGGCTCAGAAGATTTTTTTATTTACAATATGGCGAGCTATAGCACCCTCTGACATTTCCGTGCTCTGTACAATGAGAAGAAATCACTACTGTTCATGAGAGGTGATCAACAGAACGGTTGAGAGAATCAATTAGAGCGTGGAAAAATAATTTAATTGTCCCATTAATGAACGGAGCCGCTGTAATTATGAACGGCCTTCATTAGGACAATTAAGAACGCATCAGTATTTGTCATCGCTTTTAATTTACATTGTCCTTCAGGAACGTGAGCGAACATGAAATTAATTCAGTGCAAATGAACATTCTGCTCCCCGCAATGAAATTCATCTCCATTAGCTCTCAGATTTGTCAGATGTGTTCTCCTAAACTGGGAGCTGCATCTTTGCTTAATGAGCAAGGGAAGGGAGAGCTGGCACCAGTGCTCAGTAATTCAGAGAATAGAGATAGTGTGTGTGTGTGTGTGTGTGTGTGTGTGTGTGTGTGCGTGTGTGTGTGTGTGTGTGTGTTTGTGTGTGTGTTGTGTGAGAGAGCATGGTTGTAGGTTTGTCAGGCTTACGTGTGGATCCCATGGCAGAGATGCTAATGCCATCTTGTCCGTCCCTGTACACTGGCGTGACCGTCACTTTGTACTGGGTGTCTGACAGTAACGGCTCCAGCACAGCTCTCTTCTCTCCTCCAGGAACTAACACCTACACACACACAAACACACGCGCACATGCATACAAACACACACACACAGGGGACACATTTAAAGCTGTTGGAGAGTGAAGGTAGCTTTAGAGCAATGATGAGTTTTGCCCATTTGGGACTAACTTGCACACAGGAAAACAGGCAAGCATACAAATAAAGAAGAAACACGCGCGCGCGCACACGCACGCACGCACGCACGCACGCACGCACGCACGCACACACGCACACACACACACACACACACACACACACACACACACACACACACACACACACCATATAGCAGAATACATACAGAATGTGTGGCTTCTCTCTGTTGGTTTGTTGGGACATTTGGAGAGAAAGATTAAGGCCAGGCTTAATTTGGTGAGACAGAAAGTGCCTGCAGAATGTTATGTATATCTTAAGGGATTCAAACCACAACTGTTCAAGAATTCTGCTCACTTCTGTTTAGTCAATAAAGTCAGTTGAGGTCAATGGTGAGGCAGAAATGAGCTGAGAAAAAAAGCCCATTAATGCTGGGTTCTCATTCAGAAGAGTTGCAGTTTGTTCTTCCTATGCATCTTCAGGATTCTTTTATATAACTTCTAATCAAAAAGTTTGAAACAAACCACAGTGTCACATAAATATAACACTCGCTACACTGACTCCGAGACAAAGATAAAAACCCTGATGTTGCTACTTTGTAATATAATTGACTTCAGATGATACAAACAAAAACCTGGGCTGCACAGTTTTATTGACCTTGGAAAAAGGAGCTGACAAAACAATCTCCACTCAAGGTCCTCTTGCTCGCTCATTCTGTAGCCCCCTAAACTTTATTACAGGCAGAGTTTCCGGAGCAGGAACTACACCTCAACCACGGCGCTTCCAGCGTTCTACAAATGCTCTCAGAACCTTCTTGTCTTTTGTTCTCATATTCTGCACACCCCTCACCCCCACCCCATTCTCCCTTTGTTTTTTCTTTTGTTTTTTCTCCCCGTACAGTCCTGAGGGGGTCTGTCGTGCCCGGATGCTACAGCGAATTCACACTGCGATTCTTCCCCAATATTGAAACTGAGACTCAAGAATCCTAGTGTGGTCCTCGCTAGTGAATTAGTAGATGACGTCAGTTGTCATGGCTCTGCAGATTCATTTAGGTTTGGCTTGAATTTTGAATTATACACATGAAGCCTGGAAGAAATGGCAAAAAGCTGCAGAATAAGCAAGTTAGTGGACCTTGAGTGAAATTGTTTTGTAAATCAACTAATGGTAATTGTAATTATATTATTAATGTCAAATAATTTACAAAATCTTGAACTAACTGAGACACTGGAGCCTTTCTTCAGATATTCTCACGCAACCATTTCTCCATAAAAACTCTGATTTCTCCTTCTCCCTATTTAATCAACTTTCTCATTTGTAAAGAAATAATATTGTTTGAAATTCACATCAGAGATCCACTTTTCTGCTTTCTAAAGCACGACTGTGTGTGTGTGTGTGTGTGTGAAAGGGAGACAGGGGTATAAGATAAGGCCAATGCATTAGGAGGAGCTGTCCACTCTGACTGAGGTGCTGAAACTCCTCAGTGTCAAAGCAGGGAGCCACACACAAAGAATTTTAACACACACCCACTACCTTAGGAAACACAGAGTTGTCCATGCTGTCTGTCTTGCCCTCTATCTGTCTCTCATACACATCCACATCAAAACACATCCAAACTTCCAGGTAGAGGTGTGACCTAAAACAACCCCTCTATCAGCTGGCAGACAGGTTCAAGTCTTTCTCCCCACTTTGTTTTGCTGTTGTTTCTCTTTCACTCTATGTTTCTTTTTGCTCTTTTCTTTGCTGCCCTCCATCTCCACTTCCAGTGGGGTAAAAGGCTACTGAAAAGATAATGGGGTGTCTTCTGGCTTGCCCTGGCCTCTCCATCTTCTACAGCTCTGACACCACATTGGGAAATTAAAACAGGGGAGGGAAGGGGCAAAGGGGAAGAGGGGAGGACAGTATGGAGAGACAAGAGGGAGAAGAAGCAGAGGAAGAGATGGAAAAGAAGGGAACGGCCGTGGGTGTGTGTGTGTGCACATCAGTGAACAGGGTCAGTACATGGCACTGAGCTTAAGGGCTCTTACCATAGATCGAGGGATCAGGGGGAAGAGGTTGAGTGGCCCGGGACTACAAGTGTAATCATTTTTCTGATTTGAGATGGATGCCCCGACACTGACCGCTGCAGTCTCCATCCAGCTGACTGGAGGTTTGTAATAAAAGAAACCATCTTCCTCTCAACTCCAGTGTTGTCTATGTAATTAGTGTCGACAACTGACCAGGGGGAGTTAGTGTGTTGACTTGTAAGTGTTTGAGAGCTGCACTAGACTTTAAGGAGGGAGATCTGAGAAACTGTAGGCACGTTGTAATAGGGATCTAAAAATAGCCCTTGGAAAGAGAATTAATTAAAATCAATAAGCAGATCAAATCCACTGCAAACGCTCCTTAAACCTCCATCATCTGTACATGATTCTTTTAAGAGCAACAGATCATGATCCACTCACCGACTCCTCTTGGTGGTTGCCCCTGAGGCCAGCATAGGAGACCCTGTAGCTCTCCACGTGGGGGTCTTCCATCTCCCATGATGCATCTAAACTCCGGGTGGTCTCTTCGCTCAGCTGCAGGTTTCTCACAGCCTGACGTGGCATTGCTATGCCAAATCACAGACAAAAATTATTGCACAAAAGTTACTGTGGGATGTGAAGCAAACACTTGGATTAATCCCCATTTTCTTCGCGCTTTCAATGTGGTTTTTGAAAACTGTGGATTAGAAAAATGTCAGTTTGCCATAAACAGCAATTGTTAAACTGCCACCATGGAAAAAAAATCTGGCACAGACAGACAAATCAAAGTATTTTTGTTTTTAGTTTCAGCGGTCTATGGCTTTAAACCAAAGTATACGTTCCAAAGATATTAACATAACAGCTCCAAACTGCAGTCTTTCATTTTTAAAAACAGATGTGACTGACGTTGAGATGTGATTTTTAAAAAAGCCCTAGCACTTAACAAAGCAGAAACACATTACAAAATTTTGCAGGATAGTGAGAAGAGACTAAATTGCTCCGAGTGGACAAAACGCTCTGACTCCATTAACTGTAGCCTGCTCCTCCAGGTCGCCTGCGAGATAATAGGGTTTGAACTACTGTCTCTGGGTGAAACCAACTTGGTAAACACAATTTTAAAAGGAGTAGATCTTCTGAACTCTTTTTATGAGGGGCAACCAGCTTGAGAATGGCATCACTGATTCAGTTCTCCAGTTCATCAGCCTCAGTAAACCGCCAGCGATTCTGGTTTTGCTTTCAGAAACTAAATGAGCAACAAAGATTGTAACTCTGCTACAGGAAGTAGAGCTGTGGCTCAACATTTTCATGTACTGGCCACGAGTACAACCTGTCTACGGAAGAGAGGGTCAGGTATGAGAGAAAAAATGAGGAGAAGATTTATAATTTTATTCGAGAATAAAATCGAAATGGGGAAAATAAAGTAAGACTAAATCAAATAAGGGAATAAAAGAAAATACAAATCCGGAATTAAGTAAAAAAAAATGTCCTCATGCCTGACACTAATACTCTTCCATAGACTTTAAAATTCCAAAGGATTCTCTGGATGCTTTGGTTTGAACCACGGTTAAAATGTTGCCATGCATTTCACACCAACACAGATTTTTACTTTACTAACATTATGGAAAATAAACGGCACAATTTGACTCCACCGTGACATGTCTCACCTGTGGTTGTGGCAGCAACTGTCGTCGTCCTGGTCACTGGAGACATACACAGAGCACAAATCAGATAAAGCAATAGAAACCCTCCTCAATAAATCTCTGTGTCAACAACTCAAATTATTAGACAGAAATGCATTAAACAAAAAAACATAAAACAAATAGAGTAGAATGATAAAATAAGAAGAAATAATTGGGGGGAAAAAGCAAGATGCTGACAATAAAATTGATTTTCTTCTTCTGAGAAAAGCTGCGACAAACAAATCAATGCAAACAGGCTGAGGCAGAGCGAGGCTTTGAACCCAGAGATGTAAATTTGATGGACCTGAGAGACATTTATGACCGGTCTCATCTGTTATTCTCAGCAGACAGTGAAACTTCAGTCTAGAGGGTTACTTAAGTCACAAGCTAATTTCAATATCAGAGCAACCAGGGGGATTTCATTTTCCAATAAGAAAATACCACCACCCCCCCTGAGCAAGCAACACATCGGCAGCACACATTTCAAACTACACATGTGACTTACATGTGGTCTCTATGACGGACACAGTGTCGCTCTCTGATTCATCGTTGAACACGGCCGTCAGCATGACTTCGTACTCAGTGGACGGACTCAGGCTGGCCAGCAGGTATCTCTTATCGCTTCCACTCAAGATCACCTACACACACACACACACACAGTCTCATATTACATTTTACTAAATTTTCCAAATCTGTCGACCATGTGCTCCTGCTGTTTCAAAATCCATTACGTTTATTTCAATTCATATGTAATTTATCTTGATAATCAATATTTATAATCTCACACTGTCATCAACCCCGAACCACTTTCAACTTAAATTCTCTACAGATTACAAACTTGCATAGATAGTTGTGTAAAATATATAAAAAAGCAAAACGTAATAAATATTTCCTATTTTCATGTATTAAATGTTGTTATATTCTGTCTCTAAGTCCTGACATAATTTTAGGTTACCTTTTGTTCTTGCATCTTCATTCGCTGTTACTATATTTGCCAGAGGAAAATAAATAGGATGATATTCCTGAGTTACCCTCAAGATATGATAAAAGTTTGGGAATTAACCAACAGTCTGACAGGATTATTTATACTCTAAGTGCAACAGCAGACTTTCAAAACACAAGGTCATCACTGCGTTCTGGTCGAGAAAGCTGCTAAAATCATAAAATAACAAATCGTCACAGTCAGAGCTCGTAATTTCATGTCATGAAAACAGCAGGAAATGGTAATGCATATTTTAGAAAGCTGGTGTCTGCGAAAACAAAACTGTTGTACTCATAGAATTTGTTTTAATACTGTGCTGAATAAAATCAAACAACAGCACAGCATTTAAATGCACTTTATATTATCTTTGTTACATTAGGCAAAAGTAAAAATTGAACGAGGCCAATAACAGCTTCACAACGATACAATATAAGTAATTCAGAAAAGTGAGTTTTTCAGCTAAATAGATCAGCAGAGCCAGTTGGACTGACTGCTGCTGCAGGAGACCAGACGACCACGATCATTTTTACAACACAGAAACGAATCAGACCCCAAGGTAAATACAAAGAGGTCATCAAAAGTACAGCTTGTCCCGTGGAGAGCCACTCTGAAATTGGAATTTACCGTAGACGACTCAACAGCCTGATAGCGTTCAGGAATTTGTTTCTTCTCCGAGCCCTTCAAGGCACAGTTACATGCAAATCTTACCCGCGGGGCCGGCCATTTGTGATTTCCCCTGGAGCAATTGCATCTTTGCTGATTCTTTCTCTCCCCTTAATCTTTACATGTCTTTGTATTCAGTGAGATGTATTTTCACACTTCGTAGTAGTGTGTCCTCTGCGGAAAAACAGCAGTGACTGTCTGTGCTATTCCCCTGATACAATAGAGTCGGTTTTATTGAAGAGCAAAAGAAAACTGGATATCAAGGAAGGATATCAGGAAAAAAATTTGAACAAATGCTTGACAATGATATCATATAATCTTCTAATGGATATCTAGATGATATCGTTTTAATCTGCTTAATCTGCCGCTATAAATATGTGTCTGTTGGATTGTATTATGTTTAATCTCTCAGACATAACCATACAGAGCAGTCGCTGGTGAGTGCATGTGTACGTGAGTGTGTGTATGTGTGTGTGTGCATGCCTGCATGTTCACAGTACGTGGGTGAGAGACAGAGAAAAACCTTTTCTCTATTGTGGCGGTATTACCAGCCCACCACTCCAACTCCCTGGAGTGTTATTTTCAGCTCTGATGACTCTCAGCAAAACACACACACACACACACACATTTTTACAGACCTGAGGGCTCTATCACTGCCTCCCAGCTGCCTCTAAACCCCAGATCATGGCAATAAAAAAGAAATCCCAAGCCATTAATTTCTAGATTTATTCAGCCTTTATTTATACCCAGCCACGCCAGGGGTTTTACCAGCTAACAGTGGAGTGGTTGAGCTTGTGTGCAAGTCTATGGAGTACAGGCTGCCTTTATCTGGGCACATGGAGGGCAGCCACTTCTTCCTCCATAAACAGAGATAGGTGGACCGCGGGCTAAATGAAAAATTCAGAATCCGTGCAGGATATTTGTCTTTTCATGCTGAAATATTAATTCTATTGGTATAAGATTTGTCAGCTTGAGGAAGTGAAAACACAAGTTTGTTTTGAGTGAATAGAGAAGCTGGGAGAAGGACTCTGGACATTTCAATTCTTTAGTTTGTCTTCAAGAAACCAGAGTGTAAAACAAACACCCTTACATCTTATATATCATTGGTACTGACCTCTTTGGTGTCGCCACCTGTGAACGGTGCCCATGAGAGTCTGTAAAGGACGATGTCATTGGCTGAGTGATCCCAGCTGACCTGGAAGCTTTCTGCGCTGATGTCACTGGAGCGCAGGTTCAGAGGACCGGGAACTGGAGCTGAGAGAGGAGTAGTTGGATTTCATTGATTTTTCTTTTAATAACAACGGAGACTTAACATAACTCACTAAAGAACAGACAAAAACAACCTAACACCAAAATCATACTCAACAACACCAAATCAGACAAATACATATATTATCGCAAGGTTATCAACAGGTCATACATTCTAATAAGGAAACAAGAGGAAAAAAGAAATAAACAAATCAAAAAAATAATTAATACATTTTTTGGTTGAATACAAATTTCATTCCAGCCCTCAGCGTCAATAACCTTGATATTTTTAAGTTCATCATTTCTTTTGCGACAAAAATAAAAGTAATGTCTAATACACATTCTACATTAATAAATATTCAAAGAATCCACATTTTTTCATTTCATCCAAAAAGCTTTAACAACATGATAGTTTTTTTTACCTTGATTGTAATTATTTACACTTGATTTTTAAAACTGTTATAATTATACAGTAAATGTTTCAGGGTATAAATAAAAAGTCAACACCAGCCCTTCAGAGTGAGCAGTTTAACGGTCGCTTGCCAGAAGCACATTTCATTCAGCTGACCCAGCACTGGAGCCCAGCTGCTTGTTGCTTAAAGTGATATTCCTACAAATCAATATCTGTTAACGTGACAGAAGAGTCAGGGACAGTGAAATGACCTTTTAATGTGACTGGGCTATTATGCTGAGGTGTAAATGAGATGGGCAGACTTCCAAAATAGCAGAAGGTGCAATGGGGGTAATAAAATCCAATATTGTTCAGCACTAAGAGAGAAATGCGCTGCCTTCTAATGGTTTTGAGACTATTTCCTGAAAATTGAGACAATATTGTCCTCAGCAGAGATGAGATTGGGAAATAAAAGAATTGTCAACGAGGAACTCAAACTGGTGGAACATATTTGAAATTAAAGGTTTGCAAAGAGCCGTGAAAATAAACTAAATACTTCTTCTAATGTAACCCCACAGTTGAACAGTGACAGTGTCTTACTGGTAGTGAATCCGTCAGTGAGCGGCTCTGATTGGCCGTTGTCGTACAAGGCAAAAATGGCTACTGAGTACTCCATCAGAGACGTCAGCTCACTGAGGTCGTACGAGCTCGCTGGGCCGACCTCCACCTGGAAGACAAACACAGACACATCTCATTTACACAAATGTCTGCAGCTACTGGACGAAGGCACGTTGTCACATTGCTGGTTGGAGGATAGATTATTTCAAGTATGTTTCTAATGCAGAGGCAACAGAAAATAAAAATAAATTTTCCTCTATGTTACAGAAAACCAAAGGCAAAATCGAAAGATTATGACAAAATCCAATTCTCAGCGTGACTGACACGTTAATAAAGTTTATTCTAATTTCACATATCTTTGCTTCAACTATAGCAATGAGTGTAATTTAGCGATAGTTGAACTATAGTTAAGTATAAATCTAACTATAGGCTACAAATCCACTATAATGTGTACTTTGTAAATATTTCAGTTAAAACTATGTAAACCATGTTAATAAATTATAAAAATTAATCAGTAACAGCAAATGATGTGCTGCTTGGATGCAGTGAACACGCTAGACACAGGCAGCCATATTTATGTAGGTAATCAGAGTTTATACAACAAACACACACACACACACACACACACACACACACACACACACACACACACACACACACACACACACACACACACACACACACACACACACACACACACAAAATGCCTGTGTAATTAAAATATCCTGTTTATTTTCCAGGATGATTTATATCTATAGTCAATAATATTTTTTTTAATCTGACCTTGTCATACTTAGAAAAATAATGTCTACACTTCATTTTCACTTCCTTCCTTCCTTCCCTCCTTCCCTCCTTCCCTCCTTCCTTCCTTCCTTCCCTCCTTCATTCTTTCCTTCCCTCCTTCCTTCCCTCCCTCCTGTTTTTTCTCCTTTCTTTACTCTCCTCACTCAGTCACAGATGGCAAAAACAATCATACCATATTGAACACATTACATCTTGGAGTCGAACGTGTCATGACACTCACCTGCTCCGTGACTAGTTTGTCTGTCTTGACCCACATGATGCGGTAACCTTTGACCCCTGGGGGAGCAGGGTCCCAGCTGATGTGGGCGGAGTTATGGGTGATATCAGAGAACTGGAGGTTACTGGGAGAACTCAGAGGCACTGGACAGAGAGAGAGAGAGAGAGAGAGAGAGAGAGAGAGAGAGAGAGAGAGAGAGAGAGAGAGAGAGAGAGAGAGAGAGAGAGAGAGAGAGAGAGAGAAGGGAGAGAAGGGAGAGAGTGTGTGTTTATATGCTTGTGTGCTTAATGAGAATCAGTTTGCTGTACTGTATGTGTGTGCACGTGCGTTACTCACATGTACTTTCCTGGTTTGTTACAGGGTCACTGGCTTCCTCTCCATACATGGCGTAAACAGTGACGGTGTATTCAGTGTGAGAGGTCAACCCATCCAGCTCCAGCTCTGTCACTGCATCCGACACCTTCGTCTGTGGACAAAGACACACAAAATACAGCGTTTGACCCACAAGTTGGTTGTCAGTGCTATCAGTTCAACTTATATCTTTCTTTCTGTCACTACCTCCTTCTCGTCCAACTCTCCATTTTCTATGAGAGGTCCGTACAGCACCATGTAGCCGGAGGCCCCGTCTACGCTGTCCCATCTTGCTTTCATGGTGCTGTGAGTCACGTCAAACAGCTGCAAGCCTGTCACTCTGGGTAGAGCCACTGGAGACACACACACACACACACACACACACACACACACACACACACACAGTGTGACCACGCGCAGACAAACGAACAGCTGTTAAGTCAAATCAATCACTTTTTTGGAAATGTAAAAACTCTTATCTTTCTTCCTGCATCATAAGTGCGCCATGACTGCATTTAGGTCCGTACAGTATTCCGGGTTTTATCAGGTTTTTAAAATAGTATCCTGATTTGAATATCCTGGACAAGCCCTTATCCTGGTTTTAAGAAACCTGATTTTACTAGCTGGAGTACTTCGTAAGTAACTGGGATACTGGTGCATGATACACCTTATCCCAGTCTCTGACCACTGCTGACTACCTGCACAGGCGTGGCTTCAGCCAAGTGACGTAGCATAAACACAAAATATGGCGGCAACGAAAGCTTCCCACTTCTGGAGCGAAACCGTACTGTTGTTTCCTCCAGTGTCATGAACGTTTCAAATGTGGCACACAGCCGGATAAAAGGATGCCCTACTCATACGGAAATGTTATCTCTACCCAGCGTCACTCAACTTCATCATGATGACCTGATCCCACCAGTCACAGCTGCGTATCTTCATCCACTGTGCCCTGGTTCTGTGTGGTGGCAGTGACAGCACCACAATGGGCAAAGTGGAGGATTTGTTTAATATTTTCTGTTGCTCTCATCTCCCATTGCTGGCAATAAGGTGGATAAGACAAATCTGCAGCGTGATGATGGCATTTAATAGAGCTAAACCTGGTATTAGCTATTTTCCACAGCCACCACACAGGAATCTAAATTTCCGGTACCTTAACCTTTTAGTAACAGCTATTATCTTGTGGCCTTGGATGTTGACTGAAGCACTTGGTGTGTGGTGTTGTGCGTGTGCAGTTCTGCTACATGTGTGTTTGTGCATGAGAATAAACTTACGAGTTGTTTCTGATCCCCTCAGAGCTTCACTCCCCTCGTTTGCATACACAGCAAACACAGCCAGCTGGTACTCGGTGAGAGAGCTGAGATGCTGTAACACCACCGAGGTCTCACTGCCGTCCACCACAGCCTGCAGGGGTGCAGCAGGGCGAGTAAAGGTTTGAATGATCGATGCGAGGGGCAGAGGAGAGCGATGGGGTGCAAAAAGGGATAGAAGAAGAGAGGGGTGGGGGCAGGGGGACAGCGAACAGCAGGGGAAATGGAAAATGGGACAATAAATGTGGGAAGATGAAAATGACAAATGGAAGAGAGGAAAACAGGGAGGGAAAGAGAGATCGAAAGAGAATGGAAGAGGAAGGGAAACAATCGATTAAATGAATTGGATGAAGCACCAACGTCTAAAGCTGAAGAATTTTTGGTTTTCGCACTGAACTGAATGGGTGACAGTTGTGATACAGATTATATGTTGGCTAAGCCAGCTGGAAAGGCCTCCTCACACGAGGCTCCAGAACATCTGGTCCCTAAAAACCCAGCTAAGCAGAAGATTTAATAGGCCTTTTTTTGGGGTCAAATGTTCTGGAAAAATCCAGCAGGTGCCTCAATCAGCCACAGTATCATTTCATATTCTAGTGAGCCTTTCTAGTGAGCCTTCATTACCTTCGCCAATGTTCTGGAGAGACGTGAACAGAGGGATGAGAGAAACGAGTATGGATGAATGATATCATCAGAATCTCAAGGGAAAACTGATCTCAATCTCTACACTCAGCAGGTGGTGCAGTAGATATGATCTCTGTGCTCCTACTCAGTGAGGTATTTTTTGTGTCTCTGCATATAGCCTTTAGATTGCTGTAAACATAATCAGATTTTTTGGGGGCACTGATTGCAATAATGGACATTATTAATTGAAATTTCACACTTTTTTAAAGTGATGCATTTGTTTGTAGTGGTTAATTACTCCTGGTTAATTGTCCTGCTTAAGCTTTAAAGTTTAAAACACTTTTTTTTTACAATTTAATTATTCAATGTTCTGAGCAAAAGAAAAGAGAAAACTAAATATTCACCTCCTGTGGTTCTCCTCCCTGAGCGGGATAATAAACCACTCTGTATTTCTCTACATCTCCAGGGGCGTGACTCCATGACACCCTGAAGCTCCGCGCCACGACCTCTGATGTCACCAGATCGAGTGGTGCTCCGATCGTCTCTGGTACCTGTTCTGAAAAAATAAAAGCGGGGGAACAGGGAAGAATGAGAATTATCTTTAAAACAGAAAAATGGTGTTAAAATACAATCAAAACAGATCAGACTAGCGTGACGTCCCCTCTTTTATTTTCCATCCTGCAGCTGCTTTACATCCAAAGAGGTGAGACAGGCGCAGGGTGGAGTATCATCAAATAATTAACATGTTGTTGCATTTGGATGCTTAATGACACCCCCCCTCCCCATGAGAAACAAGAATCTTTGCATTACGTACAACCGTCTATCACCGCTTGTCTAAATATACAGGGTTTGACTCAAACCAAACAAAACCTACTTGGAGACTATGACTGCCGTTTAGCTTTTTAAGGACTTTAAGGTCATTTAAGGATCAAACAGGAGCCACAGTGATCACATTGCACTGAACCGTTACCATTTTATTTTACAAGTACTGTAAATGCACATAGCTACTCTGACATATTACTGCACTGTGTCGCTTTCTCACTGTCTGCCATTGTTTCCTTACGCTCCTTGATGTCTTTATCCTGCTGCTCCACTTGATCACACACTGTCCTGGTCAGACCCTCGACGATGGAGCTCATGATGTTGAAGTCAGCGACGTTGTAGACGTGAGTGTCTTCTGGCTCTGAGGCGATGGAGCGCAACTCATTCTCATCAGCGTTCTTCACACCTGGGAGGATGTAGAATTGTTTGGATCACATGCGGGAACAATATCAGTCTGACTTGTACAAGCAATTATCATATGAACAGACGATAGCACAGCAGGATTCATGCCACATATGCAATGTCTTGTTCTCATTCTTACCAATAGCAAACAGCTCAATCCCAGAATTGCGCAGGCTCTCTGCAGGTGGTATAACGTCATCCTGGGACTTCCCGTCCGTGATTAGGATGCCAATCTTGGGCACGCCAAGCCGTGAGCCAGACTCAGGCTTGAAGCAGTTCTCCATGATATAGTTCAACGCAAGGCCTGGAGGGAGATGGAGAGTGAAAGGGGAGGAGGAAGACAAAGGTACCAGGGCAAAGTCAGTTATTTAAAGGAAAAAAGGGGAAAGGTGCAGGGAGAGCAAGATGACGACCAAAAAGAAAAGAGAAATACAAAACACTGGTTTGGAACTTCTGAACAAACTAAATCAGGAAAACAACCTGTGAGCGTGTTTCCTCCTTTGTAGGGCAGATTCTTGACAGCGTCGATGACGGTCTCTTTATTGGAGAAAGCATTTAGATGCCACTCTATCCTCGGGTCACCGCTGTACTGAGCCAGACCTAAACACACACACACAAAATCTCACGGTTCAAATCGGTCATTTGAGGACAGCTTACACACAATAACATTTCTCTACAGCTGTGATCAAGTCTCTGTATCAGTGCAATTCAAATATGTTCAGGAACATCAGACGACAATGTTGTACCAGTGGTGTTCGACGAGGAAGAGAAGCAGGGACCCACCTATCCTTGTCTTATCGAAGCCGACATCGAAGGCGTTGACCAGGTTTTCCAGGAACATGCGGACCAGCCGGAAGTTGATCCGACCGATACTCCAGGAGCCGTCCACCAGGATCACGATGTCGGCGATGGCTTCGGTGTGGCACACAAACTGATCAGCTGGATGAGGGAGAGAGAAGGGGACATGAAGGTGAGCTGAGGACTGTCTCTGTGGTGGCGACATGAAATAAGAGGGAAGAGAAAAGATTGAAATTACGATAGATTGTTAATTGCCAAGGTGATGTAAAAGACACCTCCCAATGAAATAAATCACAGATTTTATAATTGATGTTCAGATTTCTCAGCCAAACCTCAGAAAACACAATAAACACACACCACGAGTCAGCAGGTTCCAGGTTGTCTTTATTGAACAAAACACAAACTGTGAACAAAACAGCCAGAAACATATTTTTCTAAATTGGAAACTGTGCAAAAGAGATACTGTATTTTTTGCATACGGTGACAAAACACATAATCCAATCATAGGTGACCGCCATATAATATTATACAGCCAATATGTGATGTAAAAATAATATATTTCTCTTATAAAAAAGCAACAATTTGATCTGAGGCTGAATACATTTCCCTGAAGCTCCACTGAGCTAATTGGTTCTGAATTAATCTCTCTACACAATATTGGTAAACTGACTCACTTTTCATTATAAAGACAGTTTTAAAGTGAAATCTGATCAGGAAGCCTCACACCTGGAAGTAAGTGAGGAAGCAGCTTTAATGAAGAGAGTCACACCCACACACACACTGGAGGATTTGCAAAGAAACAAATGTGAAATACACAGTTATGCTGAAGTGCACATAAAACTAAAAATACAACTACAGATTCCTCACACACTCACACACACACACACACACACACACACACACACACACAGACACACACACACACACACACACACACACACACACACACACACACACACACACACACACACACACACACACACACTAGGTCATCTATCCTAATTCCATAACTGCTTATCTTGTCACTCTGCCTAGTACGATATCCTGACAATGAATACGTCCACTTTAAGATGCATCATAAATCTGTCTTCAAAAGAAACAGTGAACAATCCAGAACATGCTGATTACGTTGGACATTTGTGTCTAAATGCAGAAAGGCGATTAAAGAGAATGCTGATGCCAGGAAATGCCAATTATTACCTGGAATTTTTGTTGTTTGTCACATTTAAAATATTGAGAAAAAGACTGTGGACATTAGGACAGGAAAGCTGAGGGTTTAATTTCTCATCAGGTTCTAGCAACAGATGTTATTTTAGTGGCTCAGTTGCATGCTGGGTAATTGCTATACTCTGGGTCCGTCCCAATTTTGTTCCCCATGTGTTCACCTCTTGATGCACTGCCATACATCAACTGTGAAATGATGCACAAGAAGTTAAGTTTTTATCTTTATTTATTTATTTATTTATTTGCATGAAAAAATAAACCCTGATTTATCACCTGTGCTATTTGTGGCATCGTCTCAGGCCCACGCAATCACAGGCTTGAGATTGATATAAGAGAGACTATCTGATGACAGTTGTTTTTAGAATGATTTTCCAGACAGAGCCGTCTGTCTGCTGTTTGCATCTATCCGACAGTTTGAACCATCCATCTGCTGCAGACGGAGGAGAGAAGACAACAAGGTCAAGACACAGAGCTGATGAGTCTTTGGTTTGCAAATGGATAACAGGTACGACTGAGTGAATATATTCTAATGATCTAAGTTGACTCTCTGAAGCATGTGCTGCATTTAAGTCCTTTTCCAAATTGAATTTCACAGCAACGAGCAGTAAACCATAGTGTCATTCCCTTTAGAAGTCAGGTGCTTTTCAGATTGCCATGATAGAAAGTTATTCAACTCAAGTGCAAGTGAAAGCATAATCAGACCACAGGCTGTACTACTAAATACTATATAATGTATCTTGCCACTTTCAAAATACTGCACAATTGATCAGTTTTTGTTTGTAAATAGTGCAATTACTTTCAATTTCTCAAGATACCAATGCAACTGACCTCATTTTGAGACCAACACGCCATGGGCGCTCAGAGAGGCCCAGATGCATTTGTTATCTATACAGCTCGGGCCTTGGATGATGAAAAAAATTACAATTGGTTTGAAACTATCAATCCTGGGATGGTTTGCACTTGGTGTGAGATAGGAGAGAGGAGAGGAGAGGAGAGGAGAGGAGAGGAGAGGAGAGGAGAGCTTGCTTAGTTCAGGTTGAGTTTCAGTAAATGGTAAAAGGCTGAGAGGCCAAAGAGTTAGAAGACTACTCTTTGTAGAGTGTCTCCCTTCTAAAAAAACAAACAAGCATGGCCTTTAAAGAAAGTCTGAGGCTAAATAACAGAAAGAAAGGAGCACAAATCTTCTCAGAAGAAGACAGTGAGAGACGATCAGAGGGTATTGGTATCTTCATTATCGATAGTAACTGCTGTTAGAGTCAGAGACAGTGGGGTCCTGTGAGAAACCATCAAGATTGACGACACAGACCGTAAACAGAGGATTAGAGGGTCAGTAATTACGGCTAATTACACCTCACTGGTCATTCCCAGGTCCATTGTTGACCGGGTGGTGAGAACATTTTGAAACCAGGCATTACACTGTGTTTCACATCTGAACCAGTAATCCAGGTTGCCCTCTCTCCTTCTCATTATCCTTGCTGCCTTCTGTAAATAGTCGGCTCAGATAGTTATGAGGGGTCATTTCAGCTGCCATTCATTCTTGCACAGTGGAAACAACGTCCATATTTGTCCACTGTAGACATCCCATCAGTAAACGTGAAACATAAACATTAAATTTAAGTTGTACTCTTATTTCTCTATCTGCTCCCCGGTCTTGTGCTTTCTCAGGTCAGTCACCAGACGAGGCAGAAAAATGGAGTCTCAACAAAACCAGTCATCTTATGAAGTTAAATGCGCTACAGGACTTTAGTAAGGGGGTGGTAGTTCATTTCAAGCAACACTAAATTTAATGTATGGTTTGTGTTGAGTAATGAAATACCCACCAACCTAATTATAGTAAGATTGCATGCATTGCAAATTTTATTGGGAGATGTCACCCTGTTGTAAAGGGAACGTGATTGTAAATGACAGTGGATCTGAAAGCTACTGCTCTGCTCAAGTGAGTTTATGTCTTATAATTTTATAAAATGTATTTGAGTTCATCAATATACTAATGAAGGCTTTTCTCACATTAAATACTTTATTTAATCTCTCACTGAAATTGAGACTGTTCAATAGCAGCCATATTCACATTGTGACTGCATCAACTACGTCCTCATGCTGCACATACTGAGCCACCGTGCTTTCAATGATTTAGCTGGAGCTGCTTTTCAATAACAGTCTTGTATTGAAACCTAATATTGCGAAACCTCCTATCGCACAAATGTCAAATAAAACTTATGTCACAGTTTGACACAGGTGAGGATCCACATGCAGATGCCAAATGAGGAAAACTCTCTCTAATTCAATTAACAGGGTTTGGTGCACCGGTAGGAAGTCAAATCCAGCAACGGTTTCAAAAAATACCAAGACGAAGACAAACAAAACTTGGTAAATAAAAGGGGGATCAACTCAAGAAAAATGCAGGAACGTAAACAGAGAAACTGACGAGTAACTGATGTGACAAACTGATTCACGACCTATGGCAGAAGAACCACTGAAATCATGTTGCATAGGTTTGTGAAACAGACACACAAGGAGGAGCAGGGAATCAAGATACACATTCATGGTGCTACACATGTGCACACTGGTGTCTGCCTCCTCCATGAATGTTAGAGAAAACGCCTCATGTCTCTTACAGTTGTATTTGCTACTGAATCCCTCCTCTCTCCCTCTCTCCCAGGCTGCCAGACGACAGCAGGCTGGTCAGAGTTCCCTCTGCTCCTTCTACACACTACTTGCTTTCTGACTTCTCTTCTGCTTCTCTACCTCTTTCCCTCCTTCTCTGTCCCCGTCTGACGCATTTCCCGCAGGTCAAAGTGCAGTTACGGGGGCACAGCAGGTCACAGTGTCTGTGTGCCCGCATGAGAACGAGGAAAAGCGTGAAAAAAGAGAAACACAGTGAAACAGAGGGAGAAAGACAGTTTGACGGTGAAACGCTGTATTGGGTTCGATGAAACACTGCAGATATATTGAAGGATTCTGTTGTGCCAAGTATTTCATTTGTTTAAGTTTACAATTACTCCTGTTCTCTATCTCTCTCTCTATCCACCCCTCTATCTCACTCTGCCCATCTCTGTGGCTAACGTAAGAGAGGCAGACTTGTTTAACAGGTAAATCTTAAACACAACACTAAATTAAACACACAAACATGGCAGAGCACAAGACATGTCAGTCTCTATTATAATATGTATGTGTGTTTCACCATATTTGCTCCACATCTGCATACATTCACTTCATCAGCCTCTTACCTCCAACATCCTCTGACATTTCTAAAATCATAGATGCAGGAATACTAGAGCTTGACGAGTTTCTTATAGTTTTCTATATAGTTTCTTCATAGTGTGTCACAGCGCAGCTACACATATTCAGGTATAAGCAGAAATTAGTGGTTTCTGTTTGTGTACGTAATGAAAAAAATTGTATTTACAACGGTAAACACATCTGTCTTCAGCCATGTTGAACATTAGGAAATTAGAGTCTTTCTAATAGTCAGGGGTGAAAGTAATTATTTATATTTACTCTTCTTGCCGTTTCTAAGTACTTTTTAGCTGTACTTGTACTTCATGAAGTAATTTTAAAATAAGAAAATTCACTCTTACTTAAGTATGTTTATACCTTAAGTATTTTAATTTGCAACAATTTAAGTCAAAATCGTCCAGAGTTTTAAAAATGTCACATGATGAAGTTAACCATGTGACAATGAGGCAAATGAAAAGATGAGTGGTGCATCACATCAGAGGTTGCAGCAGAGAAGATGCTGCTGATTTAATGCACCAATGGGCAACAATGTCAAGTAACACAAATCAAAGACTCCTACAATGTTGTGCGAGGTGCACGCTGGGTTTGGCCAAACAATGGATGCTAAAGTGCTGACAGTAGAGCCCTCAGTGTTTCTTCTATATTCACCTCTACCATCACTGAGGTGTGCAGCACTTCTCTGCTGTGTTTGATTATCCCTGCTGTGACTGCCGAGCTCATTCTGCTCAGCGCCTCAAAATGTGGGGGAGTACAGTGAGACCAGAGAGGCTGAGTGGACCAGGTGTATATTACATTGAGAAATGCAGGAGTAGCAACGATGGAAATTGGATTTGGAGCAGATTGCAGAGGACTAAGACTCAAAGAATGACATCCGGACAGACTGTACAGAGGAGAGCACTATACTGTGTTGTGCCTCCAACCAACACAGTGTTTTGTTTTGTGTTCTCGAGTGCAGCCGCTGTGGAGTTTGTGTTGTTCATACTCCTCCAACTTTTCTGCTGTTTATGTGGTGGCTTATTTGATTTGTGTCCCTTGTTTTTGCCAAATAAAATCTATGGACAACAGCATTACATATTTCCCCACTTTCAAAACCGTAATAAAGTAATTTTTACTCATAGTACATTTTAACTGACTTGTTTTATACCTGAGTAAAATTTTCAACAAGTAACTTTTAAAAAATTTAATTAAAGTAAAGCTGAAAACCATCCATCCCTGTTTGAGACCAGAACTTTAAACCCCCGGTATTACTAAGGCATAATTTGACTCTGGGTGTCGTATGTACATTCTCGTACAGTGAACCATGAGATTGGCTTAACTATGTTTGAACTTCATTTGCATAGGGGCCTATAATTAGAAAAAGATGCTGCCATCACTGAACCTGTACATGTGATTAGACGGACCGTAAACCCATGAGCGAGTGAGCGACCACATTTTACAACTCACAGCTCACAGAACAGTCTGCAGAGCTGTGGGAAAACGAGCAGGCGGCTCCCGCACAATTGAATTAGCTCGTGTGGGAGTGGAGAAATGTGGGTATTAAAAATGTGACTGCAACAATGGGAGCCACTGTCGGCTGCAGCTCATATATTTGAGCAAAGGCAGACAGGCAGTGACAAAGACAGTGGAAAGACAGAGAACAGAACTGAACACTGCAGGAGAGATGATATAGAGTAGAGTAGTATACATAGCAGTTAGTACTGTAGTACTTACAGTGGTAGCGGTATACAAATACACAAATAAAGCAAATAAAGCTCATTGAGGTTTATAAGCTACATGTGATCTGCAAAGCAAAGAAGTTTAATTAAAGAAAAGCAGATTGTTGTGTAATCTCCTATTCCCAGGATGTAATACACACACACCACACACACACACACACACACACACACAAGCATACTGATAAATTGTAGAGGTACGCACACTACACAGACAAATGCCTAAAGAGACTCACACAGCACACATTCAATCTAGAATGGCACTCAGTAGAGCGCATACCGCCGCCAAGGCCCAACAGTCCCCTTAATTTCAATCAAACTGCACCAAGCTTCACACACTCATAGATGTCAGTCCCCTAAATCTGTCCGATTTTTTTTTTAATCAAGATCTATGAATTATTCCCTGGGAAATCTGGGAAAATGTCAAAAAACATCTTGAAATGTTAAAAAAAGTGAAAAAAAACCCCAAAAACAGGCGCTGCCATTTTACATTTAATTTGTTCTTTCTTGGCTCATGTCCCAGCCTTCCACCAAGTTTCGTGGAAATCTGCTCAACAGTTCTTGCGTAATGCTGCTGACAAACAAAATAACTCACCAACAAAAAATATCATGTCACCGGTGGAGATAACAATGAAACTTTTCTGCCCTGATCCTCGACACTCTTTGTTTCTCCCTGTTCTCATTAACAGTGTTTCTTCTCAGCCGATCCTGATTTATTGCTGACCTCTATTTAGCCAGGGATCAGACAGACTGTGCTGTCAGTCCAATCGCTCTCTAGTTAAGTTAAGTGTGATTGTGTTTCAGTGTCTGGAATTAACTTTGGGCACACTGACGGACATGCAGATAGATGGATAGTAGCAGCAACTGTATCCACATCAGTGAGCACATTTCCCTTATTCTCATCAGCCTGAGTCTGATTCCTGGGTGACGCTGCTTTTAGAGGAGGACTTCACCCCCGACATAAGGCTTATTTGTTACAAAAATAATTTGACACTCATTCCCAAACAGTTAAATAGGAGTCGAAATGATTTGTGATTTATTACTCCGGTCAGAATTAAAATCAAACTTCAGAGAAATGCTGAAAATGGAAATAATATCTCACAGCGGGTGAAATGACTCTTTTCTGGTCACCCGTGTCAGAAGTTTTCTCAATATATCATTTCAGCATGAAGAGTAATAAGATCAATTTCTCCTGCCTGCTGTTTATCATGCTGAGCGTAATGGTTCAATATAGCAATTTCCCTGTGTGGTGCAGAGAAAATGTCCAACTTAAATCAATACTGTCTGTTTTTTTTTTCTGAATCTCATCTGCTCACGTGGAGGTGCTGCACCAAAGTGAGACGGAAGATGTGGATCACATTTAAAGAGACGGCGCCAATGAAACCATAATGAAGGGAAGTGCTGACGCTGCCGGACAGTTTTCCATATCACAACTTTGGGTGTGCACCTATTTAACCTCATGTGAAATAATAGATTTTAAGAGACAATTCTTATAATTTGACTTGGAAATAAGTATAAATATTATACTTAAATACTTTTTCAGCTGTAGTGGTAAAGAACATTTTGTTAAGAATTACAGGGTATAGACTTTTTGTCACAGCAGACGTTTTTCAAAGTAGGAAAAACAAAGGTGATAATGATAAGATTAACTACAATGGCAGCGACTCTGCTGTGTTTCTCTGCACCACTCTCCAGCTCTGACTGGCTGTTATATAACACAATCTTTGTTTTGATGCTATAGAGATTGGACTTCCAGATGCAGGCGCACAAAGACAAAAGACAAACTCAATGCCTTCCACAATAGATGTCTAAGAAAGATCTGCATCATCTGCCAGCCAAAGATATTGAATGCTGCTTCTTGCAGGCACGTATCCCGCAGGGCTCAGTGTGGAGAAGTAACCAAGAAACTCAGTCCGCCAAGGCAAAACAATCCTGGATAAAATCCACATGTTGTTTTATTGAGAAATTCACAAAAGTGGTAAAGAATGCCTATTTCATATCTCTGTGATAAGGAAAGTGATTACAAAAAGTTTCCTGGATCTTTAACTGCCCCTAACCTTTATTGGGTTCATCCCTGGCCCAGACACCATCTCTCCCCAACTTCAAATTGGTTCAGTACGTTTTACCTTATGAAAACATAAATTATGGCAGACATAATAAGAATAAAATTGGAATGGAAATAGAAACCCTTTATTGTTATTGCATTTCACGAAATACAATCACTGTGGACTGTGAAACACTAGGTAATGAACAGCTCATAACAATTACTGCAGAGTCATTTGTATATTGAATGAAAGTGTAAATGGCCTTAGGAAAGAAACTGTCGAGGAGTCGGTCTGTTTTTAATGTCCTGTAGGACCTGCCCGAGGACAGAGGGTCACAGGTAGTGACCACAGTGAGAACAACAGTCTTTGACAATGTTCTGTTTGTGACCCAGTGAGATGCTCCAGTGTGGAAGTCACCCAGCATGCACCTCACCAGAACCTTGAAACTGAAGCAGCTAAATGGAATTATACTGTCTCAATAACTTGTTTCCTTTAAGTACAGCATTACCTCATGTTAAGTTTGGATGATTGTAATTAACTTGTCATCATTGCTGCAGGAGATGATGTTATCTGAGCCAAAACTCCAAACAAGCTTCTTAATGGTGCCTGGGATTGTGACAGGTGAGACATGAGCTTTAATGGTCAACCATTAAATCAACATGGAGCAAAGACCACAACTCCCTGACACGGAGGTAATGTCCAGAACAGCTTCTAAATTGTCCATGAGGTGAAACTGTTTTTTGTCAATAACTTGTTATTTGTTCATTGCCTCTTAAATCGAAAACAGTGCTGTGAACGAAAAGAGTAACACAAACATCTGACTGTGGAACTGAGGAAATTATTGTTTTCCAAGAAATAAAAAAGGTTATTTCTAAAGAAAGCACCATACCAATCATCTCAACTTCAGAACTTTACTAACATCAGCCACAAAGAGGGAGTTTACACCACTGGGTTGTTTGTCCCCGAAAAAACACTGGTGCACACAAGGGCTCAAAAACTAGATTGTCTTTGTTTTATTGACTTGTTCATTCGATCAAGAGGAAGGCAGCAGATTGATACACCTGTCGTTTGCTCAGTGGCCCTCAGAGCAGCACAGACAAACATTCATATTCATCTGTGCGTCCTGTGGGTCTGCAGAGTGTGAGTGTGTGGGTGGGAGAGAGTCATGTGTGGGTGTGAATAAGTAGTGTGATGCAGCGAGTTTTTAAAGTTGAATTCCACAGCTGTTTTCAGACAGTTTGCGTCGTTCCAACAGAGACCCGCTTGTCCTCCTGATCTTTAATCCTGCCTTGTTCTACAGTCCACATCACTGGAAACACACATTCTGACGGAACAGATGCTGTATATGTTTGCTGAAAGCAATGCACAGCCCCTCTACACCTTTCTGCTTGTCTCTCCATCTCTGCAGTACCTGCCTCTGTTTGCATTGTTCTCTTCTCTCTGTGCATATTCCTCTAATCTCTGTCTAGTGCACACACACACACACACACACACACACACACACACACACACACACACACACACACACACACACCCACACGCACACCCACAACCACACACACACACCACCACGCACACACACCGACACACACACACTTCAATAACGATGTAGATTTCTATTTCGAAAGCTGAGCCCCTCTTATCGTACCTGGTTATTTTTTAGCTCCATGCAAACATGGTGAGCACTTCAAAGATGGGTGTGGCTCTTGTTTTCTTTCACTATATAATGCACTGCTGGGTTAATTATTAACTCTGCAGGAGCATGAGTTTGCATGCTGGCCAACCTACCTCTGTTTCTATCAGAACTGAGACCCCTGTGCACAGAAATGCTGTTTTAAAACATCTTTTATCCCTGCTGCTATTATACAGCTCAACAGCAAAAAAGAAGAAACTTGTAACTAAATTTACATGGACAACAATATTCCGACTAAAGACCTTATTTAGAAAAACACATTTTCTTGCTAATAAGATATTCCATTCATATTCCTGTTTACATGTTAAAGACCATAGTCTAAAAAGATTCAGAACTTCATTATTTATTTAGTGATTCCACCAGTTTTAAAACTCCACCTGAAATAGTCTAATGTACAGTGCGGACGTACAGCATTTTGGTTGTTTTCTGTCTCATATTGCAAAAACTACAACTGCTTTTTATTTGTCAATTTTATTTACACCAAGGACATGTGTCATCAAGTAGTTGGTAATGTCACAAAATTCTGTGAAAACTCCAATTGGATAATATGATGTGGTCAAGACGTATAGACATATAAAATTATGAGATTCAGATCAGAATACTCTACATGTCTTAATTCGATTATTTCAAGTATATGACCTTATTCAGGTTATGGTAATCAGAAAAAGCTGTTGACAGAGTTGTGTCTTATTCAGACTATTGGCTTGATCGGGTTACTATAGGAATATTGCTGTCCATGTAAATGTAGTCATCAACACAACATATATTTATATTTATATTTTAATGTTTCGTTTTTAATAGTCAACGGCCAACTTTTACTTAATGCATTTTTTTTACTCCTGTTACTACAGTATTTTGTATTTTTCTGAAATTATATTCCTGCTAATGTATCATGTTCTTATGTAATGCGCTGTATTATTTGTGTGTATGTATTTGTGTGTATCAGGGAAAGATACATTTCCACTAATAGCTGCATTATCGGACAATAAAGTTTTGAATCTTGAATCCTGGTCAAGCACAAACTTCTATTGGTTTGACATATATTCATCAAGTCAAATAAAGGTTCCTGTCAGCTCTTCTGTGGTGGAAAATAAGCCAGGAAACAGTGTTAGGAGGATTTACTGCTGCTAAACTAGTTATTATGAACCACTGGAAAATCAGGGGAATATATGCAAAAAACAGAGCTATGATTTTAGCTTGTACTTCACAAATGATAAACTGGCAGTTGTTGTTTTTTTTCAACCAGAAACCTCGAAGCAAAGAATGAGTCTGTCCTCAAAATAGTCGGGATGTGGTTAATTTCACCGACCTAAAAGAGCATCTGGTGTCATTTCAGAATAAAGCTCCAGGTCTGATGCGCTTTGTCAACCACAGAGTTCAAACCCCGGAGGGATCACAAGAGGCAGAAGAAGGGAGAAAAAAGGAGGAGTGGGTGATAAGGGAAATGAGGGAGTGGAGAGGGTGAAAGGGGGACAAGGAGGTAAAGAAAGGTCAGGCAGTTAAACAAAGTGGAGAAATAGAAGGAGGGGGGGCACGGCATAAAGGGATTATAAAGAAAGTACAACAGAGGGGGCTGAGAGGAATAACTGTGTCCTATAAGAGAGAGAGAGAAAGAGCAGAGCTGAAAGATGTGAGTATAATATATAAACAGCAGCACAGCAGGGCAGGAACATTTTTACTGGAAAAAACTCCACCTGCAGTGGACTCGTTGTAGCTCATGCCACAGCCACAGAACAGTGTGGCACCATATAACTTGTCTTTGTGGCCACGAAGAGCGAAGGAACAGGAACTAGAGCAGGAGGGAAAATCAAGGAGGAAGTGGGCAGTAATTATTCTAAATGACCTCTGCACTTAAGGAGTCCTTGCCACTAATGACCGAAATACCATTAGCACATCTACACACACACACTTGTTAACCGCTGTCATACAATTAGCTCAACTCAGCCTTGAACCCCCCCTTTATTAATCCAGGACAAGGACATAGACCACACACACTCTCTGTCTCTGTCTCTCTCTCTCTGTCACACACACACACACACACACACACACACACACACGTGTGAGCAATGGCTGATCTGCTCCCAATTCTCTGAACACACGTCTCATGTGTGTGAGGATGATATTTATATAAATTCAGTATTTGACTAATGTCTAAAACAAAACATAAAACACAACTTGCGATGATGGAGAAACGTTTTAGTGAGAAGAGACAAATGGAGACAAAGTGTCCATTTACCTGAGCTCGCTCTTTGTCACCTCACTTTTCATCTGGGTGTATTTTAATACTTTCTCCCCAAAACGCTTCTTTAACGCTCTCCTTACATCGCCCTTCACGCTACAGTCCATCTCATATTCATACTGTGCATTTTCACATCATCTGTGAATCACCTCAACGACATAATTCAGAATGTCTTGGAGCCGTGACACGGTTCTTTTCTGTCCCAGATGGAAAGAGAGCTGATGTAATGTTCAGAGGCATTCATAGGAACTGATAACTCACCAGTCAGGAGACTGGTCTGCGTGTGTTCGCGGTTATTTGTCTCCGTTCATTTGTGGTATTGGTTTTGGCCTCCTCACGCTATCTGTCAGCCTGGTGACACATCTCTCTGGCCACAAACCTTTTCGAGATCTAGTGTAGCCTCCGAGCATCACGCTGACTGATGAGTGAAGGAGGCCAAAGTGCTCAAAGACAGAGGGAGGCCATAAATGCTAATTCTGGAGACTAATAAGGCCATAAATAAAGCAAAATGCTCTTACAGATATGCACAGGCACACAGAGATGGAGCGATTAAGATCAAATGAATGTTAAAGTTGGGAATTAACAAGGTGATAAATACACAGAGAGCCAGAGTTGAAATAAATGATAATGTAAGGAATTAAAGTCAGCTATAAATACAGAAACCTTGCTCTCCAGGTGTGTATCTGTTACCCTCTGCAGACGTGATGGATCGCCTTTCACTATCAGAGTGGCGAATGTCAACAGAATCTCATTGGCCTCCAGTTCAACTTTAACTGCGTCTGTCCCTTGGGTTCAATCTACGTATGTGTGTGTGTGTGTCTGTGCACTCATCTGCCGTGTGCGCGTGCTGGTTTCAAGATGAAGACAGGGGAGGGAGGACGGCAGCCCTCCACTCACATCCTATTAGGTAATATGTATTGAAAAAGGCACCAAAGCATGGAGGGAGGGAGAAGCGTTTGTCCTTTATTGCTCAGTGATTTCTTCTTGTGCGTGGGTGTGTGGGGGGGGTTGTGTATGTGTGTGTGCTGCTGGCGATTGCTCAATGTACAGGGAGCTGAAACAAAGTAAGTCAACCATTTATTATTTAGTCAACCAGCAGATTGGTATTGACTCCAAAGTCAAAGTTAGTAACTTAAGACTTGATGGATATCTGCAGTTTTAATGAGCGAGGGAGAGGAGGGTAATGAAATACCAAAACAGTGTAATTGTTAAAGCATGTTGAAACTATCTGGTTGTTACACTGGAACTTATCACAAACCGTTTTTGTCTCTGTGCTTCGTCCATCCATGCAGCATTACTCTTAAGAAACTAAGTTTCAGTATCTGTTGGATCTTCATCGGCTGCAGGGCGACAACCATCTGTTCCACTACTGCAGGCTACTGACCCAGAATTGGAACAAACACAGTCGTGGACGCACCAACAGCACATGCACAAACAAAGATGTCCTCTGAACTTCTATCACCCAGCTGTCAAAATAATGGCTGTTGTTTTAGAGGAAAGACTTTTTAGGGCAAATTTCCAATGAAAATATATCACTGCTGTGCACAGGGGACCTGTAATGGATATTATTCTTGCTTTGATAAGCGAAACACAGATATTTATTCTCATTGGCTGCAGAATTCCTTACTGGATGAGACTTGCAGCTTTACTGTTAATACAAAATATAATGGAATCAAAATCTATGGTTTTTAAATTGTAATTTGCCAAATGTTGCTTTTATTGGACAGTTTATATGAAGGACGAGCAGAGAGGAAGAGAGAGGGATGACATACAAATACAACCAGTCCTTCACCTAAATGACAAATGTGTCGTCTGTCATTGCTTCCATATGTCTGTTACAAAAGTGCTTCTCCTGAGTGTTTTCTGAAATATTACCACTATGCCTGGGTCTGGTTTAGGCAACAGTGTTAAATATTCTTGGTTAAGTTTTAGGAAGATTGATGATCATGACTGAAGGGAACCGAAGCTATGTTTTTGTTTGAAAATGCAACAACTCTGCTATGGATACGCCTGGTGTCCACTCTACTCCGGAGTCTTAGAGCCTCTGAGACGAAGAAGTTTGGAAACACTGCTGTAGACCCTGTTCCCGAAGAAGACAACCACCATTAGCCTCGGTAGAACGCAACATGGATAATCTGTTTTCAAATTAAAACATAGCAGTACGGGTGCAGCCTAACCAGTATGGATGTAGCATTACCAACAACACAAATTGCCATGACAATTGTCACTCAAACACAAAAATATCAACCTTGTGGTGGCGCTAGAGGACAGATCCTATTTAAACCTAAGTCAGTGGGCTTCATCCTCTGGAGATAATGATGATCTGTCTAAAGTGCTGGGCACATTTACCAAAAAAATAACATAATTCTTTTTATTTAAATGTGACAATGAAGAGGGAATTCTTAGCTCTTTTTTTTAAGACGGACGCTGTTGAAATTAGAATAGGCGCTAACATTTTCTAGTCAACAAAGATGGCAACATCTGGAACTGACAGTATATGGTCCCTGTGTATGAAAGCATAAAATGGAATTTGTTCTGTCTTTGTGCGTCAGTCCAAACTGAAACAAATGGATGTTTTGATACTTTGGACTCACTAAGCACTGAACTGTCGATGCAGCAGGTTGATAAAGGAGCCCAGAGAGTTTTGAAATAAAACTCACAGGAAGAAATAAGAATGTAAATGTACGACAAACTTTTTTGTTAGTTGACGATTTAAGACTAGAGTACTGTAACCTAACACACACACACACACACACTTCAGTGCTCTCAATGAAGCAACTTCTCTCTGAGATATTAGAGATGTAAGATAGATTCACACCCATAAACGTTTTTACAAGGGAAACTGATATTTTCTCACTGCCCTGCTGTTTTATGATTTACCCAGTGTGTGTGTGTGTGTGTGTGTGTGTGTGTGTGTGTGTGTGTGTGTGTGTGTGTGTGTGTGTGTGTGTGTGTGTGTGTCCCACCTCTTCCCTTTGAACAGTGTAAAGAAAAGAAAAACGCTCTGTATTTAAGTTTTCAATTATTACTTGTAAAAGGAAATACAGTCCTGTGCATTCCTTGTAATTACTGGAGTTTTTCAATAGGCTTATTTGATGCTCACTAAATTACAGTCTAGAAGTAACTAATTTGACAGAATAAAATATCACCGTAAATGACTGAGGCGAAACTTGGAAATAACCTGGATGCATCTGATTCAGCGGGAAATATGCAAACTATGGGGATGTCCTTGTTGTGTCAGAGTAAATGTGAGTTATTTTTTCTCCCATAGTTTCAGTGATATTTATATCCTGCACAGTAGTCGAGGCATTTAAATGGTTGTAGCAGAAGCTATTTAACCTTTTTTTCTCTGCAGACAATGACACAGCAAGAAGGGAAAGAAGTCCGACACTTCATCTGACTGAGAAATGATTATTCAGGGAGAAAAGAAAGAAATTCTCTTCACATCTTCAGGCATCGAGCAGCTGAATCCTGTGCACAGATCCCTGATTGATTTACTGGCTGTAAAAAAACAAAAAAAGAAGCTTCAGACGTGTCTCCTAACTGAGAATTCACTCAGGAGTCCCTGACCAATGATTCAAATCGTTGACTTTTAGGGTGCAAACCTGCAAATGACTGACATCAATATGGGAAACCTGGGCAGAGTCCAAACTCCAAACCAAGGCAAAAATATCCCTTTAAGACCTTCTGCTGTTTGCTCAGAGCGCGTCTCAGTCAATGACACTCCAAGAGCAGACAGGAAATTAGCTTCATTTAATGCCCCAGGATCGGACTGCCTGTATTTTGTTCAGGGCAGCTTGTGTTTATGCTTCGTAAGATGTGGTTAAGTAATTTGTAGAGTATCATTAGAACAAAAGTGGGTGGCTAAGGTTGTTGTTTCACTGAGGGCGGAGGAAGTTTCCTGA
This sequence comes from Hippoglossus hippoglossus, assembly GCF_009819705.1. Classification (NCBI taxonomy): domain Eukaryota; kingdom Metazoa; phylum Chordata; class Actinopteri; order Pleuronectiformes; family Pleuronectidae; genus Hippoglossus; species Hippoglossus hippoglossus. The sequence continues at coordinate 15,045,138 of NC_047166.1, read as the reverse complement.
CACTTCCTTTAGCTAATGGGCCTCTCCCCTCTACTTTAAAACACATTGGAGCTACTTCAACCCACCTTGCTAATATACTCACAAACACCCGGCTAACACACACACAGGTTTGTGCAGCTGTCCTTATTAGGACTTTGCATTGACTTCCATTCATTGTGCCTCGCCAAATAACCTTAACCATTCATGTCTCACCGTATCCTAACCACTATTCACATCTTACCACTAACCTTAACTAGTAGCTCAGAAATGACGTTTTGCCTCATTAGGACCAAGCTGTGGTCCCCATGAGGTCTACTTTTCCTGAAAAGGTCAGTGTTTATGTTGGAAAAGGTCCTATAGAGGTCATAAATATGAGTACACACAGACACACACACACACACTTTGTTTTTTTTGCTATGAAGTGATTGGCATGCCACAGAAGTAAAAATCATATGTACTGTATGTGTGTGTAATCTATCTAAACAATAATCTGTCATTGTATCAAAACTGCTTCACACAGCTGGCGGGAAAGCAAAAAGACACACACACACACACACACACACACACACACACACACACAACATACACATACACACACACACACACACACACACACACACACACACACACACACACACACACACACACACCAGAGCAGAGACGTGAATACGAGCCAGCTGTTAATGAAAGGTTTTGTAAACAATCCACCCTGACATAAAAGCCATCTGATTACTACTCTGCAACAAAGCAGTGAAGGCCTGGGTTAGCATCGCTAATGCACACACACACATGCACAGTGGGGGACTTCATACAGCGCTGCTATTATCACTGTGGAGCATAAATACACACAGAGCATGATAAAGAGGGGGAAGAAAGAGAAGCAGCCACATGTTACAGTGCAACACAAAAGAGCACCTACTATTGAGCCACTGTGAGACATTATGATCTTCTCTACCGTACACAAAGCACAAAGCTGCACACACACACACACACATTCACGGATTCCATTGAAGCACAACAGGATATTAATATAATCCCCAACAGGTACGAGGCAGAACCCCAATCAAGGTCACCTCTGTCACAGTGAATGGTGAATGGCACCGAACAGCAGACTGACGTGTGTGTGTGGTGTGTGTGTGTGTGTGTGTGTGTGTGTGGTGTGTGTGTGTTGGGTGTGTGTGTGTGTGTGGTGTGTGTGTGTGTGTGTGTGTGTGTGTGTGTGTGTGTGTCACCACACAAGCTCACAAGCTTCAAGCTTCTTGGTAATGTTTGTAACTAGAGGCACAGCTGTGAATTTCACCAAAACAACAACAGCCTCACTCCTGCTCATACACACTACGTTTCTCTCTACAAAATTAAGAGTAAATTTGATTTTCCATAACACAAAAAAAATCATATATAAAATAATAATTCATCACACAATATATTATGCTGAGATTTTACAGCACCACATATTGAACCACAAAATCAATCAGTGGACACCGAAAACAAATCTCCTTAAACTCATATTTCAGGTAAAATAACATGACTTATTTGTCTCATTCATAGAAACATCATTTAATAAAAATGTTTGGTTATTATAGAATTTTTGCTCATGTTCTAATGTTTTGAGCCACTGATTCCTATATCTTTCTATGTACGTTCTTTGTTTTTAAAAGGTTCACTGAGTTTTAGTATATTTGTGTGTTTGTATGTCTCAGTTTATATTACGATTTGTAACTCATTTAAGTCTCTGCTGCTCAACTTGACCAGAACGCCCTGTCAGAAGAGATTATGTATCTCAATGGGACCTTCCTGGTCAAATAAAGGATAAATAAGGTAAAACATATTTCTGCGAGGATGCCATTGTAACATTATAATATTATCATTACATAAAGAATCGAAACATCCTTTATTATATGACTGCACAAACACAAATATTGTGTAGGCTTGGAAATCACCCATTATTTCTGTGAATCTGATTCATTGTGGTGAGGCCACTTTAAGCGCTCACTATGAAATTTGCATTGATTTACTATCGATGCGTTTTCATCTCCACCTAAGAGCCACTTTATTATGTATGCACGGATGCAAAGTGTCTATAAATAAGTTTTACAACATGGTTAATTGCTCGGTGATGCCCTCTCTCTCCCCTCTCTCGCTCACACACACACTCTTTTTCTGTGTGTGTGTGTGTGTGTGTGTGTGTGTGTGTGTGTGTGTGTGTGTGTGTGTGTGTGTGTGTGTGTGTGTGAGTGTGTGTGTTCCTCTCTTGCTCCATCAGCAACTATGACTGCACTTAAAGCATCACAGGTAATATTGTTGAAATAATATATATGAGTTCGTAAAAATGATGACGTGTGCAGTTCCTCGGAGGCTGGACTTATTTAAAGCTAGACTCAATAATTCCTGATTATTTCTGTGCCCCCACATTCTTTTAGTGCCCGATGATAAATGATCACCCAACTAAAACCAAATAATAAGCCAGCCAGAAGCAAGTGTACTTAAATAAGAAGCGTCCAACCGCCGAGTAACGAGGTTCTGTCTTCTGACTGCACATTAGGATACAAAGCTCTGCTACAAATGTTGCAGGAAGTGACATTTAAATAAAAAACAGTCACACTCACACATCCGCAGCAATTAAGAGTCTCAAATTCAGTCGCAAGCAATGTTCGTGTCTGAGTCTGCAAATTGCCATCTACACGTTTGTCTCCCAAACACACACACACACACACAGACACACACAAACACACACAGGAAACCACTTTACAAATGATCAATTACTCTGCAGTCGAAGATTTCGCGCGGAACTCACAGTCATGGTAAAGAAATCAACAGATAAAGGGCCGTTTCTATGCAGGCGCACTCTCAATCATGAAAATGAATGCCTTCCTTTCTTCTCTCACATTACAAAAATATCAGGACATTCAAATATGAGAAGTTGGCTGCTGCCAAACAAAACAACAAACTTCAGCTTCAGTAACAAACCAAGCTTGGAGCCCCCTCGACCATCTCCAGGGCAGCAGCCAATATTTTGACAAAACGCAGGTTTCTCCAAACAAAACACAAACAGCCATCACTTTATGTCTAGCTGTTTTAGCTGCAGACGATATTGTGGCTAATCTCTGTTAACTAGGGCTGTCCACTTTTATTCAAAATGTGAATGTGAATGTGGGGGGGGGGGGAGTTCGACCCCTTTAATGACCTGTTCAAATTCAAAATATACAGTCTAGAAGCACATCAGACTGTCTGAAGTGTTTTGTCTCCAACAGAGGCCGATCACTATCAGTGATATGTTTTGCTTTGTCTGACGCTGGCAGACAAAGCCGTCCTGAGTGGACAACATGACACCAGAGCATCTGAGAAGGGGTATTCAAATCTATTCGAACCAATTGTGCGTCATATCAAATTAGTTTGCACTTGAATTTTGGAAAAACTGACAGCTATACTATTAATAGCTATCTGAATATGAATGCAGATGAATTAAAAAGCTGATAGCCGATGCATTTCGGTCAATGAGCTCCGCCTCTTTTGCTCTCCACACGGACTTTACCTGTGGGCACAGCCTGCTCAATGTGATTGGTCAAACTAGAAACAAAATCTTGTCCCTCTCCTCCAGATTCATTAACATCAGAATCTCTCATAGAGATTAGTAACAAACCAATTCAAATGTCAAATTAACAGGCGGGCATGAATACTTAAGTGAACAGTGTGGGTCACTCATCGCCTAATACCATTAGTCACAGTCACCTCATATCACTCAGCACAGAGTATTTTAAAGAGTTTCCATAGAGCACCACAGTGAATGATTCACCACTGAGCCACGGACAGTTTTGGCATCTTTACTCACACATGGTGGGTGAGTAGACCACCAGGCCCACGTCTGTCTGGGTTTTTGCCTTAAAAGCCGCTAACTGGTTGCACACTAACTCTACAGTGACATCCAACTGGTCACGGACAATCACCAGACTCATATTTTTGGCTTTGTGATGCATGAAGCTGGTGCTAGAGACGGCACCAACAGCTGTTTTTTCCTGCCTCCAAACATCGCTATGGCAACTGAGTGGAGGACTCTTTAAGCAGGGCGCTACTCCGAGGAAATTCACTTTATTTATACATTCATGTGAGGTCAGGATTTGTGCGCGGCCTTCCTCTCCTGGAAACAGTGTTTGTGTGCATGTGTCCTACCTCCAGAGATCTCGTTGGCATTATCTGGAGGTGCAAGTGATTCAGTCAGCCTCTGCGGCTCAGTCCTGTCTCCGCCGTCACTCTCACCTCTCTGGGCTGCAGCTGATAAAACGGATCAATGTCATGTTAGCAGCAAGCCTTACATAATTTGATATGTAAGAAGGCACTTACATAAACACATAGATATTACAGTAGGTCAATCTAGAAAGGAAAATAGAGTAAAATACGGAGAGGAGAGGTGGAAAGGAAAGGAAAGGAAAGGATACGAACGGAAACCAAACAAAATGAGGAGTGGAGAAAAGAAATGTGAGGAAACAGGAAAGGATGAAAAGGGAACATACAAGATAGAGGTGTACACTGTAGAAGGTTGAGGAAAGCTTAGGAAAGCAACTTTTCAGATAGTATAGGAAAGGAAAGTTTAGGACAGGAAAAAAAATTTCAAAGAGGATGGAGAGGGAAGAAGAGGAAACAGGAGGAGCGGAGTTGAAGTGAAGGGAGAGGAAATAAATGGATGAGAAGGGGGTAAGTGAAGTGTTTAATGAGGAGGAAATGAGGAGAGGACACAAGGAGAAAGCAGAAAAGATTTGAGGGAATAGAGTAGCAGTGTTGTGTCAAGTAACATTGAGGAGTAGAGTAGTACACGCTGTACTGTTGAATAGAGGAAGAGTATGGTACAGTAGCGCAGAGTGTATGAGCAACACAATTCAGAGAGAAAAACCATGAACCAACCTTTAAGTCTGCCCTGAAGAGGTATGCTCTGCTCACTGCCGCTGACAGCGATCACACTCACACTGTAGCCTCTGGAGGAGCTGTAGTCTGTTATCAACACCTTAGTGTCCGATTTAGACGCTATGATCTCCCTCTGCTGACCACCTGACGGAGGAGGAAGAAGAGGAAGAGGAGGGTCAAAGGTCAGACTTGTGGACATCTTGAGCCATGTTTTTCATCATCTTGCTGCTGGTTTCAGTTGCTTGGAAGCTAAATATTAGAATTGTCATGACAGAGCCACAAACAAAGTTAATGCAGCAGGAGACTCATTAACATTCTCCATTCTGGAGGCAGGAAAACATTACATTCAAGGTCGAAACATTGTATTCTTTGTTTGTTTCTATTATACTTCTGTCTTTGTCTGGCATACACAGTGCACCCTCACAAAAATGTAAAAGTAAAAAAGGACAAAAAAACAATTCTGATGGATTTGTCATTTTTCACTTGATTTTTCAAATAATACATTTATTGTTGCATTGCAGTCTGTCTCTATCAGTCATTTTCTTTCGTTGTGAACAGGAGATTAAAGCATTGATTAATTAACACAATTAATTTTTCACATTTACGAAAAGAAATAAGATTGAATACAGGGGTCCAACTGATTTCATTTCATAGTGTTGCCCCAGTCATCCAGTCTTAAGTTTAGCTTCAATTACTCTCTTCTTCCTGAGCTTTAGACCACATTCAGAAGTCTTCTGAAAACGTCCTTTACAAAAGTAAAAGTAGCAACACCACATTGTGAAAAAGAAAAAGTATTTAAATGTTTACAAGTATAATGAATCAAAATTGTTTTTAATTGTGTAATTTAGTGGTTGATTCTGAATCAGCACGACTAACTGAAACTATTTGTGTGTGTGTGTGTGTGTGTGTGTGTGTGTGTGTGTGTGTGTGTGTGTGTGTGTGTGTGTGTGTGTGTGTGTGTGTGTGTGTGTGTGTGTGTGTGTGTGTGTGTGTCTTTCCTATGCAGTTAATCCCCATCAGGCCAACAAGTTACTTTATCACCCCATTTTAATTGTGACCCTGCAATCAATTGGGACATCAATATAGTGTGTGTGTGTGTGTGTGTGTGTGTGTGTGTGTGTGTGTGTGTGTGTGTGCGTGCGTGCGTGCGTGCGTGCGTGCGTGCGTGCGTGTGTGTGTGTGTGTCGTCTGTCCCTGCAGGGTGATGACTAACACCGCTTCTAGGAGACAGGAGATAAATCCTACTGAAGGGGATGCCAGGTCAGGTGGGGTAAAAGCATGAATCAGAGCTCACACCGCCAACTGGAACCTCAGTGTGTGCAGGTGAACCAAGCCACTGTCAAATACCACGACTGACATTTACTTTGTCACAGCATGACAAGTGCACAGCTCATTCTTACAAACCTCTAACCAACAGTACAGTAGCATAGCTTTAAATACCCCTACCAGCCCCTGAGAAGATCAGTAACCACCACAGTCTAATTCAGTTTATTAAAAAATGTAACGATTATACTAAACTCCTCTTAAAGCACATTTCTGTTGGAGGGTACCAAATTTAGGATTGGAGACTTATTTTTATATTTTTTATGAACTACTCCTTTAAAGTGGTTGAGGCTGATAAATTAAATTTCCCGTTTCGAAGGACTTGAGCTCAAACAACATTACTGTTGATCACATTTGTTTCCATGATGAACTGCTCACATGCAGAATGACTCAGTTGTGGAAAGCTCATTAAAATCATCATCTTTCTCCATATTAAGTTTAATTAAGCAGATTTTTTGGACGATTACAGCATACAACTGATCCTGTACTTGTTTTCCGAGCTGTTGTCAGAATCGTTTTAACCCAGAGTAAATAATTAAAGGTTGGCAGGAATTTCATGGCTTCTCCTGCATCACAAGAATGCTTCATCACAGATGCAGAACAGGCCTGGTAGAACCATCAGCCATGATGTTCATCAATATCGTGGCCAAATGCATTAAAGGCGAGAGCAAAAAATACTGCCAAAAAATGGCGTAGACCAATAATCATAATCTAAAACAAACACGAACCCAATGTGACTTATAATGTAGTCTCAGAAACAAAACTGATTATAATCCTTCCCAGTGTCGGCCTTGTGTCCTACCTGGGCCACCACGTGTTATTATCAGCTACACTCCTCAGTCTTTCCATGTTTACTTTCACTATTTTCAGAGTCAAACTAATGATATGACATCAGCTTTGTCGTTATGATTCACAAAACATCCTTCTAGCGGTGAAGAACCTGCCTCAACTGTAATATCACATCTGTTATAGGAGTAACACCTGTTGGTCGGTTAGTCCAATGTACATTTACCAAAACAGCTAGTTATTCCTCATCCTTGACGTTTTTCCTCTTGTAAACCTGAACCAAATCTTCCATAAAAGATGAGAGAGTGAGAGGACAGACCAGAGAGACAAATGAAGAGACAGAAAGGGAGCTAGCCACCAAGCTGAAGCAGAGAGCGCTCAAAATTACTTTTTGATTTAGGGGATAAGGACACAGGTCCAAAACAGTTACAGCTGTCCCACACAATCAGTTTGGAAACCCCAAAAAGATCCTTCCAAACAAAACTGTTCCAGAGCTTTAAAATGGCTGGAAAACTCCTCTCAGGAAAATGTGTCTTGCTGCTTTGCTTGCCGGGTATTTGGTAAAAATCTTAGAGAGGAGGTATATGTGAATGGTGGGGTGAAGAATTGGAGAAAGGCACTGACAGTATAGTTTGCTGGAACAGCTACAATGAGAGTCTGTCACACTGCAATGTTGTAGAGCAGATACAGAAAGCCAGTTCTACTGAAATCAGAGAGAAGGGAGTACGCAAATATACATGTCACATTCTCATGGGGGCGGAGCACCCCTAAAAGTCTGATCCTAGAATCAGCCCTGGTGCAGCTCATTTGTTTTTGAGTGTGGAAGGGAATCTTATGTTCCTTGTGACCGTTTTGGGAATAACAGCTTCTGCAATTTCAGTTTCATCAGCTGAATACAACCGTTTAGACATGACCTCCAGAGTATGTGCGGAAAATTTGTTCCGGACTTTCAGATGAGTTAACGATTCTCCGCTCAGACCCTTTTACATCAACACAGAAATCTCCATAGTGCTCGGGTGCGTGGTGGTGCAGCAGGCAGAGGCAAGTAAACCTATTTCTTTGTGGAATTAACAATCACAAAGAAGTGTTGGCAGTTTAGAGTGTAATCAGTCATGATATATAGACTCCTTGATTATAGGCAATACATTTGTTTCCAATGTGTTTGGTAGTTTAGGTCTAATATCCTTTGGAAACGAGACTGTAATTATCATGATTTGCAGATGGGTCATAAATGAAAAGAAAGCAATTATCTCCTTGCAATTATCCTTATGACTCTTTTATTTTAAGTTGTTCCCTAAATTGAAGCGGGTCCAGTCCTTTTTACAAGATTAATATATATTTAAGGCGGTAAACCAACTCATGAAAGTCAGCTTTCCGCTGAAGAACAATCACTTTTTGGAAGTCTGGCATAACACCGCACCCAGACAGACCTGGACCTATAACCAATAAATCAGTGAGTCAATTTGTCCATTTTTGAAAGGGTGTTTCTATTTTAACCTGCGCAGCTCTTCTAGCCATTGCTGTACTGGTGGTTTAGTGGCCCAGGAAACTCAGACCAATTGCATGCATTGTAAATCATCTCACGTGATGCCTCTCAGCCAATCAAATCTGTGAATTTGTGTAGTGGGTGAGTCTGTGAGTAAGCTGTACACATGCAGGCAGCCCCCAAACTTCAATCATGTTATGATTGAATTGAATATATACAGTGTTAGATCAATTTTCTGTGACCCTGGATTAAAAGTGGTTTAAAGGATATTTCATTTCCTTATTCTATATTTGATCATTTATGTGTTTACTTGTTTTGTTTAAATTAACTTGTTAAATCTTATCTGAAGTCCAAGCATCACTGAATCTACACAGATGTATTTGTTTTTTCGAAGCTCAAAAGTGTCAATTTTGTTGTGTTGTTGTATTTTTTGTTTTGAGGATCCATCTGAGATTGACTGTAACTGTTAAATCAAATGATCTTAATTGAATAGACCTGGTTTCCCAAGCTATTGGGGCGACAGGACATTATTCTGTGTATTGGCTGACTACATTTTACATGTTAAAGATAGGGCAAAGTAAAATGTGTTCACACAAAGCTAAATATGTGATATGTAAAAAGATTTTTATATTATGATGAAATATATTCGCCAATTTTCAGACAGACTTTGCACAACAACCCCAACGTGCTTCAACTGTGTCATGTAGATTCCCCCCCCCCCCCCTATATGCTGTACAACTGCTGCTGTAAGTTCTACGGTCTATTTTAAACCTCAGAAATCACAACTGATTTCCACACCACTTCTTTTATCTTCCAGCGCTTGAAACCAATTTTTATGCAACCACAAAGTTGCAGAAACATGGTAACAATAAGTTGCAGTTGCGTAGAGTAAAAAAAGGGTTGGGTTTGGCTCATGTCCACTGAGATTTAAAAGAGTAATATAGACATCTGGTCTTCTTAACTAACACAAATATGCAAGTACACTCAGACACAACCCACACGATTTGAATTTCAGTTCAGAACTATTGGCAGGCTACTGAACATAAATTCAATAAGTACTTATTTTATATTAATGCATGCACTGCCATAAACTGGACACAGGAACACAGGCTAATGCTGCAATAAAAGATGGGTTACTTTGTATACGAGCTGAAGATGAGGAAGAAATTGACCCAGGGTGTAAAAAAAGAACCCAAAACTGTGAGTCATATTCGCTTTGACCTAAAGCTGAATCCTTACTTAAGCTGTTCCCTATTTTTTAACAAAACCTCTGAGGAGAAAAAGAACATTATGTTGAACGAAAGGTTAGCTGCCACTCTGACAGCACCTTTTGTCATCTAAAACAAGCTTTACTGTGCCTGTCACTCACTTCCTCCGACTCAGCGGGCAGACCTGACTAAACATCAGGTCACAGGGCAGGTGTCCTAGTAAGGATGCAGTGAATTTCTGAGGAAGTGGCTGTAAATTATAGTTTTTGTTCTCTTTTCAATTGTCAGAGGCACCAGGAAATTGTCTGGCCAGACGGTTGTCGCAAAGGGTTGTTTGCGAAAAAACGAGTTTTATGTTACTGAAAGCTTATTCAGTCCCACTTATTCATTTTTACAACGCCAGCAAAAGAATTGTCTGCAGCACAGCGCAGCACTAATCTGGAACAAATGCAAGCAGCGGTGCAGCAGTAGGAACTGATGTAAGGGGAGATGCATGACTGTGAAAGTAGGTGCGCTGTGATAACATGATGAAGGAGATGTCAGCGGTGATTAGGGTGATTACTGACTACACGGAGAGACAAGGTCATGCCCCGTGTCTGTCCAATGATCCGCTCCTGACAGATGCAGGATATAGGCACGGCGTCCTTCGTGGCTACAACGCCGTACAGTAATAATTGTTTGATTCTGAATGAATGACTAATGTTGCTGCTGCTGTCCCGGTTTGAACCCTATCAAGAGAATCAGTGTCTAGCTCCTACTGTTCTGTGTTCCTGTCAGACCCATTTTCAGATCTGCTGACAGGCTCCAGGTGCACAGCAAAAACATTCCTTTGTCTCAAACTTGGCAGAGGTGCAGGACAAACTTTGAGTCCTCCATATCTCTCGAGAGCGAAATCCCTTCATAGGAGCTTTGATAAGAAGTAAATTACATAATCCCTCCTGACAGACAGAAAACCCAAGTCATAATGAGATGCTTCCCCCAAAAAAGTCACTCACTCTACTTCAACTCACCCTTCTTTTCAGAGTGTGTGTGTGTGTGTGTGTGTGTGTGTGTGTGTGTGTGTGTGTGTGTGTGGTGTGTGTGTGTGTGTGTGTGTGTGTGTGTGTGTGTGTGTGTGTGTGTGTGTATCCGTGCAGAAAAATCCTCCTACCTGGTATACTGCTGTAGAGGAACAGATAGCTGTCAAAGTCTCCTTTGGGCTCCCTCCATGAAACAAGGAGTTTGCTTGAGCTCAGCACTTTGAAACGCAGCCTCCTCGGGGCTGGAACTGAAAAACATACAAGCACATTTTAAATCAGCTTCAATAAAGTGAGGAGATGATTGGAAATAAATGTGCATACTGACAGGAGGAGATGATTTTAATTGAAAATGTCCCGGCCACCAATAAACACACATTGTCAGTATTTATGTGAAACCCAGACACACCGAGAATCACAAACTCAACTTGAGGAAATTAATTGAGAGAGGGACAGAAAGACTGAGAGAGATGAGTGAATTTCAAAATTGAAGTTGCCACGACCATGAGAGCGACACATAGAGAAGGTCAGTGTGGCACAAAGCTCATGTTCAATCTGCTTCAGATAAAAAACAAAAAATAAAACATTAAGGTTAAACTACTTCCAGTCAAATTCTCTTCATAACATACAGAAGGTTCATACAAGGATGATTCAAATTTCTGTAATAAACAGTGAAGAGTAGTTAGGTAATTTTTGCCTGTGTATGTGTGTATATCTTATCCATACATATTAAACCATAGATTGTATATAAGACATGATGCTCCCAAAAGTGAGCCAAAGCGTATCAATTTCTATTAATTAATTAATTAATTAATTAATCAATTATCCATACAAAACAGGATGACATGTCATGATTGACAGCTGAGCCTGACATGTGATTGGTCGAGGTTATGTATCAGTGGGACCTTGATAGGCGCTGCTGCACAGACTCTGGCTTCAAATGTGCAAGATGGCAGCGTTTGTATCCAGGATATTTTAGCTTCATTTCTGGATAATGGGAGGACGGGGAGACATGTTGTCCATCTTTATATATACAGTCTATGGAATAAATAAATGTTGCCGAGTTGTGTCCTCGGGAGGCTTTGTGTACTTTCCAGCCCTCTGTCAGAGAAAACATAAAAATGGTGACAGCAGCCATTCTCTGTGTGTTTGTGCAGTCTGTGGCTTCTTACAAACACAAGAAGAAGAAGAAGAAGAGAATTTGACTTTTTAATCTACAGACAATAAGACAGACAAGTAAAGAAAAGAATGGACAGCGGCAACACAGAAAGAGAGAGAGACCACGATGTAGTATTGTGGAATACTACACATTCACCTCAGATGAGAACAACAGTCACCGGCATAAATTTTATGTCTGTGACACATATCACCATTTCACCGTTCTGCTATATTGTTAGTTTATCTGCAAGGAGTTCAACACAATCTACTAATTTATATTATGTTTCTACAGAGTTTCTACAAGGGAGCGGACACCATTATGTCATCCATGAGCGACGACACTGGTGACACTGCCAGTGTAGAGCTTCTTTACCTGTCAGCACTCGTATGTCAAACTAAATGTGGTCAGTAGGGATCTGACTTCGGAGCCATGAAGTAGCCTCAAAAGATTTGGAGACTGGTGCATTTATTTGGGGTTTTTTCATACTTTGCAATGGATAATAAACTGAATGGGTTTTAAATAAATCGCAGTTACTCTATAATCATTTTGAGCTCAATCCATCGTCTTAAAAATGGAGCGTCTCTAAGAAAACCTGACAAGTTCTGATTAATTTCCCCCACCGGATGCATTTCAGCCGCAGAAAGAATTTGTGGAAATCTCTAAGTGGAGAAACAGAGTAAAACCCTGTGCTTTTAAGTGCTGAGGGAGTAAGAATAATGAGATACACGTTGTAATGACAATAATCCCTGTAAGAATAAACTTGAAAGGACCTCAGACGTGAGAAACTGACCCCCATTATAGATCGTTCAGTCTACAGACACAGACGCTGCTCTGTAGGTTAGTGAGTGCAGACATGTAAAGACTCTGTACATCAGGCGCTTAAGGAGAAAAGTAACTACAGAAAAAATAAGTGATATGATGTTGACAAACCTGAGTTGTACTCTGCAGGATTTTCACTCGCTCACTCTCAATGGGAAATTCGGTTGGTTAATTACCACAAATGACAGACACTGGTGTTTGTCTGTGAGTTAGCAGGATTACGCAAAACAACAAAACGGATTTCCATGAAAGTTAGTTGACGGATGGGACATGGGCCAAAAAAGAAGCCAGTAAAGTTTGGTGTGGATGCAGATCAGAAGGCGGATCAGGAATTGTTTTCACTTTCTTGAACACTGCAAGATTTTCACCCATTTCCCAGATAACAATTGATGGATCTGGATGAAAAACATCAGGCATATTTAGGGAACTGATGTCTATGATTGTGTTGAGTTTATTGAATTTAAAGGGACTGTTAGCATGTGCTCTACTCGGAGCCATCACTTTATTGTTTAAGTTGGTCCTTCACCCAGTGTGTTAACTAGGTGACATTTCTTTTTAGGTTCTTTTGGAGAAACAAAAGTTAGTAAAAATTTAAGTAGATTTAAGTGTATAATAAAATAAAATGTAGACTTGCTCTAGTTTTAGTATAATCAAAGTTCTAGTATGTTTAAATACAACTTAAATATTCAGTTTAATTAAATCGACCATGACTTTATTTCCAAACATCCATAAAATGTTGTAATTTTATCACCTCACCAGTTTATGTCTTGGCTTCAGTTTTATAGCAGAGGCCACAAAAGTGAAAAACAGAATTGAGTCTCCAGTTTCCAAACGAGGACGACTTCTCGGACTTTTCATCATCAGATCATCTGAAGCTGTTTGATTGATTTGCAGAGACACGCTGTGCAGCGCTTTCACCGTTTTCCAATTCTGCTCGCTCGTTTCCTTAAGTAGTCACACCGTGCCAGATGTCAAATGCTCAAAATGCATAGGATGAAACGGTCTAATTACACTGCACAATACGAATCTATGAATAATTTCAGCCGTGTGTGTACCTCGGGTAGATTATTGCTCCGGTATCATTGAGCGTGTGCTTGATAGTATGTGAATTGAGTTGGCAGACGGGGCTGCTAATAACAGGGGGAAAATTGGACCCAGTACCTCGATCTTTGCTTTGCATTTCAATGAACACGCACACACATGCACACACATGCACACACACATGCACACACCGACTGATTCATAATAAAAAAATGATGTAAAAATGAATGGCCAACTATGACTCTCTTTCTTTCTATAAATACACGTCAAGGTCTGTGAGCTGTAGGCTTTTCCAGAGACAGGGACCATGATTAATGAATATGGACATAATAGCTCCAATAGCTGTGGAGGCTCACGGAACACAAGGGTCTTAGATATAAATTACATTTCACTAACCACCACGTCTGTTCTTGTTTACCACCATACAGGCATAAATATCATCCAAGAGCTCAACATTTCACACGCACACACTGAATCTAGATGCCAAGATGCTTTTGTGAAACACATTTGACGTAAAACACTCTATGGAAATACTGTAGAGACCATGAGAAGATTGCTTAAACTTTGCCCTGAACATACAGAGTATATATCCACGTATGTAGCATAATACTCTATCACGCACCACCCAGAGCCATCTATCTGAAAGAGTTACACCGCCGGAGTCAGTGAGCTCCTCGCACAAGCTCCCTGCCAGGCAGTAAATGAAGCACCAGCCATTTGGCAGAACTTTCAAGAGGACTGCTATAGCAACAAATTCAAGCTCCAGTAAATAGTCTGAGCCACCACGAGAACAAGGAAATTGTAGAAATCCCTTCTCTAATGATATTTAAAACATGCTCTCCTCAAGCAGCCAGACCCTTCATTCAAGGGGTCTAAGTCCTGACTCTGTGGGGGAGTGTGAACCAGAAAAGTCTTTTAGTCTGAACAGGAATTAACTGGGTTAAAGCAATACGGGCACAGTTTGACGCCTCGGTTTGAGAGGGGATGCCTCTTCCCGGGATTAGCAGCAGTGAAAGCGATCTGGAACTCCTCAGTGATGATGTTCACTGTCCAATCCTCCGCTTTACTTCATCTCGTCTCTCCATCCCCTCCCATCCCCTCCAGTCTCTTCTTCTTCTTTATCTCTCCACATCCTGATCTGGCTCACCATCCCGCTCCTCTTCCTCCTCCCTTCTCACTTTTTCTTTATTCTTCCTCTTTCTTTGCTCAACAATCTCTCAAATTCAGCGTTTCCGTTCCGCTTCATTCCGCTTGTCTTCTCTGAGCTTTCTGTCTTTTTTTGCCTTTTTGCTTCTCTCTCTATCCCACCTCTCTTTAACCTGCTTTATTCTTCTTTGGGTCATCCCCATCTTTTCATCCATTTCTCCTCCTTTTACCGTACATCTCTTTGTCTCCTCTCCTCTTCCTCACCCTTCATTTTAATTCCTTGCACCCCCCCCCCCCCCCCTCTTCTCTCCAGATTAACCCAATACTGACTCCACAGCTTCACTAATACTCAGGATTTATGTATGACAACTACTGTCACTACAAGATAGCTGCCATACTGTACATGAGGGAGATGAGGGAAGTGTGTGTGCGTGTGCGTGTGTGTGTGCCTTTGTGGTGCCTATTCAGCGCAGCAGCACGTGTCGTTTGATGTGGTCGGAGTCTTGTCTGTACAAGAACTATTCTGCTCACCGAGGTAGCACTTAACCCAAATCCACTCTTTTTTTTCGTTCCACCTCTCCGCTCTTTTTTATCTCCTCTGCCGCTCTCATGCAACACTCCTCTCTTTTATTACATCTCTTCTTCTTGTCCTTGGGTTTAAACTCTCTCCTCCCTCCCCTCCTCTCCTCCTCCCTTGTCTCCACTTCTGTTCTTTTATCCTATATCTTCTCCTCTACTGTGCAGCCCGTACTCCCGTCGTCCTTTGGTGGCTCAACACCTTGTTCTGTCTTTTATCGCTTTACCTTTGTAAGCGATGCCTTTTTTTCCAACACTTATCTCTCTGCTGCATTGTGTGAATGTGTGTGTGTGTGTGTGTGTGAGTGTGAGTGTGAGTGTGAGTGTGTGTGTGTGTGTGTGTGTGTGTATGTGTGTGTGTGTGTGTGTGTGTGTGTGTGTGTGTGTGTGTGTGTGTGTGTGTGTGTGTGTGTGTGTGTGTATGTGTGTGTGTGTGTATGTGTGTCTGTGTGAAATCTCTCTTAAGGACTCACTGAATATTGAGCGCGCTGGATGATCCCTCATCCCCATATTTTTCATGCTTGCCAGCCAGAAAATATCACCATAAAATCCTCCACTAATTCTGCAGGAGATGATTGACATCGAACAAGAATGAAATATCGACTGCCAGCGTCTGTTAGTCTAACACACACACACACCATTTCAAGGTCTAGGTCACAGCTAATATACTGGCTAGTCAATACGAGGTGAATTTAAAGGATAACTCCTGTAATTGAGTTGTTTCAGTGTTGTCTGTCTCTCCTATTATTCATGATATCATTACACTGGCCAAGTTAAAGACAAATTAATTATAATTAAACACTAAATTATTGACTCTCGTGTTTAAAAGCAACATGACTTCAACAAAGCAAGAAACACGAGCAGTTTTGAACAAGCCCAGAGGTTAGTCAGACTGTTCTCTGGAGTAAATGAAGACATTATTAAAATGAATACCCAGATTGTTGACCATGCGTATTGCAACTCTCTGGTGGAACATGTTTAAAAGTGGGTGAAAGGAGCAATAGTCTCAAAATACAATATACTCAATGTATCCTGTCCAATGTCCAGAGATGAGTTTGACTTAGATGTATAGTGATTGAACAGAAAGTCTGATTATTACCTCCACCACAAGGAGGTTAAGTTTTCATTGTTCATGTGCTTGTGCGGGATTACTGAAAAACGACAAAACAGATTTTCATGAAATGTTGTGGACGGATAAAGGATGTTTTTCTTTCACTTTCTTTAACAAAGTGAGAAGTTTAGTTGTATTTTAAACAAATTACTTTTTTAACCACTAGGGGCTTGTTTCTGCTGCCTTTACAATGTAACCGTCACTGTCCACGTGGCTACTAGCATTGGCAGGGTTGTTAAGCAACCCATCCACTAGAGGCCAGTGCAGAGTCAAAGGTTTCTGACAAGAATTAACATAGCAACAGTGGAGGATGTTGTAATGATGTAGCTCTTCAGAAAAAGGCCTGTAGTTCCGTCTCTCCTTAAAAACTTCTGCTATAGTTAAAATGTCTTCCTCATGCCTATGCACATCTCCCTTTAACTATTGGATCCACTGCCCCCCATGATTTTTGGGGGTACTGCTCCGTTTTGACTGTTGAGCATAAATGAGCCTTAAGGCAGATTTTCTTCAGGAAAAATAAGACGCACTTCACACCCTTGTTCCATGGTATCAATCCTGAGTCACTTCAAGCTCTGCAAAGTATTGCACTTGCAGGCTTGTCTGTGTGGTTCTCTAACTGTTTTACCTGATACTCACTATTGCCCACACTGTGACACTCATGTGTCATTTGGCAAACGCGTGCAAAGTGAACAGAATTATCCAGAGTGATGCTTTATTAATCCTTCCAAGCCCTCAAGAGAATTATTTTCAAAAGTCATTATTAGCCCATGTTCCCATTAATTAAAGTAAATATTTGTTTATTTCCGATGACAGACCTTTAACCATGTGCTCCGACAATAACAAGGGGCAAAATTAGAGAGCCTCCTGCGCATCACATCTCCCACGATTCAATGCTCCATTTAGTCCAAAGTGGCTGATGATTATGACAAGCTGGATTAGCATCAACAGCAGCAGCGGCAGCGGGCTGAGGTGACGGCGGTGGAGGTTTGGATAATTTAGCTGTTTTTAAATTCAAAACAGGTTGTTCCATCTCATCCTCTCTTTTGTTTATAAATAAATGATTTCTCATCATTGGCTTCTCTCCCTGTTCATTAAATCTGAAATTACTGGCCAACACTCACTCATACTAATTCACCTGGCAGTCGTCAAGGCTCACATTCACACCACACAAACACACAGACGCATCCTAACACACGTGTATAAACACACACAAACACAACAAGTGCAAGATCTTTGTAAATGTCCTCTCAATGTTGTAATGTCTCCTGAAACGTGGTATTGACCTACGCCGTCAGCCAATCAACAAAACAACTAACGATGAACTTATATCTTATATCTGTACAGGAGAATAGTGCCTGTCCAAATTCCACAGATACTCCATTCTCTCTTTAAGCAGTACCACAGGTCAGGTGATAGATAAAGGGCCAACCAACAATGCATTGTAGTGTCTACGCTTAGCGACTTTCATATCTAACTCAGATGCTCCAGACAGAGAGGCACCAACTTCAACTCTCACCCACTTCAACTCTTTTGTGTATTTCACCAATGGCAAGACGTGAGGACCCAATGTGATTTCTGAATGCATGCTTTAGGCTTAACTATCCAATAGGATGTGAACACCTACATGTAACATAGAGAGTGACAGCAATTCTAGCCATTCATGGGTGTGCTGTTGGAATGGGTGAGTAGAGGAAGATATACTGGGATGCTGTGGGAGACATCTCCAGACTTGGGGGGGACAATTGCTCATGTTACTCTGTTAGCGTTTGTGTATTGTTCCACCTTCTGGTCTCCTTGATGCATCAAGTCTAAATTAAAATCTTCTGCATAAGACATCAGCTGCTGCCTGAGTTCCCCTTTCACCAGCTTCCAGATAACTTCCATAACAGTAAGCACAGACACACACACTTACACACTAACACAAAACTATTCACACAAATTCCGCATCTTTGCAATGACTAACTGATTGGTCCAGGGAACAAGGGCTGAACATGCAAACAGAAAAAGTTTGACAGTTTTTCTTTTTGCTTGTCAATGAGGTCAGAGTTTTGATTCAACAGCGGCAAACATCCACCATCTGGTATATTTCCTCCATCTCTCCTGCTTCTGTCACTACTGCGCTGGAAACAGCAACACACAACTCCCAGGTCACTGCACGCACCCTCTGAGGGCCGAGCAGAGGACAAAATCTGCATTTCCCCTCTCAGGGCTTTTTTTAAGGCCAAATTGTACAACCAGTGAAAGAAAGCCAGCAACAACAATACACTGTTTTGTGTACTGCTCAGGTTCTGCATGCAGAACAGTATCAGAGCAGATCAAATTGACAAGGACGTGAGGCCAGAACGCGATGGTGAACCTGAAGCATTTTCTGAACTTAAAGTTTGTGATGGGATACGATGAATCTTGTTCATTGAAGAAAACTAGAACAAAAATGTTGCCCTTTAATGCAACAGAAGTATCATTTCCTTTTCAACATGTTTAGAAAAGTAAATGTGCAGCATATAAAGATACTAAAGACTAAATTTAAAGTATTTCAATTTATGCACTGCCACATGATTTTGGTAGTTTCACGAAAATTCCACTTCTACATTAAAAATGTCAGTGTGTAGAAGTGAATTCAGTCACAGTTTATCCTTAACACAAAAAAAGTTATGTGTAATAAAGACAAAAATAATCTCTTGAGAATGAATGAAATATTCTGCTACTAAAAACATCTCACAACATGGTTTGTTTGTCCAGATCATTTGCTTGCAGTGAGGAAAACTCTTCCTGGACGCGCCCACTCTTTTGTAGTGGGAGTTCCTGATGATATCCAGACATTTGTGTTGTATATACAAACAACCTCAATGGGTAGAACACACACTAATCCTTAAGCACAAATCCCCTAGGACCAGATGTTGCAGCTTACGGGGGACGGGACGGGCAAAAATTAATGGCTATCACATGCTCCCTAATGAAGGGGATTGAGCCGGGCATGCTCCCGTAGTGTCTGGGAGGTCTTCCATGTTCTGCAGTGATTCACTGGGCTCAAATCCCAGTCTAATTTATGCTGTAACACTTCTGTCTCTGCTCTCCTTTCTGTCTGCGTGCGATGACAAACACGACCTGCAGATCTGCTCGTGAGAAGTGGAATAAAAACCTCTCGGAGTGAAAAGCATAAGGGAGGAAACAGGAGATGAGATGACTGAAGAGAAACAGAGCGAGAAGAGGTTGAAAGTGTAGATGGAAAGACAAGAGGAAAAGCAAAGAGTGTCAACTCAAAGGGGGTTGGGTGGAAGAGAAGAAAATAGTAAAAACCCTATTTTCATTTCCAAGCAATCAATAAAGAAACACAAAGCAGCTCCATAATTTAAAGTAAAATGGGAATGAAACAAAAACTAACCTATAAAACCTCACTATGATAAAATAAATTATTAATAGGACAGAAACTCTCTCAACTTTTAATTTAGGTGTAGAAACAGATCAATAAAGGCAGCTGTCATGTGTGGGCTATTGATTCTAAACAACTTCAGACAGGGGGAAAAATCTTTATTTATTTCTCTGTGTTGTGCTCCTTTAACCAAGACTTGCCACTGCTGCTCCTCTAACTCCACACCCTGGAAGGAATGTGAGCTACACACACGCGCGCACACACATATGCACACACGCGCACATATGCATGCACAAAGCAGGGTCAGCTAAATGTTCAAGTGTCCCTCTGGGTCATTTTCATATGATCTCTATCCAGATAAGTACCTCTGCTCTTCATTGGCTGCGAGTAGCAAACACATGCTATCATGTCAACTCATGGTCAACAACACACACACACACACACACACACACACACACACACACACACACACACACACACACACACACACACACACACACACACGGTACACTGCAGTTTTAGGAGTCAGAAAACATCTCTGGGATTCACTCTGTTGAAATATATAATGTTAAGATACCATTCTTCCCGTCCTGTTAACTTATATAATGTGTTTATATAAACAGATTTGTGCTGTACAGTAGTGATGAATGTTATCATTGTTGTTTGTCCTGCCTCAGGATAACTTTAATAAAACTTGTATTATCCAGTTATTCTGTCGGCCAAAAGTAAAATTATAACTGTAACACAAATAAATAAATGTAGGACTACACAATAATCACTTCCCTTAAATAGCTGTTAAATTGCACCCACAGTTTATAAAAAACAAAATGAAAACAAAATGAATGTTGCCTTTTTACTACGTGAGACCTTTCAGCATGAATCAACACACAACTGGAAATCACTTATTCTTCGCTGCTCTAATAACACAACTTGAAGAAGAAAAGATTTCCTGGAAAAGAAAATTGCAGTTTTATCCGGGCGAAACTAATATACGCGGAATTGGATCAGTACATAGATTTGTGTACTCGCCGATGCCCGACCTGGCATTTTTGGCAGCATGGGAGCCATTTCCGATGCTGGTATCAGTATCAAAACATCTCAAATAATAACATACAACACCCATCACGTAAATCCCCTGAACTCCTTGATGAAGGAAAGATGTGATCGTAGTTTGGTTTTTTTAGGTCTGAAGCCAATAAAGTGACTCATTAAAAGATATTAGAAAAAGATGACAAGTCTCATTCAGAATGCCCACATATGAAGTGATGCTAATATAGCCACAATAGGACATATTAACATACAGATAACTCAGGTCAGATATGTGTATCTTGTTAGTGTTTTGATACCTTTGACCCAAAAAAGAAAATTGTACAAAACAGTCAGCAATCAACTTTTTGATGCGGCTCAGTTTGATTAAACCAGGTTTGCTGATGTGAGGTTGATTGCAAAAGAACACTGGAGCGTTTTAAGTTGTGCAGCAAATTGTGCAGCGAATCATCCCAGCTTGAAGCGCACAGCTACAACACATGGCGACACATCTATCAAAACCCCTCTGGAGCATGGCAGCATTGGCAGGGTCCCGAGCATTGCCGTGCCGCCGCGGTGAAATGGCATAATGATATGGAGGTGATATGATAGGTGAGCGTGGTTTAATCTGATTAGATTTTGCCTGCACATCAAAGAGAGAAGACAGAGGAAGGAGTGATGTGGGGATGGCAGAGAGAGAGAGAGAGGTCAGGTGAGGGGAGGGAGAAGGATATGGAGATGGAGGGGGTCGGGGAGGTGAGGCTTGAGGGAAGGAGGGACAGAGAGGTGATGGAGGGAACAGATGGGAGGAGACTGGATGGCCAAGGTGGGACGTGGAGGAAGACCTAGAGGCAAAATATAGTCGAATGGGGTGGATGAGGAGGAGGGAGAGAGAAGGGGGAGTGGGATGAAAGGGTAAGAAGCGAGGAGAAAGAAAAGATTTAAGAGGAGAAAAAAACATCTTACCTTGACCCTGTGCCTGACTGGGGAAATTGGAAACTAGGGCCAGTAGCACCAGTGGAGACCACAAACACCACCTGATCCGCCCTGCTGACAACATCCTCACAACCAGTAGTCTAGACCTGCACAGAGAGACGAGAGAGCACGCTGAGAAAATGAAGAAAAATAAATGAAATGTGAGCAACAGAGAAGAAAGAAAGGACTTCAGTGACAGAAACACCAGGAATGCCATTCAGCTGCAGAGAGGCTCCGTGGGTGGAGAGGGACCCACCTTGTCCACATGGCCCCAGGGCGCTGATCTGGAATCAGTTACTCTTGTCTATAATATCCACTTTGATACAATTACAAAGCAGCAGCCCAACAGTCTAGACTGACCACAGAGCAGTGGTCCAGCCTCACGCCTACACAGAGCGGGCCAAGCGCGAGAAACAGTGGAGGACTTTGTTTGAGAGGAGAGGAGAGGAGAGGAGAGGAGAGGAGAGGAGAGAAGGAGTGACACAGGCAGGAAAAGTAGAAGTTTGATTGACGGTGCAGAGAAGGAACATTTCATGACAAGTGCCATTGTCCGACCACAACAGCAAACATGACACCTCATCTCCTCTTCTCCCCCATCTCATCTCCTCCTTTCACCCCTCACTCCTTCTTGCCTGCACCCTCTCCACCACATCCCCTCCCTCTCCTCCTCTCCTGACCCTCTTGTCCCCCCTCTCCTCGAGTCTCCTAATCATTATGAATCTTATCATTTCACTCCTGAGAAAACACACACACACACACACACACACACACACAACTTGCTGTAGAGTCCTATGAATAAAAGCAGCGTGTGCAACAAATAAAAGTTGATTGAAAATTGAATCATCCGCTGATGTGGAGGCAGAGCCCGGCGGTGGAAGTTGAAAGAACAGGCAGCTCCTTTCCATTCAGACGGTGTCAAAAGGCCAGAAAAATGACAGTGCATATTAATAAGCACATAATACTAAAAAACAGGATCAGGCTCAGAGGATATGAAGAGGGAAATGAAAGGGATTCAAAAGATATAATTAGTCTCCCTATAATACAGATGCACATACAAATAAAAATGCAATAGACCTTACACAAATGAGGGTTCTTGAAAGATCCTGTGATCCTCACGGAAAAACATAACTCGCATGAAGCCAAAAGTTTCTCCTTTTCCTCAGTTTGCTGGATTGTTCTCATTGTTGCAGTGCAAAGGGCAACTTTACAAACTGTACGTGTGTTAATGAAGAGCAGGGTCAAGACGTCGCCCTCATTAGAATAAGTGTAAATACACACTCCTGAAGGCTGTTTGTGGAATTCAGTTTTACGCACACTGGAATGAAATCAATGTCAGCACAGTACCACGCGCACGCACACGTGAACACTGTTTTAACATATATTTTTTAAAAAGCTTAAGGCAAATACACTATTATTTCTTTAACCCAATCAAATCAACATTTGTTTTATTTCCTAAACGATTTCTTTCCCACCTGCTGGCGAGACGGCACAAGTTTGATTCCCTGACCGCAGCCAACATTCGTCTTCAGGGAGGACTTCAAAGTGCCGCTGACTCGTTTTTAATCCAGTTTCCTAAAAGCCACGTTTGGGTCAAACTATCAGATTCATTCAAATGAACTCGCCGCGACCAGACGGCGCAGCGCCGCGCACCTGAGGGCGACTCAAACACACGCACCATGGATGAAATGGTCTTTCATACCTCTCCGGGCATCAATTCAAAAGCGTCTTCTTATCCCCCAGAGGAAAATCCCGTGAATACCAAACACTGCTGCTGCTGCTGCTTCTGCTGCTGCTGCTGCTGTTGCTTCCAAAGGGTCCCTCTCTCCTCCTCTCCTTCTTTCTCTCACCGGATACAATTCGGTCAGTCCGGAGTGGGTGTTTTTCTCCTCGTTATTCATTCATCCCTCCCTCCAGCTATTCCTCCTTCTTGTCCCAACCCTTTTCCCTTCGCCCGGGCTCATCTCAGAGAGAGGGAGAGGGAGAGGGAGAGAGAGAGAGAGGGGGGGGTGGGAGAGAGAGACGACGTGGAAACGCGCGCCAGTGACGCTGCGTAAAAACCTCCGCTACCAACCTGCAGCTTTCATTTCGGCTCCAGTCCCCTGTGGGGCCCCTCGATGTGCACCTCCGCGATAAGGACGACACTAGCGGGACATGTGTGAAATCTGTGGCTGCAGAGGAGCCACCTGGTCATTGATGAAACTCTCTCTTTTTTTTTCTTTGGTGGTATTGATTTTTAGAGAGGAAAAGGCTTTAGGAGCAGGTGTCTGAACGTGCGCTGCTGCTCTCTGATGTTAAAGGCACATGACACAGCTCTAAATTGAAGTTACAAAAGAAACAATCTGACAAGTTGTAAAGACAAGTGCAACAATTCAAGTCCACAGTGTGCAGTTGTAAAAAGTGCCCACATAGGGGACTCACTGATGGAAGCACAAGAGATCACTTTATGCTAATCTTAGCTAGCCATCTCTTAGCCACAGTATCATCTTTAACGGACTGATATAACATTGGTAGAGGTCTTATAATCTCTCATCGTATGTTTTACAAAATTATTTAAAGGGATAGTTCAAACGTAAGCGCAAGGTGTACGCGAGCATTGCTACTTCCGGTAGCGGACATTTAAGCTTGCTTACTAAAAAAAAAAAAAAAAACTTGAAAAACTCCACCGGCAGTTTTGCCAGCTTCTCTTAGACTCACATTATGTATCTTAAACCCAAGTACAGAAATGGTAATTGGTTTTATGTAAGTGAAAGAGACTAGCAGTTTCTCCGTTTCCATTCTTTAGGCTATGCTAAGCTAACAGCTGTAGCTTCTTATTGAGGCTAGTGGACCAATGGGAAAGAGATATCGATCTTGTCATCAACTCCCCACGACAAAATGACAGAACTGTTCTCTAAGTATGGACTAAAACAAGCTTTACAACGGATTGTTCAACAGCAGCACTTCTTCTACCAGGCTGAGAAAAGAGAGTTCACTTTGTAATCCTGTTTATATTCTCAGCTCCTCTGCTGTTAAAGAGACTTTGTGACTTGCCCTGAGGGGGTGAAGAATGAGCATCATGAGAAACAGAGGCTGGTGAAATGTGCCAGTGGCTGAGCTGAAACACCGAATAGCTGCACTCCAGGTGTGTCCCCGGGGCACTACACACAGACACACACCCAGACACACGCATACACACACACACGCCTTGGCCAAACAAATGTCCAGATGCCATAAACACTATAATCAAGGGGATAAGGATTCTCCGTCCACCTCCTTCCTCCTCTTTTTTCCTTCAGCCTCTTCCTCCCTTCCTGTCCGTCTGTCATCCTCTTTCTCCTTCATCTATTCGGCTGCACACATCAGACCACACACTAAACAAATACACCACAGGCAGACTTCAAATCCGTATCAAGATAAATGACCAGGTCTGGGCAATATAATCATATCTGTATCTGTCACTTCATGCATTTCCTTTCTCATTTTGCTTCTCTTCTCATACATTTGTCCTGTTTAATTAGAGCAGTCTGTCACTGTGCAGCTATTTTCAGTTTATGTATTGAAAAATGCAATCCAAGGACATTTTAGTCAGTAAGAAATTCCTAATAACTGAAATTTATACTTTTTATTTATTGTCCAGCCCCTACACATGATTAAATGTTGAGAATATCTTCCTGAGCTGCACCATGTTTGCACAGTCATGCAGTTAATATCTCAAAATATAATTTCCCCACCATGTGGACACTGCAGAGTGCAGAGCAACATTACGTTTTAATTCCACCACTTTTATTTTGGACAAAATCATCTGAACAACTATGAGACTGATGTTGAAAGCCCCTGCATTAACAATGGGGCCAAATGGCCTCGGTTATTCCATCGCATTTCATCTAGTTCCATCATTCTTGTTTGTTTTTGGTGAAATATCTCAGCAAATAATTGGATGGATTGCCATGAAATTTGGTACAGATAATCCTGGTGCCCTGGGGATCACTCCTGATGACTGTGGTGACCCCTGACTTTGAGGTTTAGCAATTGTGGTTTTGACCCTACTGCATATCTGTTGGATGACATATGGTCCACATATTTATTTCAAGATAACTTTGTTAATTTCCTTGACCTTATTTAACATGAGCATGCTAACATTTAGTGCTGAGCCTGAATACAGCCTACAGAAGTTCTAGCATTGCTGTAGACAAAGTGTCTTAATAGATGAAATCAAAGATCCTGGCTTTTACTCACCTGTATTCACATGGTCAAATGAGGTGGAAGAAACTTGAAGTCCCAATGTAAGCGGCAACTGTGTTATCCATGTTAAACTCAGTTAGTTATGCTCCCTGTGGGAGAGTGCACGGCTGAAACTGCAGGATATATTAAAAATAATTTGCTTGATGATTCAACACATGAATAAATTTTACTTTTTATTCTGTGTCGCTGCAGACCTTGGCGGATTATGATTGACAGCTGCTCTCAAGGGACTAAAAGGCCAACATGCCCAAAGATCAGTCCTGTGGATGAACCAAGGTGTTATCCTTCCTGCATGTTCCCGTTTAGTTTTTCATTGTCATCTCTTAATTTCTATTGATGTCTTCTCTCTGTTCTCCTCTTTGCCGGTCCCTTTATTCACCTAGATCCTAATCTGTTCTCCCTCCTCCTGCGTACCTGTCCTTTCCTACTGTGGCTCTGCTGCATAAATGCATCAGTCACATGGTAGAGTTGATTCGCGGGTCATTTAGCTCAGCGCCATATGGTCCAACTGTGAAGCTTCACAAAGTTTTCGAAGTCACTGCACCGCAACATAAATCTGTTTATTGGAGGTTGTCTTCTTCCCTGGAGGCCATGCAGGTAAGATTGGGATGAGATGTGTATGATGTCACACCTCAGAACAGTTTCGTAGAAGTAAATACATCGGATGTGCAAACAAAACTCTGCACAGACGTCCTGCATCCTCTCTGCATACAAGCCTGGAAAGTTTAGGTGAAGTAGATCAGGGGTTGGAAAAATGTGTGCGGTTCAGATCAGCTGTGTCTGTGCGTGGAGGTGATGTGCGACAGATTTCACACTTGTAAAACCTGGATGGTGCAGCTCCGGGAGACTTAGTGGCATCACAGTATGGATAAAAGGTAAAGACTTTGACAGCCAATTATACTCTGCCTGACACTGAGAAGGTTTGGGAAGTGTTATCCACACAAAACACAATTTCTCTTTTTTTTATATTAAATATGTATGCACATCAAGTTTTTTCCTAGTTGTTTTTCGAGAACACAGCAGCAGTGTTGTTTTCCTGAAATTGCTGACATCTTTTGGTGATAAGCAGCCTTTTCCACTGGTCTTTAATGCTCCTTGTTTATACTGGACCCACATATTGCAATAATATAAATGATCAAACTCCACCGCAGCCTCTTGTATTTCCTCCAGCTTCCTATAATTAACAAGCCGCCATTGTTGGTAAAAGCATTGTTCCCTGGCTAGCAGAGGATTTCACCCAGGAAACAGGAACCCCCTCATTGGTGCTTAGACGCATGTTTAAGTTTGAAGTGGGTAAAAGATGACTGTTTACTGTAAGACATCAAGTGTGACGCTATGATATAATTATGATAAAACTGCAGCATTGAATAAACTGAGTTTTACCTTTTTTGCATTCTATGTGTCAGGTCAGACACATTTCAAACTGCTTGGTAATCTTTTGGACTGTCTGACCCCTCTGCAGATTTCCTCTCAGACATTCCTAATCGCACGTGCACACACACACACACACAGTGTCAAAGAAGTCTGCAATGTGCAAACACACTAAATATTACATTTAAACAAAGACCTCTCCCACTTTCCGTTCAGTTCCTTTTGTTTTTACACACACACACACACACACACAAACACACACAAACCAGCAGCCCCCTGCCCTACATTTTTATGATGTAGAGATAACCCCAGGCGTGGAGTTTACCACTCTGCCACAGTGACAGACAGCCCAGATCACCGTGTCATTCACACATACAATGAGCTGCGTTTAAACCAGCAGAAGAAACATGGTTTGTTTGTCTTGTAAGCTCAAGTAAAGGACCTGGATAAAGTTCAAATAGAGTTGACAGATACAAGGGCGTGCGCATCGAACCGAGACGCGCGAAACAAACGGCTCATGCTGTGAATTTCAACCTTTTTTTCCCTGCTGGACAAACACAGTTCTTGAGTTCTGTGATAATAACAAGCAGCAGGTTAATGTGAGACCTGAAGTGGACTGAAGTGACCGCAGCCTATGATTAGTCCAACTAGTCACAGTTATTAGCCGGCTTGTCATCTCGACCAGGTCTGCCGTTCCCAGAGTGCCACAAACCATACACCTCTTAAGGTCAAGGTACATTATGCAGCTTTTCAAGGAGGGAAGCCTGGATGTCGAGAGGATTTATTGCAGTAAATATTGTTATTTATGTAGAAACTCATTCAAGGCCACAGGCAGGTAGAGTACTCAAGACTCAAGGTATCTCTGACATGCACAGTGGGTTCACTGGAGTGCACAGTGGGGATTTCTAGCCATGCTAAGAGACATGGTCAGCCAATTTTGTTCCATTCCCATCAGCCTTTCGCACTAGTTATCAAAACCAAACTTAGATGCTGAAGATATTAACCTGCAAATCATTAGCATGTTAGCATCATTGTTGTGATGATGTTAACATGCTGATATTAGCATTTAGCTCAAATCATCCTAGTTTCTAAGACATAGACTGTACATAAAGGTGCACTACACCTCTCCAAATCCTCTCATTATTCAGAAATGAAGCAGAGATTTTCCGGATATGGACACTGCCATCGTCTGCGTTTGGAGGAAAGTAGTAACAATCAGGGATGGAGGTCCTATCCACCAATCACGAGTCAGTCTCAGCTATTAATCATGAAGTTTCACTGTGTTCTTCTAGCATCAAATAGAAAAATGAACACTTGGACAAACATGTGTGCTAAAAACTACATCAATGACAGAAAACCTCGTAAAGAAAATATGTATTTCACTTGTACTTAGACTTTCCATGTTCCATTCACTAACATGGAGGAGGCCGGATTTGTGACCTTTACTGCAGCCAGCCACCAGGTGGCAATTGAGAGGCTTTTGGGGAGCCCTCATGTCATCCATCTATATAGTCTATAGGACTCTACAGAGCTACAAGCATGGCTGTAGACTGTATGCCATGTTTCATGTCTTGTTTATGTTCATCATCCCAGTATGGGCCAGTATGTGAGGTCACTGCATATCCAATGAAGCTAAAGTTAAAGAAGTAAATTTGAGTTCCCTCGCTCATGGCCTGCATCCCAACAAGTCCTTAAAAACAGCCTTGCCATTACCCATACAATATCAAATGTATTCTGACTATTTCACCATTTAGTCGGTAAAATAAGTTTTAAAGAAGAAATGCTCATTGAACAAAGGTGTAGTCCTGCCAGCGTGGCTACAGCCAAATTCACAGAGCTGGCAGCAACAGACCAAGAAGCATTTGGCAGGTGGCTAACGTTTCTGCTTGCTGTGACTTGTCCTGAGCTCCTCGCCTGTGGGGAAGGAAGTGGCGGACAGGAGACAATTCACTTGAGAACTCTGTAATCATGCCTCACAGGCGTTCAGTCCATCAAACTGAATAAGCTTTGAGACATTCCTTTTCTTCAGCTGTGTCTGTCTTTTCTTTAAACAAAAAGAAGCTCCTCATTTCCCACATGTGATAACTCTGATCACCTTTATTTAATCAAGGCAGTAGTCATACTTATTGGCGCTCTGTGTCAGAAAAGCTAATTAAACTTGAAAGAATAGTGTGTTCATCTGGTTTCATTTCTCTGGTATTACATATTTGCTCTTTCATGATATAAAATATGAGAATCTTTGGAAACATGATTTAGAAATATTATAATATTGAAACCATACCAACACCACCTGGCCATCTATATATATATACAATAGAATAAATTTATTTATTTATTATGTCAACTTAATTAAACTGAGTAGATATTATCAAACTGAATCAACTTAATTAAATTGAACGAAATAAATTAACTTAAAGTATAAGTACTGTTCACACCTATACCTACAGTATGTTTCATATCACATCAGTGGAAACAAAGAGGCCTTTCTTGTGCCAATAGAAACAAATATGTTTTTGTTTTTTATACTTCATAGGGGGTTTTCTGATTTGTATTATTAGTATTTTAAAAATCACTTTTGGCCCTGAGCACAATTCTAACACATTTAATCACAGAGAAACATTGATGTAAAGAGTAGAGTGAGGATAGAAACGAGTAGGGTTTTACTGTCCTTGTTTAACACTGTGAGAAACCACAGCACAACCTCTCAACAACTCCTCTCAACGTCCCTTATATTTCTCTGTAACTCTCTTATTCTGGCTGCTGTCACCGTCATGAGAGAGATTTTTTATGTGTACTAATTACTTGATCCTGGCTTAGGCTGCCTGCATCGCTGTTGCTTTAATTGGACCAACTGGGCTTTTCAAACCTTAATATGATCTTATTATATATGCCACTCGGTGAGCACTTTCATCCCAGGCGTACATTTTTACTGTGTTGGCCCCAGTTGGAATTGGACTCGCTAACTTTGGCAGTGTGACTGTGGATCTGTATGCACCGAGGTACAGCACGTTGTATCAACACATTACTCTCTGAGGCCTCGTGAACAGAACACAATTCACTATTAAAAATGCTCACAAATCCTCCTAAAACCTAATCTCTGTTGCAACATATTTGTCCTTTAAATAATTGAATTTGAAACTGTGTAATCAGTGCAAATTGTATTTAGAGTAATGTTTCCTATTTCCTAAACACATGTTTAATGGTTGAATAACTGAAGGTTTAAACATTTGAACGTTATACCCTCATCTCTTTTTCTTTTTGATCCTACCCTGGAGCAGAAACATCCCGCAGGCTGTCGGTCTCCGGTTTCTGTGTGTGTGTGTGTGTGCGTGGCCTTCTAATACACAACTCTGTGTATTGAGCAGAGACACACACACAGGACTGGATGGATAGTTGAATGAACGGAGGTAACGTGGAGGTTAGTTTCTGAGCAAATCGCTGGATGTGTGGAGGACAGATGAATAAAAAGGACGGATAAGTGGATGGAAGGTAGTGATGGTCTCATCTGATAAGGCCTGTTCTAGTTAGTGTATCTGTCCTGGAAGATAAAAGGGTGCAGAAGGGAGAGATACAGAAGCAGATACTGGTGTAACCTCTGTGAGGGACTCAGTGTTACTACGAAATGAGATGTAGTTCAACATAAATCAATTTTTATCTGGTATCTGCTAAGTGCTTTATCACTATAACAGATTGGAGATATGTTATTCGATTTTTTTATTTTGATAAAAGATTTTTGTACGCATTTCTTAATCTGAAATAAATAATGTATGTTGTCCCTGAATAAAATTAAAATCATATACATAGTCTGAAAATGACAGATGTGGAAATCAGGATAAAACATTTGTGTTTTGGAGTACATAGTATTACACTACCCCCTGCTGGTAATGTTTAGAAGTGCATCTAAGAAAAGCAGAAAAGAACCATGTTCTGGGGAAGGAAAATCAGGCGTGTGCTCACAGATGAGACTGTGTGTTAACCTGTGACATGCAGTGATTAGTTTAATGTTTCAGGCATTTACCTTGTACTGCATATTTTCATAATCATGTCCTATAGGTCAGTACACCCCCACCCACCCTTCTGGCTTGAATCCCCTTCAAATGAATGTGTGCACTTGTAACCCCTTGCCACATGTTATGGTCGACATCAGATCTAAATGGTTAAATCATTTAATGTAGTGCTAAGAAATGTTGAGAACCAACATGGGCATCTCTGATCTTGTACTGTATTTTACCAGGACGATACAATTTTCAACAACAATGTAGTAAACCTTTAACTATTGTCCCTTTTGTAATATAACTTTTTTTTTTTACACTGCAGGATGCCTGTCAACAGCTAAATAGCCTTTCAGCTAAATGCATTAAAATCCAATTTGTATTGTATGAATCTTGATTCATGTAAATTATCCTTTTTCAAATAATGAATAATTTAAGAAATAAAAGTCTTTTCTGAAACCGTATTTCTACGACACTCGTAAAAAAAAAAATCCAGTAATGCAATTTAAAAATCTAAAGAACTTTAAAAGACTTTCTATTCTACCGGGATACAGACAGACCCCAAACTGTGAAATTCCTATTTATTTCTATGTATATATAAAATATCTGCTTTTGTGTGATTACTACACATTAGTCACTGCAGTGTCACTAAATGTGAGTCTGACTCGAGTCGATCATCAAGTGAAAAGAATTCGAACATGTCTGAAGATGAAACCACAAACACAGAGAAGAATCAGATCCATTTTTATCAAACACTTGATTAACTGTTTAATACATTAGAACATCAGAATGAGCTTCAACAGGCGTCTTATAATAGTCTTAAAACCAACATTCAAACTCTGATAGCGAAGAAAAAAGAAAGAAACACGCAGCTGTGCCTGTTGTGAAAATGTTCGCCCTCTCACTCCGACCTCATGATGTGAGCATAAAGAAGAAAAAAATCCCTGTAGTTGAATGAGGTGAGTAAAACTGACACCCCGATGAAGAGGAGGCTGATGAAATACAATCCGTCACCGTTGCTTTTGAAACCAGTGTGTGTCATTTAAAAGTTGGTGTCCGTAAAACACTGATTGTCCATAGATCACCTGATAGTTTTTTTTTAATACACAAAGTCAGAGAAAACAGAGCTGGAAACAGAGCAAGAGATGAGATGACCACCAACTGTGATTAGCAGCAAAACAAGATCTTAAGGCAAATGTGCAGTCTGTGAACCCGTTTCAGCCAAACACAACCACACAGAGCTCCTTCGACAATCCACAACAACACACAAGACGCATTTCTAGACAGAGTGCAGGGGAACGTGTGTCGCTCCTGCATCACTCAGACCTCGGAAAGTCATGCAAGATTCTCCCGTCTCCTCTCTGAGAATCACCAAACCCGTTAAGCAGATCATTTTCCACTCACAGAAACTGAGAAATTACAAACTGAGGCCGGGTGAGTTTTTAATGAGAAAAAAGCTGAGTCCCTGCTGATGAGCTGTTTAAAGTCTTATGACATCGCTGCAGTAGGTTAATGAAGAATCACTACTGTCTGCAGTTAGCGGGAGAGAAGTGATTTTGACCTGCTGAAAAAGTATGAAAGAAGAATATTGAAGTCTTTGTATCCAGAGTCCCTGACATCTGCTCCTCAAATGCAGCAAAACACCCCACCAGGGAAATATCAACTTTACACAGAATATAAACAGATCTTTTTATGGCATCATCCAACAACAGGTAAGACAAAAGGTCTTGAATGTTATCAGAGAACATCAGCAGCCTCTGAGAAGATTTAAAATAGTATATTTATTGAGTTGAGGAAGTTGTGTTCAGTTTTCTTCCTGCTGTAACCTGGACAACGGCACAGAGAGCATGTGGAACCAGAGACTTCTAAAAAAAAAAAAAAGCCCAAATGGACCTTACTTCTGAAATGATTTGTCCAATAATACATTCCTACGAGTCGCTATAGACTGAAGAGGTGCTTTGGATTCGGAGCTAACGCTACACAAGCACAGATTTACAGGAATCATGCATTTCACTGCTCACGACACCGACGCACACTGAGAAAACACCAGTGACGCGTGTCCGCTGAATAAGTCACCGAGGATACGATCTGAGGCAGTGTGATGTGACTTGATGTAGTTTGACTGTTTGGCAACGAAGACGCCCTGAATACATGTTCACCTTGAATAGAAAAAACAAATCTCAGTATATAGAGCATTTACTTTTTCTGAAATAATCTCACTGCAGGACTAAACTAAGCACAAATCCAGTGAGGCGGGCGCAGTTAACAAGTGTTTACTCAGCTTTACAGACACAGACTGTATGAGCATCACTCATCATGCTCCTCTTTTTATCATTTTACAGTTTCAACTATGATCTTTTCATGATAAACACATCATAGCACAGTAATGTATTTAACATAGTAAATATTATACAGTTAATTTCTGATGTACAATCGCATTTGTGTGAACTTCTAACCTGCTTTAAACCAGCGAACCTTCATTTAACTCAGGATCTAGACTGTTCTCTTTGAATGTTCGTACAAACCAAATTCCAAATAATAAGAAGTCAAATTATTTGTGACCTTTAACTTTCCTCCGACCTGTCTGCATGGTTGGACGTCACTACAGAAGCACGAGAGCAAATGTGTTTTTTGTGATTTGGGGGAAATGACCCTTCAATATTAAATTGTCTGTTGCTTGGGAGCGTGTGCTTGATTTAAGGGGCCAAAAACTAATCAGACACACAAGCACCGTATTTCACGTACACTAACAACTTCAATTACCTAAACACGAACCTTAAAAAAAATTGTGTTTAGATGTTTACATTTTACGGCACAGTTTCCTGCACATGTGATTATCTCACACAGATGATGAAGGAGAACAGGATAGTGGGGCGAGCGCGAGACTATTATTTCTTATTAGGATGTCAGATTTAATATAAGAAGGTTTAAGTGCATATAAATATTTGAAATTCTAAATGTTATTCCAAAAAGGAAAGCCTTACCTAAGTGCTTTGGTCAAATGAAATCAATCGCTTAGAGTTAATAACGCTCATTAAAGATGTAACCAAAATGTTCCCTTATGGGATTTTCCATGTTAAGCAAATTAAACTAATGAAACTTTGACTGTAGCCACAATCAATGCATTGGACCAAAATAGTCACCTGACACACACAGCTGGACAGATTCATTATTTTGTAATTTGCATGCGTTACTGTGTTAATTTTAGAATGAAAAAATTACTTTTGTTACATCAGTGAAGTAATGGTTGATGTTAAGGTTCTGTCTTTTATCAAGATATGAGATTTTGGACATTTCTATCTTGGTGATGGTCTGAATTCTGACACACTCATATTCATTCTACTCTTTAATATTCATCAAACATCAAAGAACATATACTGTCAATACAATATCTATAATGAAAAGGTCAATAAAATATCTTGTTTTTGATGCTTTTACTGTAAAGTCTTCCAGGAAAGCTGGTTGGCACACCATGGCTCCAAAAACAGGATTTATATGCAATTGCCACTGGTGTATTTTATTTTTTTAAGTCAATAAGTGTAACTTTTCTTAGCAATATTTCCAAAAGGTGTTTTAGAGCAAAGAGCCTCTCAGCAGTAAATATAACAAACAATATTAACTCTCAAACAAGCTCTTACAAATAATTATGAAAGTTTAAGGTCTGTATATCAGGCGTCACCTTAAAATAAAAAGGAAATGAATCCTTTTAAAAAAACAATTAGTTTCAAGATATTCTCATCACATTAATGAGGCTTCATCGCATAAACACCACTTTCTCTGAAGCAGGGTTCCATCTTTTGTTTGTTTGTGCATAATGTCTATGTACATTGTGCCTGGTAATGTCTCATGCAGATTATCACTGCATTTGTTTTATGTACACCAACAAAT
The DNA here is from genome assembly GCF_009819705.1 of Hippoglossus hippoglossus. Taxonomy (NCBI): domain Eukaryota; kingdom Metazoa; phylum Chordata; class Actinopteri; order Pleuronectiformes; family Pleuronectidae; genus Hippoglossus; species Hippoglossus hippoglossus. Next base: position 15,009,749 of record NC_047166.1, on the reverse strand, counting down.
TAGCAAGTGTGCAGAAATGAACATGTCTGTGTGGTTTTCACACGACAAGGCTTTAAAAAAAAAAAGTGTTTTTTCTTCTTTTTAAAATGGTGATTCACGGGTAAAGAAAATTACTATTACCCCCCCAAAACCTAAGATTTGTGATTTACTGTATGAAGATCAAGTAAATGTGCTCCCTCTCTGCATCTGCCTGTTCATCCCAGCAGAGGGCAGCGTTGTGTCAACAGAAGGGTTCAGTCCATGGTTGGAAACTAAGTGGGGGAGAGGTCACTCAAAGTGTCAACACAAAATCTTCTTCCTTATTGTTAACGTTTCAGCTTTTACTTCTTTAACTCCCGTTTCTAATGAGAAAAATCTGTGTTTCACGTCCTCGGACTTGTCCAGCAACAGATTCACGATCCAGTTCGGTGTTGAAATCGAAAACAAAATGATTTCGCACATCAAGTCTGGGGCCTCCTCAATAAGAGTGAGAGTCACAATGAAGCAGCTGGATTAACGTCTGCAGAGGTGGCGGCTCAAGCACTTTCCCTCTGTAGTGCACATGCCCCTAAATTCAAAAGAAAAAGCTAGAACTTGTATGATTGACCCACAGGTTGAATCATTTACTTGACGTGAACACCCACATTGTTGACACACACGGTTTCTCCGTCGTCCACCTTCTCCAAACAACGTCAGAACGGTGGGTGCGTTTCAAGTCGTCTACGGTTCTCCGTCTGTGTGGTTCTGAGGTCAAGTCTGAAACCTTCAAGTCCCCACGTTATTATCACACTGATCTTCTATGAGACTTTCTCTCATAGCTCTTCTCAAACTTATACCCCCTCCATCACCTCCATGACGATTGTCCTGGGTCCGGTCAGGATCAGGCTGCTGACGGTCCGGTAGTCGTGGGAGAGGACGCTCAGGCCGTTCACCGACACCACGAACTGACACACCTGGAGAAAGACGGGCAGAGAGGGGAGAGGTGTTCAATGGTTTGGCTGTAATACTGTCAAAGTATCAAGAACTAGAACGGCACTTACTGGAGCGCAAACCTCCGCTGAGGCCCAACAGTCACAGTAAATCCAATCAAGCTGCACCAAACTGCACAAACTCAAATATCGGACCTCTGAAGATGCCTGATTTTTCCATCAAGGTCCATGAATTATTCTTTGATAAATTAACAATAATATTGAAAATGCCTCACACAGCTTGAACATTATCCATCCCCTCCACCAAGTTTGAAGAAATGTAGTCAGTTATCAGACAAATGGCAGAAAAAACATAATCTCCTTGGCAGAGGTAATGAGGTGGTTATATTTTTTTTGTGGTTTGGTTTGCATATTTGTTTGTAAGCAAAATTACACAAAAACCACTGAACTGATTTCCACCAAACTTCTTGGGATGGACGAGGAATGGGTCAGGGAAGGACCTATACAATTTTAGTGTGGATCCGGATCAGGAGGCAGATCGGGGAACTGTTTTTTTTCACTTTCTTTAACATTGCGAGATAAGGCCTTTTACAACATAATTCATGGATCTTTCAGGACCACATTTCAAGCCCACGTCAGAGCTAGTGGTTTATTCTGTTAAACATTTAGTTAAACTTTAAAACTCTGTTATTTGTCATGCCAGTGTGTTCATTTATCACCTCTCCAGCCTACAGCTTAGTATCTGACAGATGAATGATTTGTTTTGTTGGACTATTCCTTTAAGAAATATCAAGAGGAAGGAGGAGGAAAGAGAGAAGGCGGCAGTGACCTGGGAGAGAAATTGCAACACACTCGTAGCTCCAACATAAACACTGATAACTTGACATGAAGTGGTGACTGTGGCTGAATGACACCAGGCACAACAAGACGATCACGCTCCGGTCACTCTCCCGTCACGCCTGCACGGGCCCCACCTCCCTTATCGCCATTTAACCACCGCTCCAACTCAGCAGCTCCGATAAAAATAAGACCTGTTGCCTTCCAGCTATTGCAACATGATGCTGTTGTTCTTGCTGCTGTTGTGGTTTGGGTGTTTTCTATTTTGTGGAAGCTATTACGGGCTCACACACACACAAAGCATACTTCACTGGCTCACAAATGTTTCCCAAAAGGAGACGCAGATAAAAGCATCACGCATGTTGGAAAGCACATTATTATGTTGCCCATAAATCAATAAGTGCAGAGGGAAGAGAAACTTTGATGTATTAAGTTCCATGTGCATGTAATCATCTTGCATATAATCATGGAGGTTACAATTTCTGCTTGATTTTTACATCAATTTCCATCTCTCCTCAATGATTCCGGAAAGGAGGGATCAAAATAGGCAGAGGGAATAAGTGGAAAGACAGATTAAGAGTGATAGAGGGAAGGAGAGAGGGGGGGAAAAAGCCCAGACTGTTAATCCTGTGCTGCAGAGGAATTTCAGCCTCTCACTATAATCACATCTAAACCTCTGCTTATGCATCTCACTGCTTCACATACGTCAAAAGGACTGTCCGTCATGCCCGCTCTCTTTCTCCACTGCTATTCATTTATCTCTCTCTCTCTCTGTTCTACCTTTGCGTTCAAGCTCCCTCCTGACACCCTCCCCCTCTTTCTCTCCCACTGACGCTTCCCTCCTTTCAGGCTGTGGGGTTGTTGGTCTTGGCTGAGGCCCAGCTGGATTGAATGGCTCCTGGCACTCAGAGGGTTAAAAAAAAAAAAAGATCTCTCCCACACGGAGAAAGGAATAGAGCTAGGAACCAACATAGAGAGAGGACGGAGGAGGGAGAATAAACATTCACATGTGGCGAGGCCACGCAGAGATACTCCACCGACACGCAGTGATAACTGTGAGCTGTAATGTAGGTGTTGGTCGTGCTTTGGAAAAAACTCTCCCGAGGCTGTGCTTCAATACGAGCCCCTTGCTGGAAGGTTCCCAGCTTGATTAGGTGTTCAAAGAAAATTGTTTGAACATTTGTATAATATGTGTACTCGCTTAGAACAAAATAAGAAGGTTGATGTCACATATTGTGTCTGCTTGTTAAGTCAGGAGATTGGAAACCACAGGAAATAGTTCCCCTGCCTCTTTCCAAAGGTAAGTGGGCAACATGCCAGGCTCAGTGGAGACACAGGCTTCAATGTTTTCAGTGTGGTTCATTTCCACATTTAAGAATAAAACGGATTCATAAAACTGGACATTGTAGGATTGTATCCGAGGGCAGCCAAACAGTTACACAAGCAGAAGAGGCAGTATTTAATGTCGCATGGTCCTATTCATTTGGATTAACATTTGTGTTTGTATATTCTATTTACATTGGCTTTGTGTTTACACACTTATCTACAGTAAATATATGAAAAAGAGTTTTATCAATTTTGATGAATCCACACAGTGCCTGTCTGGTGTCGAGCTCACTAATTAACTCACTGTATCGTGTTTGTTTAATGTGACAGAGACATTTAAAAAAGAAGACAGAGAACAGGGGTTTTTTTTGGCAAGGAGCAGCGACTTCCTGGAGTCAGCTGGTTGCCTGGCAACTCCTCAGAGAGAACAAGACTCCAGGAGCATCTCAGCAAGGGAGCAAATTACAGAGAATGAATTTTGACCATTTGCAGTCTTGACGGGTCATAATTGTGTTTTCAGCAAAATCAATATACTCAAAGAAAGAATTTAAAAGGTCCTGAATGTAAACGATATTATTACGATAAAATTCCTGATTTGTCTGAACTTTAAATCTTATAATCTTTGAACGTTTAAAATGGTTTACATCGAGGAAGAGACTGATAATACCAACGCCCTGGTGAAAAGACTGTAACAGAACATTTCAGTTCCCACACATAACGGTGTGCAAACATTCACAGTACAGAACGCACAAATGGAGACAAAGAGAGACAAACACACACGCCCTGCTCTACCTGCCGCCTTCTGAAAGTGCATTAGAAGTGGCTCTAAGAGCGGCGTATTAGACAGTTACATAAGTGCTGGAATCCATTATGGTCAGACAATGCTGATGTATGTGTCTGTGTGTAGCGGGAGGGGCTGAGTGTTTGATGAGACACGAGAGGAGCCTGGTGATGCTACCAGCCCTCTGAGTTCAGTGGGTGTAACCGGCTTCTTCTTTGGCTTGTTGCATGGACTGTGGTGCCAACAAGGCGGCATCATCCCCCCCCCCGACTGAAGTGTTTTACTGCTTAATTACACATACATAAAAGTCGTCAGGTGAGGTGAGAACAAGACTAACGTTGTAGGAACTGCAGGCAGTGAAACGAACCTGCACACACTGCTGCATGCTCACAGTTTAATCTGGGATAGTGATGATGATACGTCAAACCTAATGTTCTGGTTTCGGCTTATTATTACAATTAAAAGGCCTCATGGTTATACATTTTGGTATGCACATAAAAGATAATATTACATCTACATCTTAATCTAAAAAAACAACACATTTATGATTTTTTGTAAATCACTGTTGCTCGATGTCCTCACAGTAAACACATACACAGGTCACGCGGTGCAAGAGAGCTAATTGCATCCACAAAAACACGCACTTTACGAGGGTGCAGGCTTTTATGACCGACAGCGCCTCATGAAAGGTGTTTCCATGGTAAAATAAAAAAAACTGTTAACAGTAACCAGGGCAGAAGTGATATTATTTTTGACAGTTTCCTCTTTCAGTGCTAATACTGAAGCTCTGCCGCCTCCTCCACTCTTCACTTCTCAGCTCATGTGTCTTCTCTCTGGCCTCACTCTGAGTTAACATCCTCTCTATTTTTCCTCTTTGTTCAAGAGCGAGGCCTTTTAGTTTCAGAGCAAGACTTAATGATGTCCCAATCACATTTTGTAATCCTTCCACTCAAACCCCTGAACTCGCACTCAAAAAGCCTTCTGCTTACATGTGCTCTGCTTGTGCTCAAACTTGCACTCAGATATCTAGTGGGTTGGATGGATTTCCTGCGCTCCAGCTTCAGCTCCTCTCCTGCTCACGCTGCTTCTGTGCGCCCGCTCTCGAATTTATCCTCTGCTCGTGGATTGTTTTTGTGCAACAAGTCCATGAAGGTAAGGTGTAGTGTTGACAAGTAAAAATGTTACTGCCCTCGTTGATGGAAATCTAAGCACAAGCATGGGCTATTTGAATACAAGCGCAAGGTTTTGAGTGAAAGTATTACAAAATCGGAACATGAATTCAACAAGTCCTGCTCTAAAACTGAAAAACCACACTCTTGAATTGAATTTGCCACCGTCATGGAGAGAACACAGCAGCAGCTTTGCAGTATTTTTCTTCTTGGATTTAATAATTACACACTGGGTATATATAACCTTTTAGCTCCTTGTAGTTTCCTTTCTAAACTCAAAGTCAAAGTCATTTCAGACACTTATCATAGATCATTATCCTGAAAGCCATTTTAAACGCCTGATGAAAAGGTCCAGCAGTGCTAACAATGCTTTAATGATCAATTAAGCACAGCCAACTGCTTATTATGTGCTTCTGATTTCCCCCTCTAAGTCACATGCTTCTCTGCTCCTCTTCCTGGCTCCTGCTGCTCCTTTCATTCACTCCCTGCTCTCTCCTCCCTCCCCATGTTGTGGTTAAAGTCGCTACGCTCTGCATTCCCAGGATTCCTTGCTCTAACTCTCCTTTCATACCTTCATGCCAGCTGTGGCAGCGAAACCACAGTTTCCCTGTTTTCCTCCTTCCTGACTCCTTTTTCCTTCTCACTTCACTTCTTCCTGCTTTTATAGCTTCTCTCTCTAGAGATTCTCCCATCACATCTCCAATCATCCTCCTCACGCAGCCTTGGGCACAAGTTGTCTTGGGCACATATAGACATGTTTTTGAAGAGCAGATAATGACTGGTTTAAGAAGGTTTGGTGGAAGAACATGCACATACCAGACAAAAACCCCTTCAGTGAAATGAAAACAATGAATTTCCTATTCAATGCACACATGCGTCTTTGCAGCCAAGTCACCAACCAAGAAAAAGGATTTATTCTTTGTTCATCCCTCCAACTATTATATGCTGTCCTTGATCTGAGTACCTATCCTTCCTTCTTCTTAACTTCAAGCTATATCATCTACCTTCCTTTCTTTTCTCCATTCCTTTTCCCCAGTGATGAACAGACGGGAGCCCGGTGAGTTTTCAAACATTCAAGACTCTATGATTCTCTCTCAGTCGTACCTTCATGCCAGCTGCAGCTGCAGGTCCACCGGGGTCCACCGCCTGGATGTGACAGGGTTTGCTGCCTCGCACCACAAAGCCCCAGCCCACAGCATCGCCTACAATCTGAGGAGCAATAAGAACACAGTGATATGACATTCTACTGTTTTTAATGTGTGTGTGTGTGTGTGTGTCGTACTGTGAACGTCTTCTTTAGAAAAGGTCCTCCTGGCGTCTGCAGCTCCTCTGGACTCACTTGTCTCTTCAGAACTGTTGAGAAAAACACACACACACACACACACACACACACACACACACACACACACACACACACACACACACACACACACACACACACACACACACACACACACACACACACACACACACACACACACACACACACACACACACACACACACACACAGCATTAGTGGCAAGAAATGTATGACCAATGCGTGTGGGCTGTCACTTTCTATTTGCGATTTGAACAATCACTTGAATGTGGAGGGGGAATTCACATTGTTACTACAATGACCTGTGTGTGTGTGTGTGTGTGAAGAAGTTGCACATGCTAATGGGCCTGGGGGCTTGCGGCTTCCTGAAGCAGTACAGCTCCCCTTCCCCTCCTCCAACTTCCCTTAACCATAACTCACTTCAATATGACCCAACACAGGAATCCGTATTTCTTTGTGTTTGTGTACCATTTGTTATCAATCATTTTGAAACAGTGTCTAGGCCACATGAAACAATTCATAAATTAAAACAGCAACTCAGAAAGAACAAAAAAAAATATTTTTCTTTGATAAAAGAAAAAATATCGCATAGTAGACTTTGTCCTTCAGGGTGGCTCCTCCTGGCTGAATGCCTTTCAGGTCAAGTTCAAGGTGAAGGAAACACACACGTAGCATTTATGTATCATCGCTGATAAGCATCGTGATGTGACTGACAAGAAAAGTAAATGTGGGCTGTTGCACCTTCAAACATAAATGGACAAACTACTATGTTTTTTATCGAAGTAATAGACAGAAAAAAAGAAATTGTTATTTTAGGTAGTTCTTATCACAGTGATTTGAGTTCAAGTGTTTTTCTGGTAAGTTTGGTTTTAATTAGTTATTTGATGCTATGTAAACATGGTGAAAAGTCATGATTGACGGCTGAGACTGACTCTGGCCGAGCGCTTGAGTTGGCGGGGCCTTGATACTGTGGCTCCGTACCCTGATCCTGACAGCGCAGGCTCTGACTTCAAAAGAGCAAGATGGTGGCGTTCATACCCGAGGAAGCTGAGATGCATCGTCCATCTTTAAAAACAGTCAATGTCTTGAACTGCCCGTTTTGTGGTGAATCAGCTAAAAACAAGAGACCTCATTCAGTGGGAGTATTTGTGAAGGAGCCTTGTTTAACCTCAAAACTCCTCATTCATTGGGAAACCTTTGTACTGAATAATGAGAATGGTTCATATTTTTGGAATCCTTAGCTTCCCATCATGTGATACACAAGTACTAAGGTTAATACGAGGCAGAGGGGAAGTGTTTGTGTGTGTGTCTGTGTGCACGCGTGCACATGTGTGTGTGTTCACGAGAGAGTGTGCCTTCCTTTTCCTGTTCATTGTGTATGGTGTGTGAGTGCTCATGCTGGTGGAGGAAGCTCCGCTGGTACAAAGAGACTCCTGTGAAAGACTCTGCTCAGATTAGACACAGCAAAGGAAACCTCTCACAGTATACACACACACACACACACACATATATACACACACACACACATATACACACACACACCCACAGAAAGGCGTCACTTCTGCATTCAGATCTCCATGCATTAGTTAAAGCGGAACTTCTCCAATGATTAAGTTCACGATTATCACCTCCCAAGTGCAGCACGTCTGTCTTCCTCTGTAGTCAACATGAAGTCATCTAAACTCACATCAATATTTATTTTTACAAGTTGTGAAGTCACAGTTTGTGATGGACTGAATGGCAGGAGGTGAGATTTGTCATTTGTGCTATAACCCTGACTTTGGGGACCTGAGGGCTCCAACATCAAACCAAACCCAAGGAACACACGATAGCAAACCACATCATTCCAATCTTGAAACAAATATTTTACTATCAAAGTCTGCACAGTGCCTATTTATAAATAATGGTATAGAGTGGTAACATTTAAGTAATCATCCTCGGTGCACTCATTTAGACATTCTTGTTTTGAATCAAACATCTAAATTAACAAAGCTTTCAGGAGAAAGTTCGTGACACAGGGCCCAGTTAGGGAGTTTCAGTCATTGCAGTTTCCTGTACAGAGCCGATCATAGAATATATCATCACAAAATTGTCATTGTTGTGGACTAACTCAGGACCATCTCCGCTTGGGGCCATAGGCAATTGCCTGCTTTGCCTAACCTGTTGCAACATCCCTGCTGTTGAAAGTCTGGTGTTGTGGATAAAATCTTCAACGTAAGACGATTTACTAAAATGTCACCGACACATCAAATAAGGCATAGCACCTGAAGATGTACTGCTATGCTCTTCAAACTAGACTCTGTATGTGTGCATGTCATCGTACCAGACTTGGGGTTGCAGAGGACAGGTGGACTGCTGCTGAGCGTAGGACTGCTGCTGTAATAACCGCTGCTGCCACAGCTGCTGCTCATGCTGCTCCGGCGGACTCCGACCACCACCTTTATCTCTTTAGTGGGACTCACTGAGACAGAAGGAGACAGAGAGGGAGAGATGTTGGACTAGAGCATAAACAGCAGAGTGAGAAAGAACTAGAGGGGAAAACAGTGTATAGACAAGTCGGATAACCCTTCCAGGTAGAATAAACTCATTTGGTTGGAATAAACAATTCTTTTAAGCCATTTTTCGTAGGAACCACTTTTAAATAAGTGATGTTTACAAGTTCTTTCAAGAAAAGAAAAAAAAGTCTTCAGTAGCAGTATATTCTACCAACAGTATATTCAGGTAATACCATTGCTTGGTTATGAAGCTCTAAAAATGAACCATGCCAGATTTCTGAAGGTGAAAAACTTGATTCTCTAGTTGTGGAAGTGGAATCGACCAAAATAAAAATGAAGTTAGAAAACGACATGACTTTACTACTTATTATTTCATGCAACTTTTCACCGTGGCTCCAAGCACAGCAGTTAACATGACTGTGTATGAGCATGTGATAAAGAAAAAGTAGCAACCAGCCGAGGGAAGCGTTTGATTACATAATGTGAACAAAGAAAAGAAAACTGACTCACTAAACATGAAAATACAAAACAACAGCACCTCATTGAAAGTTCTCTTTGATATTTCACAAAGCAGTGAAACAATATTCATCAAAGCATTCTGGAATCCAAGGGTCAGATTTTTGTTCTTGTTCTGTCCGACCAAGAGTCTTAAAGTAAAACGATATATAGGATGAAGAACAGCAGCAAATCCTCTCGTGAGGAGCTGGAGACAGAGATCGTTTAACTTTATTTTCTTTTTTACAATATTTGCTTAGAAAAACTTAATCAGCAAAATAGATGTAAGTTAAAAGTTTCATCTAAAGATGTTGATCAGGTTTAAATTTAAGGACAGGTTCCTAGTCAAAATAACAGAGTTCATACCGACTCTTAGGACCATTTGGTGCAAAAGAAACTATGATACAGTGTTGAACCTGTGTGTAGTGATTGTACAGTTACTCTCCATGTCTGCGTGGTGCAGTGTTCACCTGAGAGGAAGCTGGTGTTGCCTCCGTCTGAGTTCTGCTTGCGGAGACAGAAGGGGCTGTCGTGGCTCTCGGGGATGCTGCGGCTGCGCTCGTGAAGGAGCTCGATGAGTCGCCGCCGTCGTCGGAAATTCATCCTAAACTGGTAGAGGAGGGGCCCGTCGACAAAGTGATGCTTGTTGGTGACTAGTGACAAAAAAGAACGGACATGGATAGAATAAATACATTTTGATAAAGACAGGGAAACCTCCTGAACAATTTAATCTCCTCTTTCAGACAGTATGCAAAAGATAGAGAGATGGAAATCATGAGATAATGAATTGCTATTTCCATCAATAAAACTTGAACAGTCTTACTCTGGTGTATTTTATATAGCGTGAGTCATATTTTAATAACTAAGAGACAATGTGATTTTTTTTCCACAGGTCGGCTGAGCCCACGTGAGCAGCACTAAACAAACTTTCCACTGAGCTGAGATCACCTGTGTTAAACAAACTAACCGCAGAGAGCACTGACCTGGGACATCTCAGCTGGACAGATCAGACCAGCGGAACCAGAGAGTTGCCAGAGTACACATTTATCTAAAATCAATAAGCTTGCTAAAATAAAACGTAATTCCACACCATGCTCTTATTTTGTTAGTTTTTAAGATTTTAAATGTATTACCTGAATTCAGCGACAGGAAAATACAGAAAAGATTTGATTTTGGACGGTAAAGTGCTAAGATACAGGCTGAGATTTACAGTTAACGGTGTCAGTAAAGACTCTCAGTCATCCAGGTCACGGTTATTCAAGAGGAGCTGGATCGAGGGCAGTTGAACTTGTAGACATTTACGTGAGCGGTGGGAAGTCCCAGGTATTAAATCTCTGGGGGTGTTTGTGTTCCTGGCGCTTGTAGCGACAGTCATTGACGTCATTGGAGTCACATGAGACCAAGTGTAAACAACCATCTTGAAGTCACGTGAAGCAAAGTGTAAGAGGATATGGTTGTTGAAATTAAACCACGTGCTCTACCCATCTTAAATTAGTACATTATTGTCATTGAAGGAGAGCACCTTATGTTTGTCTCTGTGTGTTGCTGGCCTTGAAAAACACAGGAATGTGATGCTTCTTCGTGATCCTCCTGAATATCTCAGATACTCCCCACATTTAATCAAAGCATCAAAGCATCAAAGCATCAAAGAGCTTTGAAGACTTTTGCTCTCATTTAATTTGACTCATGTTAAGTAACAGACCTGTTCTATCCACTACATTTACCATACCCTTTGTTCAACCAATAATGCTTAAACTAAAAGATGATGTAACAGTAGTATTAGTAGAGAATAGTAATTAAGTCAGAAAAATAGTGTATTGAACTGAGCTATGCTGCGTTTTACAGTTTAGGACTTTCCATTTTTAAAAAGAGATAAATGTGTAAATATTTCATTCAAAACTTTCCCTTTAACCTCACAAGAAACTAAAAAATAAACTATATTTTACTACTTGAGACACAAGGGTTAACAGCAGTGGTCAATCTTTGGCTGGTCAACAATATCCAAAACTACAAGAACACATTATGCCAAAACGTAATGATGGTAATTTACTTCTACTGTGTGGTCATTTAGCTCCATTTTAATTTATCTGCATAGAAACACACTGGCCACAGTCAGGTCACATGTCCTATGGATGCAAGGCTGTTGTCAACAAAGACCTTTAACATACTGTATACTCCTCTCCTCACTAATAGATTGACTTAGCTGCTATAGATGGTTTTTCTCGTTCAGTTTAAACTGACTTAGGAAGATCTTTTGACACCAGCAGTCTCAGTTTGAGATTTATGAAGCCTTACCCAGCATGCTGTTCGCCGGATGCCTTTGCCACAGCGACACAGCAGCCCTCCTCTCACCACCTCATATTCTTGATTTGCCCGTGGGGCATTATCCGCAACGTACAGTCTGTGTCTTTGTGTGGGATTCAGCCGGACAATGCAGAAAAACAACTGCCATGCTGTCCCACAGAAAACACACAAACCTAACACAATGCGGATCCATCCAGACCTGCCCCCCCATACATCACATGTGTGAATGTGTGGCCGCGGCAGGAATTCAGACTGGTCCGTCATCTCGTTCTCTCGTCTCTTTTTTATGCGTTTCTCAAGGGAGCTGAGGACGGGCAAACACAATATATGTATCAAACTAAACTATTTTCAATTATCCTCCCTATTGTAACAAATGCATGTGTGGCATTCTGTGTAGTGACCAGCTCATATATCATTGTGCGGTTATTTCAACTGGGAGGGTGACACCATGAAGCCTCTAAGGCCAGCAGGAGGCAGATAAAGCTCCGTATTACATTAACTAAGTGAAGCGACAACACATAGCTCTGAAGTGTGTGTGTGTTTGTGTGTGTGTTAAAGAACACTACATTCCTAGTACCCTGGAGATGCTCAGCTCTATTACAGCCCTTGAGACAGGAAGTGAGAGAGAGAGAGAGCAGATGGGCCCACTGTGTGACGAGGGGCGATCAGGCGAAGAGAGGAGGAGAAGCAGGAGCAGAAGAGGGAGAGAGGGTAGAAATGACTCTCCCTCATGGATTTAATTGAATTTTGGTGTGGATCCGGACAAAGGGGCAGATCCAGGAATTTATTTCATCACTTTCCTAAACATTGTGAGATGGGGTATTTTTTGACATTTTCTCAAATTTCTCAGGGAATAATTTATGGATCTTGATTTTAAAAAAGCAATATATTTAGGGGACTGATATCTATAAGTGTGCACAATTTGGTGTATCTATTTTAATGAGTATGTGTATTATGTACTGTGCTCATATGTGTTTGAATGAGAGAGAAAAAAACGGACATGTGACTAAAGTCATAAGTAATAAACAATCTAATTGAATCATACATGGGTGTGAACCACAGACAGCAACATATAATCAGATTTCATGTCATGTGGTGACACAACAGAAACTCATTCAGGACTCAGGCCAAGCGTTAAACAAAATGTCAAACATGAGAAGTGTCACGAACACGGTACATGACACATTTGACCTAAGGATGTTTTTTTAAAAAGCTTTAAAAACAATCTGAAACAAATGGCTTCAGAGCTCAAACAATCCTGTCATATGGTCACAGATAACATGATAGCCCTGGTTCCTGTTGAACTCCAAGGACCCTGTGACTTTAAGGTCACACTCTCCTCATGTGTATTACTCAGTGAAATTCTATAACTCATATCCCTGAGCCAACTCAGGTCAGGGACAGGAGACTTAAAGAGAGAATCTAGAGTGTTGGTAAACCTCAATCGGAGGCAGAGTGAGATATAATGTGGGTCAGTTCAGGTTGGCTGGGGGCCAAACTGAGCTCTAATGAGGACGAGAATGGGCGCTGTCCTTTAAAAGTTTCCATTTTTAAAGTTTCCAGTTTCCCTGGGCTATGTTAACCCAGTTTGGGACTTTTAGGTTTGAGGTTGTTCAAGTTAGATCCATCGACACATATTTATGACACTACAGCTGGAAACGGTTGCAGCACTGATCGGACTGAGCCCTACATGATTTTGACAGACTGTGTTAAATGAGTTATTTCATTGTGCAGATAGGGCTGCAATCATATTATAAGTCTACAGCAGTTATTGGATAACATGACCCAAAAAGAGCAAAGCAAATGCAACGCAGCGCTATAAATGGCAAAGTCCCGAGGAGCTGTATCAGAAGCAGTCGCCACACTGCAGAGTAGGGCTCTGCGACAGCATCATGTCGAGGTGAGATAGGGATACGTACAGGCGCTGCTAGCTTGACTCCCACTGAGGGTCACAGATCATCAAACTTTCATTTTCACCTCCACTGAGATTGTATGGCCCCTTAAGCACATTTAAGCAGACACAGCAAAAAGGTATTACATTTTTTAAATACTTGACCTGGTGGCTCCTGATACTGTGTGCAGTTGTTATGTTAAAGGTCAGTGTGTAAGATTTAGGTGAAAGAGATCTACTGGCAGAAATTGAATATAAAATTATCCTAGTGATGTTTTCACTAGTGTGTGATCATCTAAATTCAACTAATTGTTGTTTTCTTTACACTAGAATGGGCCCTTTATATTTAAATACTTTATATTATATAATATATAATGACCCGCTCCCGATGTAAATATTTTATAAATTATAAAACATTTACATCGGGAGCGGGTCATCACGACAGAGGCCGCTATGTTTTTTACAGTAGCCCAGACTGGACAAACTAAACCCCTTTTGAGTTTTTATGACAACTGAAGGCTACCACAGGTTCTCCTTCATGCTTGGAGGGTGAGGTGAGGGGTGTTCAGCTGCAACATGCAACTTCACCACTAGATGTCAATAAATTCTACACACTGAACCTTTAAAGGAGACATATTATTCTCATATTCAGTTCTATAATTATGATGCGAGTTATTACTTGAAAAGGTTTACAGGATATAATGTCCAGAAAACACATCACTTCCCTCATACTGTCCTTTGCTGCAGCTCCTGTTTTCAGCCTCTGTTTCTTTAAGGCCTCTTTAAGGCCCCCCTTCTGATAAAGCCCACTCTACTCTGATTGGCCAGCTAGCCCACTTTGTTGTGATTGGTCAACCGCTACAAGCGTGTATAGGAAATGTCGGACGAGGTGTTTGAGGAGCAGTATTTTCTGCAGGGGAGACAAGCTCCCTTTACCCCTGACTATGGGCTTTTCAACTTTGCAGAACTTTCACATACAGAAGGAAACTTTGTAACACAATAGAAGAAAGAAAACCAGAAAAAGCATACTTGTCCTTTAAATACACATCATTGAAAGTTTTCAGTGGGCAAGCTGCAGACAGTATGAACAGCCGGCCTGTCTTCCTCACCGTGCTGAATGATGCCATGTTCAAGAAGCCTCCGTCCGAGCCTCTCCGCCTCCTCCCTGGTTGCCATCTCGCCCTCCTGCAGCAGCCAATCAATGAACTCAGAGGCCACCAGCGTCCGCTCGAACCCCCCGCCCTCCTCCTCTCTCGTCTGCAAGAGGGTGTTCTCTGTGTTCATCAGCCTGTGGAGAGAAGAATGCAAACTTTTATTACTTTGATTAAATATAACTTCAAAACATTGCATTGAAAAGTAATCCAAACATAGTTAGTTGGAGATTGCAATTCATAGGAAGTAAATTTAGCCGACAGAACTGGTTTTGCAGCTCTGGCTAAAGCCTCCATTTTAATGACAGATGTGGCTAATGTACTTTAGCAGAGTTATATAGAGTACATACCCTCCTGTCGGAAAAATGTGAGCTCACAGAAATGCTGCGACATTTAAAACTTAAAGCCGTAGAGTAACATAAAACCCTATATTACTGTTTAATTATCCAATATTCTTTTATGCATATTGTAAAACGGTTATTTTTAAGATTCAACTTTCTTTAGAGGGAATTTCCAAAAGGGAAACTTTTCCAAAAGAGCAGCTCTGCCCATTTCTCCACTATGTAATCTGCACAGTCAAAATGCACAAACGCTGCACTGTAACACAGTCTGGATTAGCACTTAAACCACATACTGTATAAGCAGAGTCACAGAGTTAATCTTAAAACTAAATTGATGTTATTCCGAGAAAAGAATGCACCGAAGCTGCAGATCAGACTAGCATGATGACAAGGTAATCACATCAAGAGAAATCGTCTAGATCTGCTTCACTGGCAATCAATGGACGTTTGACTGTGTGGATGTGAGTGAATACAGTTTCGCATGTGTGTAATTCTGAATGGTCTATATCAACAGGCAAGTACACACATGAACAGAACAAAATTGCTGACTATGTTTAAAACACACACTGTCACCTGAACTTAACAGAAAGAGCCCTGCAGTGCTCACAAGGAACAAAACGTTTTCAGAGGTATGTCGAAACGTGCTGGCATTGAAATGTACCATTTCTCTGCACAAATTATGTTCCCACACTCTGTTTAAGAGGCTATAAATCATTCACTAAATGATCAAATCGACACACCCAACAGTGTAACAGAGACGCAGCCGACTTAATTATAGATGTAAGAGCAGTTTGGAAATTTGTGGCACAGCTCGGAACATTGTCTGACTCGGAAGGATGTAAAACGTAAAAGTGGCAGATGAGGACATTAAACTTTTAGAACATTTGGAACCAACAGACACATCATATAGGGCTTGAGGCTCCTGGCTGCGAAACTTTTACAACCACCAGCCTCATTAGGCCAGAACAACATGTGCTCTCTGTCTGTCAGAGAACACATCATCTTTAAAACCTTGTTCGGATGAACATTCCTCCCACATCAACAGGTAAATATGACTCTCCAGTGAAGAGGTGACATGATGACGTACCAATATATTAGTATTAGGAAATGTGTCCACGTTCTTGCTGAGAGTTAAATGAGAAGGCAGCTAACCTGTTCTACAAGTAACAAAATCTGCTTACCAGCCAAAATGCGAAACAGTAAGATCCTAAAGTCACTTCAGACACAAAAATATTCAGGCACATAACTTATGTAAATGAAAAATATATATATTTTAAGTTTTATAGCAAAGCAAAAATATCTTCTAGAAATATAAATAAAATTATAATTTTAAGACTTTTTTTATTCAAATGGAAAATATAAGATTGTGAAGATGTAGATTGTGAGCATATAAGACAAATATATATATATATATAATATATATGTTTATACAGCTCTGGGGAGAACATTCAACATCTTGTCGAATAACCGCAAAACCATTAGGGCCCCTGGAGAACAGCTTCTGCTTCCGTGATAAAATCTAAATCACGAGCAGCCTGTAAAAAGCCTCTTCTCTGCTAAAAAGCCTATGATTTCTTTTAGCCGGTCTCAGTGTGGTCCATTAAACTGTGACTGATGATCCAGAGAAAGCAGTAGGCCCACATGTCAGGAGAAGAATTATACCCTCATTAAACTTGATCCCAATGTGACAACGTATTCTTCAAATTTCAGCTCCGAGTTGAGGCCACGAGATTAGACCACACAGTATTTAAGATAAATGATCTGAGCTCAACACGCAGGTCTGCTTAAGCCCCTCAAGTCCACACACCCCAGAACACAAGCCTTGTTCAGATTTCCTATCTTGATAGATCATTAAGTTTAGTGGGACAAGTGCGATGACCCACATTGGCAGCAAACATCATAATACAAACGTTGAAGGATAATAATGTTCCATAGGACCTGCCTGCGTACATAATGCCATTTAATCCAGTTAAACATGTGATTTAAGAGGATCATGTTATGTTAGCTCAAAGGGATTGACTGTACTGTATCCAGAGCGGCACCTTGAATTTTACACATGGTAAAACAGTAGGTTGTGCATGATGTCAGACTGTATATACACAAGGTACACGGCTCATGATAGTTTCAAATGGGATGAGGGGAGCTGCCATGACCTGGATTTAACGTAATTGTTCAGTCAGCATACGTAACTCAGCCAGAGTGGTGTCCGCTGAAACATGGTTGTGGGAAAACCAGGCTTTTCCCTGCACTCACATAAAGGTGGGACCCTGACGACCCTTTTACAGCCACGTGCCCTTTTTAAAATTCTGATTTCAATGCTTATTTAAGGGGGCGTCCAGCGCCGTGAGCAAGTCAAAGTATTAGTTGACTGTTAGAGTGAATATTCAGTCAGAAGACGCATTTGTTAGAAGCTTTAAAAAATATATGTTTATAGAGACATCCGACCTGATATAGAGGTTTAAATGGAGGAAGATGAAAGTACATTTTTTCTTAGGTTTCACTTTTTAATTATTTAACACAGAACCTAAGTGATTTCTGAGTGTAGCTGAAGAGAAACAAGAAATCCAGTTACAAACAACCCTCTTTTCTCTCATTCATTTCAAAGAGTGAATAAACAACACATTAAAAGTCAAAACTAAAATGTCCCCAATGCAAAATAAATGTTAATTTGCTTACAGCTTTTGAGTATTAACCACGGTTGTAACGTTTACTGAGGCACAGTGTGGGTCTACTGTTCCCTGCATTTGATGTTAATGGGGATTTTCCTGCGGATCTGGCCTCAGTGTTGGTTGATGTTTTGAGGGAAAATGTTAAAAATGTGAGGACAAACAAAACTGGATGTTTGTATATGCAAAAACATGTTCCCACTTCACCAGCACTTTTCAGCTGCTCTGAGGAAACTTCACAGCTAAATGATTCCCACTGTGTGGATTTCTGTTAGATTAAGTACCCGGCTTCATGTACTGTAGAAGTTCTTGAGCCTTTATTGACGTAACTTTCTCATATCATGTTTAACTCTTGTATTAATCTCAATTACAGTCTCCAAAGACTGAGATCAGCAAGATAATCAAACACCAAATAAATGTTAACATTACTGTACTTAACACTGCACAGATTGTATTTTAAGCTATACTGAAAATATTTAATGTTCAAACGCCTTTATTGTAAAGCTTCCTTTTGTAAATACCCTGTATCCTGGTCTTCATACAAAAGTATAGTTACACATAATAACTCGAGCCCTGACTTAAATTAATTTTTCAGGGAGTAAAACATATCTAATGTCGATAGTTATATTCCAAAAAACAAATTTCATTGGGGATTGAGATTTTACACTTTTAACTAATACAGCAATAATTTATTTTTTTTTACATAAAATGCAAAGATAAATACAAATCTATTCTGCATTGTATAAACTGTAAAATAAAAATGTTCACATCAGATTACATTGGCAAACAAACGCTGGTATATATGTGAAAAGCTCGTATCGACCATTTTTATCGACCCACCGCTCGGTCGTGGTCTAATCAGTAACTCATGTGGAAACGTGAGGATCTACTCTGGAGCACAGAGATCAGCTGTTGTGATAAGCCAGTGATTATCTGTTGCAAGTTCATGTAAATGTGCAGTGACACAGACGCAGAATCTTCTTTTACCCATTTGCTCTGAGACACAAGATGAACCAATGTTGTGTTTAGAAATGAAAGATTGTGTTGCTCTGTCTTGATTTAGCAGAATAATGTATCATTTTGGTACAAAAGCATGATGAATGTCTGGAGAGAAGAAACTTGGACACCTGAAATGTAAAGAATATAATTCAACAAGCAAAAACACCAGTATGGTCCTTTCAAATGTGCTGGTGACAGACAGATTCTTTGTTGTTGTAAACAAAGCATTGAAAAGACCCATGTGATCCATACGCAGCATTGTCTGTCTCTGTCACACACTCTGAAGTACACAATGATGCAGCAAATGCAGATGCACAAACAATAAAGGCGTTCGCAAGTGACAGGAGAGAAGCACCTGCAGAGCTTGTTCTTGAACTTGTGAAGTCGTTCAGCGAGTAGTGTAAATAAAACGTATTATAATACAGGCTGGAGGAAGATGGTGGTGTACGTTGTCTGTGCCTAAAGAAACTTTAGAAGGACTTGAAAAAAAAATAATTTCAAATCATATTAAATTTCACCTTGGAAAAAGAAGAGGACAAAAAGTAATTGCTGGGTTGAGGTGCCTTTCAGTAATGTCACAGCTGAACAAAAAACTGAACACACTGTAGTTGTGAATGTGCTCAGTGAATCCACACCATATGAATAAAGATAAAGTGATTAGATTCTATAGACTACTATATTAAAAAGGTCATTTTTCATTTGATAATTCAATATGAGCATCATGCATTATGTATATGCCACACACACACACACACACACACACACACACACACACACACACACACACACACACACACACACACACACACACACACACACACACACACACACACACACACACACACACACACACACACACACACAGCTATCTTAGTGAGGACACTCATTGGCATAATGCATTATCAAGCCCCTTACCCTAATCCTAACCATCCAAACTAAATGCCTAACCCTAACCCTTAACCTAAACTAATTCTAACCCTAAAACCAAATCTTTACCCACAAACAGTCCATTAAAGCGGGGTCACAAAGTGAGGACCGGCCAAAAGGTCCTCACTTTCCCAAAATGTCCTCATTCCGTAGGAGGTAGGCTCAATCTGGTCCTCACAAAGATAGCTGTACAAGAGCACACACACACACAGACACAGTGAACAATGCTTTTAAAGGCCTGTGAAACATTGTCCTTCCCCGTTGCCTGGAAACTGCTGTCAAAACAACAACTGTCTTCCTCTGGTTTGTTTACTGGATATCGTGTATGTTGATAATCAGCAGCATCACTGATCAATGTGTGAGGCCGTTTCTTTTTCCAATGGAAAAACCACATGTGGAACTGGCTGTAGGGTAAATGATCAGAGTGTGTGCAGTATGTAGTTGTTTATTTTAACAAGTCTGTAGATCTGTGTGTATGATAACATGTTATTGCATTTGTGCACAAAGTTACTAGAGCCAAACCAGAATCCTCAAAACAACCTGACCATGCTGGTGTTGTCCTGCGTCACCAGCTACTGCAGGGCATGTTTGTGCTTTGAGTGAAACCACCACAGCTCCTTCCCATCCCAGTTTAGATTTTACATGTCAAAAAGTATCTAAACCTCAAACTTTCACATTTACTTCTGTCAACAAGCAAAGAATTTATGGCAGAAAAAAAGAATGACGGATAAAAAATAGATCCAAAAAAGTTGTGGTGTTACAATATCTAGATCACGCTGACTAAACTAGCTGTTGCTAGTAATGTTGAAAATTTGAACCTCGTGGTGGCATCAGATTGGGGCCCCATGAAGTTTATGAATTTATCCTCTGGTAACCAGGAATGTCTGGATGAAGAAAGGTACCACCCGTATTTATCCAATACAAAAAAACCTCCAGACTCCTAAGACTCTGCTCAATTTCCTTCATTTTAGAAGAGCTGAAATTTAATTAAATCTTTGCAAACCTCTCACCAAAGAACCACATCATACATTGATGTGCATCTATGAAACCAAGATCATTCATTCTAGAGAGTTTTCACTTATCCTTGATGCATTCAGGCACAAGAGATATTGAGATGGTTGTTTTTCATATTTCTTGGGCCATAGTTGTAATCGCCAAGCAACTCTATTCACAAGCAAGCAATCACCAGAGCACGCTTGAGGGATGCGTGTGTGTGTGTGTGTGTGTGTGTGTGTGTGTGTGTGTGTGTGTGTGTGTGTGTGTGTGTGTGTCCTGGGCTGCACCATGGCGATTACATAAACACATAGCTTTGAGAGCTGAGACGACAGATGTCTCCCCTTGGACTATTTCTTCCTCTTATGCAACTGCTGCGTGCGTGCGTGCGTGCGTGCGTGCGTGCGTGTGTGTGTGTTGTCATAGAAAAATACATGAAAAATAGATCTTTGTTCATAAGAGTGTGTCACCATGAACAATGGGGTCCAAAGGTCTGTGTCTCACACTTGTGGACCCCACTGAGAGAAATGCTCATATGACAGAGGCAGCAGGGTATGTGAAAGGGAAGGGATGTTAAGTTGTTTAGAAGTAGTGTGTGTGTGTGTGTGTGTGTGTGTGTGTGTGTGTGTGTGTGTGTGTGTGTGTGTGTGTGTGTGTGTGTGTGTGTGTGTTAAAAACCGTATATACCACTATTATAGCACCAGCTGGGAGAGATGAGACACACAGAGGAAGACTTTGGCGTTTCTATAGTAACAGTTAGTCTCATCGCTATTGGAAAAAAAAACAGTATAATTGGTAGAAAGGTGATGACAAACAAAAACATTCCCATTAGCGATGTCCTCTGCTCTCCTGTTAATCCAGCCTGTCTCTGAATAAAAACACTATGTGTCATCTCTTCTCAAAATGACTCCACCAACCTGATGTTTCACATCCCTGCAGCCTTTTATCATATTTCAACAAATATTTATGTCCAATATGATGCACTAGCGCGTCAGCAATTTTTTTTTCCAAAAATGCATGATCACTGCATTTTGGACGTACTCTACCAGAATGTCCCAGAGAACAACTTGGGTGGGGAACCTAAAGGCTGCTAATTGTGTGACGATTCATAAACACAAAAAAAACTAGTCAGAAATGCCAATAAAATCTCATGAGCCATTATTTTCATTGTTAAAATACTTGTTTGCCATTTGCTGTTTGTGCTGAAATAACATAAGATAGTGGACCAATGTGGCCTTCAAGGTGGTTTCTGCTGGCTGTGTGTGTGTCAGGTCACGGTCACGGTGAACAACAAACACACATGTCGACAAGCATCAAGGTGACTGTCTAGAAAAGAAAACTAGATGCTGGATATCGCACTTTCCAAAAGAAATGGACAAATTATTGTGAAGGTAAAAGCCAGTTTAGAGGGACATGCTCACAGTCAAAACTCTTAACAGCTGGAAACATGCAGGTAAACTGGATGAACTGCGACGACAAATGCTCTTAGATAAAGAAACGTTAGGGTTCCCAGCGAGGCTCCATCGAGAAGGAGAGCTTGTTAAGGAGCCCCTTGTTGCTGCTGCTGCTGCGGAGCTTCTACAACCAGACAAAGTTAAAGTGTGCATTGTGTGCAAACACTGCATTTTCTCACTCTGCGAGAACAAACGCCTGCTGTGACATTTGAATATGCTGCAGAGTTTCTGCAAAACTCCTCAGGCATTCGCACGAGATGTTTCCGGACACGAGAAGCTGAAAATATTTGCTAAATTGTTAAATCAGCTGATGTGTCTGAAAACCTGCATCATGACTTCATTGAGCTGTAAAACAAAGACAAGCTCAACGCTGAACTGTATTTATGACCTGAGGATTTTACTATTATGTGGAGCCAACTGCTGTCTGCGGTTCTTTACCAAACTGACTCCTGCACCTCTAAGATGCCAAAGTATTCCTTTAAAGCTCTCCGCTAATGAGGTGAAAGAAGAAAAACAAAATCAAGCCTTCCTCACAGCCACACTACAAAGAACAGGAATCGGTGTGTTTGCATGCGCGTACGTACTTTTCGTATATCCTCTGGCCCCTCATGAAGACCTTGGCTTCACTGTCCAACGGGAAAGTTCCATCGTCCTTGCGGAAGCGGTAAAACAACTTCAAGTCTTTGAACTCCCGGTGCTCGTCACACACTGAAAAACAAACAAAGACACAAAGAAAACAAGGAGGTTTTTAGTTGTGTTAGATAAAGACTTATCACCTGCAGGAATAGAGCTCAACAGCATGGTTCCAGGAAGTAAAAATCCCATTCATTTTCTCAATAGGGATTTTGATTTTCAGCCATAATATTGTAACCATCCAACGTAGATTTACCAAAAGCTACGAGATTGTGAAACTATGTTATATGCTCCTGGAGAAGCCACAAGTCTCTATGATATAACCTGCAATCTAAGAAAATTTTGTTTTATTTGCAATGTCAATGAAAAGTACTGCACTACCCTCAATCCTCAGGTTCCTGTTACCATGGACATGTTTACCACAACCATGAAAATCTTACTAACATGCTGTTGTTTTTTAGAGATGAGGAAAAGAAGGGTCTTGAAAATAAATACAAGGTAAATTAAAGAAGAGGAGCGCTGGAAGTTGTTGGAAATGGATCATTTACGATGGTTTATGGGAGGCGTAGTTTCTTAACTCATTTACTTCTCGAGTCAGAGCCGTTCTAAAAATGAGCGGTCACTGTTGTGCTCCGTTGAGAGAAACATGGATTATTAGGACAGAACAGGAAAGATTGTTACCAGCTGCTTGACAAGAACCGGAAACTCTGACAAATATTTATATGAAGACAAAACATCCAAAAGTACACATTTACTTTACGGCTAAATCCATCGATCTTAATTTCATTTAACTGTCACCTACAGGGCTCATTCTAATTCACGGCCCGTATGTGCTCGGGCTAATTTATGATGGTAGAATATTGCACAAGCAAAAGCATCTTGGGAATTTTGGTTATCTTTTAATAAAGCCCTGACTAAAACCTAAACAGAAATAAATCATTAATCAACAGCTGCTAAATTTTAGTTGGCTCTGTTTAAACATCGACTACAGGGAATGTCTGCCGGCTCCTGCTGTCTCTGTCTTCACAGTCTGATCAAATCCGGAGCAGGTAGTGAGACGCTGCGTCAGAGCCAAATTGGCTGAGAGACAGAATCATCCATTAAGAGGCACGCCCAGAAAACGTCAAGAGAAGAAGAAAGAGAGAGAGAGCAGACGCAAAGGAGAGCGACCCTCACAGTTACAAGAAATATAGAAAACACAAGAGAACTACAAGTAAAAGTAACCCCACAACCCGTGAACACACCGACACACACTAAAGCCTGCCTGATACATTTGTTGGCCGATAAAATTGGACGTTATGAGGCTTTCGTAACGTCAGAATAAACAATGCAGAAAATATGTGCATTTATATATATTTTTTACATTCAAATTTTTTTTTATTCAAGTTCTATATATCTGGTTGTATTTGTGTTTTCTTGATTATATGGTAGTATATTAGATGCTTATAGTTGACCTTTAAAATATCAAGTCTAAACAACATCTTTGTCATAGTGGTTTGATAACTGCATCTTTGGAAACATTGCCAAATTTCTTTAAAATATATATCTGTCAACTGCCAATATATCAGTATTGGAAATTTTTCACTAGTAGTGTTAGCATCGGCCCCACAAAATCTGCATCAGACGGGCTCTAAGACACAACCACAAACACTGACTCACACACAAACAAACACTCACAGAAACACTCACAGACACACACACACACACACACACACACTCATAGAAACACACAGACACACACACACAGTCTTACCATGGTGAATGATGCTCTGGTCTAAAAGTTTCTGCATGATCTTGATGGCCGTGTCTCGATCGGTGGCCTCCTTGTGCTCCATCAGCCAGTCGATGAGCTCCTTGGCCACAAAGCAGTTCGGGTAAGTTCGCAGGTGGTGCCGCCGATCCTTGATCACCTTCGCCTCGTGGAGCCGCAGCCTGGGGGTCGGTAAACGAGATGAAGAGGGGAGATAAAAAAGATTCTTGAGCATCCTGCGACACAATTCCTTAGAAATTAGACAATGTTTGGTTTGACACCGTAAGGCGGGGCTACTACTGACGCATATGAGAATTATAATACGATAGTGAATGTGGTAGTATGAGCAAAACTCAACAACTTTTATAAAGAACCATTTACATAATCACCTTGATCACGACAAATTTCCAATTACTTGGACAAAAACAAAAATTTAGAATATTGCCAACCATCTCCATCAATATTAGTTTTTAATTTCAGTGTGATCCAAAAACAAAACATACACTTAGACCCATTCCATTAGCATCTGTGCTTTTCACAACTTGGTGAACCCACTAATTTGGCAAGACAGCGAAGTGAGAGAGCCCCGCAGTTTTTGGTGAGTTTGTGGCATCGAATATGGTATTAATAATGAGACTTATAACTTATATGTCACCTTTTAAATAGGTGGCAGCTCACATTTCCGACTGTAGTTATCCATGTGACCTGCATCATATTGGTCTGTATGATAAATGATATCCTTGTAGTAGAAAGCTTGATCTGGACAGACATCCGAGGTTAGACAGTAAATCACTCCTCTAGGCTCTCGGTGAAACGCATTGTATTCAAATACTGTCTCCAGGGATTTATAATGCGACTTTATCATACGATAACATGACAAACCTCTCATGCTTCTATTCGCGTCCTAGATGCTAGTTTCACATCATCAAGGTGACCTCTCCCTGAACCTGAGGAATTGTGAAACAGCCCACCCGACTCTTAGCCATGCTTCCTGCGGCTTGCTGGTTCCACTCCACGCTGTGTCTGTGTGCAGCTGGCAAGCATCACTTTGGATTAGCGATGACAGGCCGGCCCAGTAAGACTTCTGTCTCCTGCAAAGACTGGAGATGGGCAAATAACCTCATCTGCCCAAGTTCACAGACTTCAGACTTCCAACCAGGTCTGGTCTCATCCTCTCTGTGTGCGTAGACGGCTTCAGGGGATTTCAGCCCTAATCGAGATTTAAAATCGTTTCAAATGGAGCTGGAAGCAAAATCATCAACCTTTCTGTTTCCCTATAAACAGCTTAGTTGCCAGACTCGTGGTCGGTGTTCTTAATCTCTGTATTAGAGTCCGACCGATATATGAAATTTATTTTAAAGAAAACAATGCAAAAATAATTTGCATTTGTGTTCATATTTTACATAAAATGTCAGAATTCAAGTTCTATACGTTTGGCTGTAATTGTGTTTCTTTTTATTTATAATAAAGTTTATATATAAACTGTAAAATAACCCGTAAAAAAAATCTGCAATTACATTTCTTTGTCATATGGATTTGTGTTATAAGGAATTATTGCTAACTTTTTTTAATAGGGGCCTATATCAGGAATTTTTTACTCCCTTCTATCGGTATTGGCATCGACCTATAAAAATCCATAACGGTCAGACTCTACTCTGTATTAGCAATTCTTCAACAGGATCAAACAAAGCCAGCTGAGAGCATTTCTGAATGAGTCTCTTGCAGCCTGAAGACGTTCATGACGCCTCACCCTCTGTCACAGTGAGACGTGGTGCAACAAACTGACTATTCACAACAGACTGGTCACAAGACTTATTGCAGCAGCTGCACGAGTCGGTGTATCATGATAGCTGTCCTCTCCTGCCCTGTTCCTGAAACAGATATGCTCTAAGACATGAGCCGACGACCTGATGGAACTGAAATCGGTGATAAGATTTTTTTTTTTTGTACTGTTATCAGTACCAGGAACTGTGTCAGTCATGTTCCATGAGCTGGACTCGTGATACAACGATCAAACAAAGGTGTGGATTAGATACACTTGTTTTCACGTGGCTTGTGTTTCATATCAACTCTAATTGTGTTATCGTGAATAGTGCTGTTCACAGAGTTCAATCGACTGTGACTTCCTCCCTTCCACATTTAATATTATTTTCTGGAACAAAGTCAAGGGACAAAGCTAAATCAGGGAAGCCAAGGTAAAACACAGAGGGAGAGCATCAATCATTAAACTGCCCTGTGTTTGTGTGTGTGTGCACACTGTACAAAGACTAAAGCCTTGTCCCCACATGCACCTACAGTATGTGGGTATTTCAAACTGGGATTATGCTCATTGAAAATTGACCTTTAACAAAACTCCTTCCAGGGTTGGGAGGGTCAGAAACTTGCAGTGGGGGTCTACAGCCATGCGAGACGATCTGTGAGACTCCACTGAAGTGTGGTGGTGCTTTGAGCTAAATGCTAATATTGCTGCTATTAAGCAGGTTTAACATTTACCTTGTTCCCTTTTCTTATAGAGCATGCTGACGTTTGCTAATAGCAATAAACCCAAGGAACAGCTGAGGCTGATGGGAACGTCGTTAAACCTCACGTATTTTGGTCAATAATCAAAGTTTGAGACAAACTAAATTGAGCTCAATGGAATTTAAGGGATCTGCAAATATCAAGAGGCTTAATCGTCTGGGGATCATGAATATCTGCACTAAGCTTCACAACAATCAATCATTGTTGATATCTCTCAGTCTAGATCTAAGTGTCCGGCCGACCGACAGAACAACTGCTGTTAACGTGGCTGACAAAGCTCCCGGGCTGACTGCAGTGTCTCCAGAAGAGGAAGGCGGACAGAGAGCGAGTCTTGTGTGTCACAATCTTGAGTCCCTTCCCCCAAAGAGGCAGCGTCTCAGAGGACTCAGGGACTACCACCCCAACCAACCCCTCGCTCACTGACACCAGCCACACTGTCTCAGTATACAGCTGTGCCAGGGACACTGACACACACACGCACACGCACACACACACACACACACACACACACAGTACACAGAGACAAATAAGGAAACACACATCGGTGCTAGGCCAGAGTGCGCTGAAGAATATGTCCAGACACAAACAGTGTTTTCTCAAGGCGATGACATTATGGTTGCTTTTTATGGTTCTCTGGAGCAGGTCGGTGTTACAGTGTGTAATTCAAAACAACGCCAACTTTATCACACCCAGCCGGAAAACACAATTCAGTGTTTTCCTCGGAGTTCAGTGGGGGAGCTGAAATTCCAGGCATTGGTGCCATGCTTTGCCTACTGAGCCTCTATTCATGAGCAGGTCAACACCACCGGGCTACAGGCAACAACACTTTTAAGGGTTTGCAGCACATTTTCCAAATAGATAAATAGGCAGGACACGCAATGACGTAAGGTTTGATGGTTCATAATTCCATAATTCCCCAAAAAATCTACAGTGCCTCAGGCTCAAATGTGATGTGTGTTGTAGGGGTGAAGCTTGTGCAGCTCGAGCTGTGCATGCTGCAGTGGGGCTGTGGTTTACAATGGAAGAGGGCCACATGCGTGATCACTGACCCGCTGCAATCACGATTATGACACCCACTTCTCTCATTGAATGTGACATGTCCTGTCGAGTTCTCAATCATCCGGATCTGGGCCAAATAAACATGCTTGAGTTGGCAATGCAAATTGAATCATTACCAATAGTATGACTTTACTAACTGTGAGGTCTATGCAGAGGTGGCTGCAGATGTGTGTGTGAGTTTGAAGATGTGTTCCCTCAAACAATGTGGGAGCTGCAGAAACACCCAAGGTCAGCGGGGAGGGTCCAGGAGGACTATCCGACCTACCTCAGCTGTTCTCCGGTGACGAGCACCTCGGCCAGCCGCTCCAGCTCTGCAGCCTTCTTCTGCATGGTGTTCCCGATCCCGTCCATGTCTCTGCTAACACAGGAGCCCCGGACCCGGGAGAGTGTTAGTCAGCGAGCACCCCCCACACAAAGACATCATCATTCTGCCATCACACACTGCTCCACTCTGGCATTCCTGTTCTGTGACCGAGTTAAAGTGCTGAGCAGCAGAGGCGTGTGTATTTTTTTAATTAAAGCTGACAAACACACAGAGAGAAAACAAAGGCACGCGCGCGTCCATGATGCATGTGGTGATTTCAGAGAATAAACAAAGCACGGAGGTGTTTCTTCTTACCCTTCGAGCACCATGGGGAGCGAGAGATGCGACTTTGCTCTGAATCCTTTGACGAAAGAGGAGGGAGTGTATTCCTTCATGCAACAAAGCAGACGGTCAGTGAGCCAGCAGCTCCATCGGCACTTCCGATTCCTAGAAAACCTCCAGCGGCTCCAAACATCTGCACATGCACGCACACACGTTCACGCATGCTTGCACGGCCCCTCCTGGATCCCTCTGCCCGTTTGTTTGTTTGTTTGTTTGTTTGCACGCAGCAGTGTGTGAAGAGCTCGGGCTGCAGCACGCGTTCCACGCAAACACTCCACGGTTTTGTGTGACACTGACACAACACACGGGACGAGTGCACGTTTCCCTCCACGGCGCAGCCACGGCCCATCCACACGGCCACCGCATTGGGAGGACTGGTCTGACGTCACAGGGGGGAGTTCACCCGGGGCGGGGCCGGAGAGGCGTGCGGGTATGCTCAATTCTTACACCGTCGGGGGGTGGAAAGAATTGCAGGGTCGGGTGGGATATGTAATCTTAGCCTTTATAATGTAGGTGACAATGTAAAACAGAACATGCAGCTGTCAAGTCAAAGTTTAGTTATACATCACGTGTGAAACACAGTTGACCAAAGTGCAGAACAGGCTTAAATCAATCAATCAAACTTTATTTATATAGCACCTTTTAAAAACATCAATTGCAATTCAAAGTGCTACTGAGATTTGATATCAAAACAGTAAAAAGTTAAAAGAACAAGACAGAATAAATAATAATAAGAATCAAATTATTAAATACACCTAAAATAGAGTATAGTTAAAAAATAAATTAGAAAATGAATTGCACATGAGCCATAGACAGACAGAAATTAGTGTTGCACAGTTAAATGAGATGAATCTGAGTTTATAGTGAAGTCCTAGAGTGGGTGTGTGCCTTGTGCTGGGAGCAAAGTGGGTTGTACAGTCTAACAGCTGCAGGGAGGATGACCTGCAACAATATATATGAAAAGGGAGAATAAATAAAAAATGAAAAAGTGACAAAAGGTGAAATATCAAAAATATTTGAGACTCAAAATATTGTGCAATCGCAGATGGAGTCAAGGTCTGAAACTCAACTCAAATTAAAGGCCAATGAGAAGAAGAGGGTCTTTACTAATGATTTAAATGTGTCTAGGGTCTGAGCAGCTTTGATATGAATTTGTAAACTGTTCCAGAGATTACATGCAGCCAGTGCAGAGGCCAGGTCATCTCTATTTTTTAACCTTTAGAGCTTGAGACATCCAGCCGTATCAGGTTGGTCAACCTCAGTGTTCAGGGTGGAGTGTGAATGTGCAAGGGGTCAACTGCATAAAGTGGTACCAGCTCATTTAAAGTCCTGAATTGGTTTAAAAGTTTAAAATAAGTACACATTTCCTGTAAAGATTGTAGCCTAATCTTTGTTAATAATTGTCTCCTTAGTCTTACTTTTTGCAAAATTGCTTAAATGTGAGCAGGATCACTATAACTAGATTTAGAATTATACCAAATTTACCAGAAATCTGAATTTTTTACATTTACTCGCTGATTCCCAGAAGGACTCAGTATCAGTGAGAATTCACCAGTTCGCATGTTTTCTCCTTCCTACAAGGGGAATATTGTGTCCTATATACCCCTTTAATTAAATAAGATGGGAATGAAGGATCTCTAGAAAACTGCAGCAATACAATATACAGTAAAAGAAAAATTAATTGAGACAATGCTTCATCCTGATGCCACATGCTGTAGAAATAAAGACCTTGTTTATTTTTACTCTTGACCTAAAGGTGCTGTTGACATCCGAGTCAAACATTAAGTTTCATCTGCAGTTGTGATTTATCTGATAGTATAACATCTGATTTAATGAGCCATTCGCAGTTTCACTGTACCGGCCGTGTGTACTTAGACTTGCATGGCTTAATCTTTGAGACAAGCATATGCTACTGGCAGGATCAACCAGGTAGCCCTCTCTGCGCTGTAGAAACCTAACAACTCATGATGTAGGTGTACAAGAAAGAGCACAGAAATACCTCCAGACTTACATGAGTCGCTGTGTAAATCCACTCTGCAACAAAATAAGTTGAAACAGGTCCAGTGTTATATCTCAGCGTATATTCAACAGAAACTTGTTGGCAGAGGTAGTTGTCATATTGTACATACCTACATGTTTTAGTAACAGGATTTGTATAATAATTGTGTATGACAGGTCATTCTGGGACATTCACTGATACTTTAACTTGCAAAAATCCTTTGCATTTTCTTATTTAGGAGCAGATAAAAACAACCCAATGCAGAAGTTAATCTTTGAGATAGTTTTGAACACAAGATCCCACTTTAATCTGTATAACTTGATCAAGTAATTCATAGCATTACGAGCTTACTACACTACACAACATTTGCAGCGTGTGAAAGTGACATAAACCCAACGCCTCCTGCCAGCACCGATGAAGTCATCTGGTTTTTCATTGGCTGCTTTGGTTCGTGCGTGTATTCTGCAGAGTAGTGGATCTTCTGTGAACGTTCTCACAACTGATGGTTCCGACCTGCAGATCTGTTAATATAAACCCACCTACGGTTTGCATGTGGGTGAGTAAGAAGAAGAAGGAGCAGCCACATAAGAGACATTTTAAAAGAAAATCAAATCCTTTAAATCAAGGACATAATACACAGGCAGCAGTGTGTGTGTGTGTGGGGGGGGGGGGGGGGGGCTTCATTTGTCATCTGACTATTTTAAACTTCACTTCAGCTACAAATACCCCAAGGACCACGTGACAAAAACAAATAAACCGTCCCCCCATCCGGCGACAAAATAAATAATGACAGAATCGCAAATTCAAGATGCAACTGTCCAAACCGTCGTCACGTGGGCCAGTGGCGCAATGGATAACGCGTCTGACTACGGATCAGAAGATTCTAGGTTCGACTCCTGGCTGGCTCGGTATTTTTCTCTCATTCCTTTTATGATGAAAACTATTTTTCATGTTGTCGTCTGGACAGTTTGTAGTAAATCTTTATATCAGCTGACTCGGTGGTTTGGTATGTGTTACCTGGCTGCATGTAGATATTACAATTCTCTGTTTATGATTATAATTGACTGTAATATAAGAAGTTACAAGCTTACCACCGTGTTAATAAAAATTATAAATATATTAAAAGTTCGATATTAAATGGAAATCATCACCTATGTGTTCTCTCTCTCTGTGTTCTCCTGGAGCTGTAGTCTATAGGAGGTGGGGACCGGTGGCGACCTCTGCTGGTGTTTTTAGGCAACGACATCGGGGAAGGACAACACAGGCCACTTCCTCTGATAATTATTTAAAGCCATTAATCTGCGCTACGCAGGTAAAATCCTGTTTCAGTTACAGTTTCTGTCTAAATAAAAAGATCACAACAAGAAACATGTGCATAATCAGTCTGTCTTCCACCTGATTCCACCTTTATAGAATAATCCTTATATCTCACGTGTCTTCAACTCCACTTCCGCTTCGAATACACCACGTGACTAGAATAACCCGTACTTCTACTTTCTTCTCTCCTCAAAGAAAAACGATGAAGGAAATCAAACCGGCAAGAACCACGTCTAACAGGCAAAGGGTCCAGCAACGCACGTTTATAATAAAATCCTACTCTGGTACGATCACGTGGGCCAGTGGCGCAATGGATAACGCGTCTGACTACGGATCAGAAGATTCTAGGTTCGACTCCTGGCTGGCTCGTGGCTTTTATTTACCGCCCCGTGACTGAGACCCAGGTTTTAAGAAGTCGAATTCTTATCGTTATCCGGGTTCTTTTTCCTGTGACCTCTTTGCTCCAGCACAGCCCGCGTTCACCACAAGACTGAGTCTGAGCAGCAGTTGTCAAATTACTGGAGATGTGATGGAGGCTTTCTCTCTTGGTGGCACTTTATGCAGATGATCACATCCTTGTGCCAGTGCCACTGTGCTCCCTCTCCTCTTTTCTCTTCCTGTAATTGTTTAGAGGAGTATGGAACAGCTTGAGTGGATGTCTGAGTTGATGGTGGCATCGCTGAGGGTAATGGGAAACTACCTCATCTGTGAGGTCCGGGGCTGCAGCCGTCACAGTGGGAAGCACAGATGGAAAAAGAAGGACAGAGAAACAGGAAGTGCAGGCGCAATGGTAGGAATCTATGTTTTTCCCCCAACAATTACAAAAGCCCCAACATTAAAAAAATACAATATTCAGCATACACTTCTTCTATTCCATCTTGGAACCATTGATCAGATAAAAAGTTAATTTTATTGGAATTATTTGTAAAAAGAAAAACATTGCTTTGACTGAAAAAGATAGTCATAAAATTAATAAATAACAAAGAAATTACTGTTTGGTTCGGAAAAAAAAGTCTGATCAAAATCAAGTCTTTAAATTGCGATGCATTTATTAAATATATTCTTAACAGCACATATGTATATGTTTGAAGACACTGATAACATTTGGATGGCAAAGAAAGATAAATCCAAACTGCTCTTACCACTGCAAATCACATTAGTATCACAGGGGTTTATTTTTGCACAAATGAAACAAGAGTAAATTAACATAGACCTACGATGTGTATCATCTTTTCGTTATAACGCAACTGTAACAGAATATGTAGCTCTACAGGTCTAATACCCAACCTCTTCATAGGTGCATAGAAAACTCAAACATGTAGCATAAGTGCTAACAGGCTGCATGTGACAAACAACAATTACCTGGCTTTCCTCTGCATTCCTGATGAGACTAAACAAAAAGGGAAAAGTCCTAAAAACATTTTGAGCTCAGAAAGGCATAGCAACATTTTCGATGAAATGTTTGTATTCAGAAGTTATAACTTATTGCATATGAGAAATGAACAACATCGCTGGCTCTGTGTGCGATTCAATAAACCGAGGGTCTGTGTTGTCGGATCCCCTAACTCGACCCCTGGTAACCACTATATAAAGAGAAGGAACACTTCAGATTGAGATAATATTCATTAAAAAATAGTTTGTTTCCACTGTTTATTTATTGCATGCAGAAACTCTTGTCCTCCGTTCAGAGGGGAAACCAAACCATTTATCTTCAACAGTAGACTGAATATTAAGTTATCGTTTCTGTCTGACTTAAACATTAGGTATCAGGGATTTCCGTGGACTTAACCTACACATATTTTTGTAAATCTTAGCAGAACCTTTGGACAGAGGATTTGTAGATGCATGTTGAGCTGTAATTTAACAGCAGGCGTGTGAAAGGGGATTTGAAGGCACACTGTATCTAAAAGAAATTGACTATAAGATATTTACACGGCCAATGCAACTGATATTTACATACAAATAATGATATTGGCAAATCTTACTGCAAAGTCAATATATAGCATTCAAAGAAGAGTTTTGGTGAATTACAATACTTCATCACTGCATCATAACCTTCCTATTAACATTCCTGTCAGAACACAAACCTAACCGTAGTATTAGTTGAGGCGTTAAATCAATCAATCCTCTACAACAAGAATTGTACGCATACGCTCCTGCAGCTCAAGTCACTCTTTGGCAGTTCTTTGTTACGTCCACCAGGCGTCTCCGTTCGCCTACAGAAGGGTTCAGAAGGAGGAGGTCGTGACAGGAGAGGAGCAGCCGGGCTCGATGTTCTTCAGGTGGCAGGAGTGGCAGAGGAGGTGGCCGTTCAGGGGGTAGCAGCGGTGACCCTCCTCGTCGTTCAGCTCCTTCTTGCAATCCTAAGGAACATGAGAGGGATGAGAGGGATGAGAGAGACGCATCCACTGAATGAGCCTGAGCCCACAGAGTAGAGGATAATTGCTCTGCTCTGCATTGACCTCATTTTCAACCACTGAAGGATCGCCATGCTAAAATAGAAAAATACCCAAACTGAAGGATTTGCACAGCAGTGACAGCAACAGAACTGCAGAAGTGCAGGCACTTACAAAAAGATTCAAACTTGCCATCATTAGTAAATATTTCAGTTCAAAGAGAGAAATCTGTTTGCGAAGACAAAAAAAACTTGATTATCCTCGTTGAACAACTTGAAACAGATTTTATTTACATGAAGTGAAAGAACAGCAGCCAATGGAGGCTTTTGGGTAAAATGATGAGATAGTGGTGATGAGGTGTCGCACACCCGCGTTTCTTCGGCAGTACGAAATTATCCCTGAGACTGTAATTAAGATTGTGGATCTTTTCATCATTCATTCATGATTACTCCTAATGAGCCATTCAGATGGTCTCTGGCTCGGTGCCACGAAACCAGCCTGTTTTCAGTTTGTAGCAGCGTGTCGACTGTTGTTTCCACCCACCTCACAGTGATAGCATTCCACGTGGTAGTCCTTGTCCATGGATACAACTCGAACGGTTTCATCAGACCCCTGGAAAAGAAATTCAGAGAGAAATAAAGGCAACTGAAGCCAATCTCGCCAGAAGACAAAGCACAGGAATGTAAGCCAGCAGCTGAATATTCAGCACTTTAAACTACTCCTCTGAATTAAAGCCATCACTTGAAGCACAGACCCACTCTGCTGCTGAATTATCAATACAGTTTGATTGTATTTTCTGAGTTTGCTGCTGAAAGAACTCAGGTTCTTACAAATCTGTCTGGCGTTCAAGACCTTGTATCTTGAGTCTTAAGTGTGAGCTTTGTCCTTCTGATTTTCAATGACCACAGAGAAGGTTGTTGTTGTTTTTTTCTTCAGGAAACTTGCTTCAGTTAAAATATCACAACATCGGCCAGAAAGGAAACTCCCCTGAACATCCGTACAGCAGCATGAATGCACAAGACACTATGACACACATGCACACACACACACCTCTTCCTTAAATACCGGCGTCATAGCCTACTATAAGGGCAGGTCAAGGTACATTCCAGCAAAGTCAACTCTAATTTTTGACATTTCTTTGCTTTTGCCAGCATGTCCTGTGTGTGTGTGTGTGTGCGCGTATGTGTGCGCGTGTGTGTGGGTTTGAATCATACTTCCCTCAAAGCTAGATTAGCTCATCTAAATTCAGAGTTTGGATCATTCGTGAGTCAACACGAGGAGATGAGGATTTAGAATCTGGGTTCCTGTTAGCTGGAGGTCAACAGGTAAAGTTGACCCCCTTCTAGACGCCACTACATCATGCTGAAATTCATCTGACCCTCCCTCTTCAACCAAACTTGTCTTTGGCAATACCTGATACTGTATCACCATCAGTGCCCATCATAGATCTGACTGTTACTCAAGTTGACAAGAGGGCGAATCATTGTCTAGGGTCCAATTAAAACATCAGTGAAGTGACCACAATGTTTTGTGCATCTTGGTTGTACTTTTCAGTCACATTTTACACACGAAAAAAATGGCATTTACCACTAGTTAGAGTTTATACTTAATATTTTTGAGTTATCAGAGTCAATTGTGTATATGTAAACTTGTAAACTTGAGATATTGTGTAACTTTGAACTGATTCTGGTGGCCTGAAGATTAAAGGATTGACCATGAACCACAACATCCCTGGTTTGAGTCTGGTCAAAGCTCTTTGCTGGACATAGTTTTACATCTTTCTTCCCTAATTTCATGTTATCGCTCTTCTGTCAACTCACATAGAGCCATGACCTTCCAAAAATATAAAACATTATTTCAATAAACACATTCTGCGGCTGTAACATGACACAATAACATGCAAAACAAGCAGCATACTCCCACTTCATACATGATACATACATGGATATGTGGATGATATTAGTATTGTAATACATATCACAGTATTGCCTAAGGATCATTGTGCTGCGGTAACTAAATCATATAATTAACACTTACATTCCAACACAAAACCCTAATCATAAAAATTGCAATGTCTTTTTAAAGATAAATCTTTTAAGCTGTGTCTAATTTTAAAACGTAAAATTGTATCTTAAACCTCTATATAAGAGTAAGACGAATGTTTTATTATTATCCAACCCCAAACACAGGCTGATGTTATCTTACCTCTGAGGGCAGGATGGGCTGATTACACGCTGCACATTTCGGGGCCAGGACCCTGTGATAGTGAGATAGAAAGAGACAGTTATTATAGATCTGTTTGTCCTGCACTCAGATGACACAGACCACAGACTATAAAGGTCACAGTTCATATCTGATGTCCCTCTCTAAACCTTTAAACCCATTTGGCCTTCGCCTCCCTCTCTCCTGCCTCAGCCTAGATTCAAAGTCCTGATTCGACTCGGGAGATGCCAGGTTTGCAGATGTGCTGGCTTCCCCTCACGCACGTGATTCCCCACAAAATCCAGAAGGGAGTAGAAAAACAAAAAGCAAAGTGAATTCAT
The DNA here is from genome assembly GCF_009819705.1 of Hippoglossus hippoglossus. Classification (NCBI taxonomy): domain Eukaryota; kingdom Metazoa; phylum Chordata; class Actinopteri; order Pleuronectiformes; family Pleuronectidae; genus Hippoglossus; species Hippoglossus hippoglossus. The sequence goes on along the minus strand of NC_047166.1, from coordinate 14,972,830 downwards.
TATTTCCACACACATGGCTGGCACCTGGATGTCTGAGGGAATAACAAAGGGGCCTCTCAGTGTGGATGGGCATAACTGCGGCTAAAAGTCAAACACAAACTGTATACACAATAAGGTTTGTCTGATTTGATCAGCGTGGAGCACATGTGGGAGCCGCCAGACGGGGATCGGCCATGTGCTCGGCTGCACAGTACACACTGTCCCGGCAGAGAGAAGAAACGGCTGTGGTTGCTTCACAGGTTGAGGTACTACAGCATCCTAAAGTGGCTAACAGGCACAAAGTCAATTTTCCTCACAAACGTAAATCTTGTTTTTTTACTTTCATTTGTGTTTGTCTGTCACTTAGCAGCATTCTACAAAACTACTGGACTGGTTACCACAGAACTTGGTGGAAGGATGCGGTATGGGTCAGGAAAGAGCTTATTACATTTTGGTGCGGATTCTGGATTTTTTTTTAACTTTCCTTAAAAATTTGAGACAGGGCATTTTTCTGATATTTTCACAGACTTTCTAGGAAATAATTCAAGGATCTGGCATATTTAGAGGAGTGATTGTGTTCAATTTGGTGCAGCTTGATTGAATTAAGCTGTTAAGGCGGAGGTATGCGGAGGTATTAGTTCTACTGAGTGCCATTCTAGTTCATTCTGACATTTGAAGCTGTGTATTTGTCCTCTCAGAGCATGTTACTGTGGAGATCAGACGAGTGGAGCTGCATGGCCACTCTTCACACCTCTAACTGGACAGAGGCCTTTCCTCCCTCCCTCCCTCCCTCACTCCCTCCCCCTGACTCTGCTTTCATCCCTGACAACACTTCTCATGTGTCTGCCACACGTGTCGGACAGAAACCCAACTCGTCCACAGGGCGCGAGTTTCTCAACCCGACCCCACAGTAGCTTGAAAGTTAAAGGGCTGCGCTGCGATTGTAACTTGGAATATGAAACCGAGACATTTCCTTAGTGCCAGGCTAAACTAATTTAACACAGATAAATTCAGGTCACGCACTCGTGTTATTTTGAACTACTGGGTAACAAGGGACACTCACCTGTGGTAGTCTTTGACACAGTAGATCTTGTTTTCAGTGTCCACAGTGAAGGGCACTCCATCAAGGCTCTCGTTACAGACGACGCAGCGGAAACAGCCGGGGTGATAGGACTTCCCGAGGGCTTGCAGGATCTATACAGACAGAAATGAGAGAAGAATATCAGGAAATTAATTCAGTGCTTTATTCTGCTATAACTATCCAAAAGAAAATAGTCTATGTTTTCAGATTAGATTAATTTTTAATAACCCCTGTGGATGTATTGTGTCATAACAGCAAACACGAAAAGGACAAAGCTAAGAATAACTCTCCTTTGGCAGATTTAACATGCAGGCAGGCTTTATGTTGTGTGAGATAAAAAGGAACATGAACATAACAAATAAGAAAAGCTCTCACTGATGATTTCTGTTGTGAGATACAGAAAGTTATATGTGATTAAATGAGACTACTTCTCCTCTGTCTGCTGGACTGAGAACCTGGGTGGAGTCATGTCAGGAGGCTTTCTGACTGGATCACATGTTTTGTGCGCGTCTGTTGTTGTTTTTACCCATGAGACCGGGTGTGTGTGTGTGTGTGTGTGTGTGTGTGTGTGTGTGTGTGTGTGTGTGTGTGTGTGTGTGTGTGTGTGTGTGTGTGTGTGTGTGTGTGTGTGTGTGTGTGTGTGTATGAGAGAGTGAGAAATGCACATACAGAGCCAGTGGTTCCTCCTGAGTGTTTCTCCAGATGTACCCACAGAAAGCTCTTTTAGGGTGAGGTAACACTAAGTTTCTGCTGAGATCACCTGGCTCGGACCCACACATACACCCACACACACACACAGACACAAACGCACACACAACTGGAGAGAAGTAACAGACACTCACCATGTCCATAATCAGATGTCCACAAGCGTTGCACTTGTCTGCAGACTGTTGAAAACCAGAGTACTTTAACAGACAGAGAAAAGACGACAGTGAGGTCATTGGAATTTGTCTCTTTAATGGATGACTGAAATTTCTGACTCTGTTTCAGACTGAGCACAAATCAGCTCCACTGTGTCTCCCAGACATTAACCCAAGTAGTGTGTGTGTGGTTTAGCTTAAGTATTTGTACTATAATTCCTCCTAAGAACGACCTAAAACAACCACATGCTCGTAAAGAATGAATACGGTGTGGTCCTGAGAGTGGCAATGAATTGATACAGTATTTGAATAAGCTTTATTATTGCTTATTATGCATGAGCAGTGTCAGTGAGGAATGTCCACACTAACACACCGATGCTATTAACAGGACATGGAGGGAGCAGAGCCTGAGTAAATTTAATTTAGTATAAATTTAGATTTTAATTGAGCAACTCTGATGTTTTGGTGGAAGGGCCATATGTTTGTTTTTTTATTAAGGAGAAGGCTCCTGGGGTAAACACACACAGAGCCACTGACAGTGTAAATAAATGTTCAAATTAAAGTTGGGAAATAACCAAAACAAAAGTGGTTTAGTGTTCACACTATGGCTGTAAAATACATGCAGTCAATTACAACAAATTCTCCCAGAGTACATACAGTCAGTGGTGGGATGTAACAAAGTACATTTAATTTTTTACTGTAACTAAGTACATATTTCAAGTATTTCGGGTACTTTTCACTCTATTTTCTACTACATACATCAGAAAATATCTGTACTTTCTACTGGTCCACTGATCCAATCAGTGTGGGCAGGTAACATAAGTACCTGCCTCCTGCAGCAGCAGGAGAAACACCTGAGAAGGATTTGGAAGATGCCGAGACCCAGTCATTATATATACGCTGAATACGTATTTAAAAGAGATAAATGATGGAGTCTATACAATATTTGTATTAAAAATATATGCAGTAGACACAGTTAATGATGTAGTAGACTGTTGCATTGGGGAATTGGTTGTACTTTTACTTTGTATTCTCTAAGTATGTTCAAAAGCAAGTACCTACTTACTGTTACTCAAGAACAAAAGTTAATGTGGCACTTTTGCTCTCACGTGTGTTCCTTTTTGTGTATTTATTTGTACTTTTAATACAAGGAAGGTCAAATATTTAAGTACTTCCTCCACCACTGCATACAGTCACACTGCACTGATGTGACTGGCCTGACTGCCCTCCATCCTATAACTGCTTCTCTAGTTACTGACCTCCTTCCAGTCCCACCCAAGGGAGGAAACTGATATGAATGATCTGCATTAGATGCAAGAAACTGGGTCAAAAGGAGAAAGTCTTCTACCCAAATAGTGCATTTAATTTGAAAGGAGATATATTATGATATATATTAGAGAAAACTAATAATTGTGATTAAAAGTGAAGAATCGGGATTATAGAGAGATTTGTAAAACAACACACGACAGAGATGTTGTGCGGGTGACCACATACATCAGTAGAGGTAAACTAAGCATTGATTGTGCATCGACTGCTCACCAGAAAGTCCTCTTCACAGAAAACCTTCCCTCCGACATAGTAGAAAGCCTTCCCTCTCAGCTTTCGACCTGCAGAGACACAGACAGAAATGTCCATTTGTATGATTTTTCTAGAGAAACACAAAGTGTGATCTGCATCTGAAACTAGAAAAAGTGTTTTTGTGATTACTGAGATACAACAAGTTGAGCCCAGAGAAGGTAAGTCAGTGATGTGATGGTGGAAAACCTTTAGTGAAAAATGTTGAACCCGGTCTCAGAAAACAGTTACGGCACTAATGTTTAAAGATGGTGATGATTAATTACAACCATTCGACCCTTTTGCAATATTCATTATATTTCGCTGAATCCAGGCAGATAAATCACATACACAGATCAATGGTGTGCCGGTGTCTTAATATAATTTTGCCGGGGCACAGCAGGCTGCAGAAGGACAAGGAAAACATCTGGATCAAACATGTATAATAAAAATCTGATTAAATCCAATTACGTGACAGGTGAAACAGATTAAACACTGGGCTCTATTGGATTTCATGGCGACCACAGGCCAAAGAGCCACAACGACCCCTCTATTCTTCTCCTTCTTTGTTCCTTGCTCGTGTCTCTCCACACACTGCGTGTGCTTCCTGTCTGACTGTGCGCTTTAATCGTTCTACAGTCTGGATCTGGCTTCTTCTTATAGCAACACACAGACGCAGCAAAAACCTCCCTGCTCACTTCACTTCATAGCTATTCTTGCCCAGGTCCCACAGGAAGAGGGGAACATTCCTCACATTTTCTGAGCGGGGAGGTGAGGGAGGGGACAACGCAGAGGAGGAGGAGGAGGGGGTTGACCTTGGTGAACAGGAGCGCTCTTTATCTCCCATCTCGTGCTCTGTTTACCTGATTAGTGTATCAACATACACTCAAGCAGTCATTTAGCCACTAGAAAACACAACTTGTGTTACTTTATTCTTAAGGCAGTGGAGATCTCTAACTAAATAAGCCGTCAAGGGCAAAGTTACTGACTCCTGCTTTATGGAAACACTGTATCTTTTTTGAAGTTTTTTTTTCTTCCATGTGATGACATACTATAAGATTTGTTGTGCTTTCAATTTGCTGAATTACCAAGAAAACAAAAGTACAAAGGGATTAAAATGACGTTACTCATCTAATAAAGAGCAACAAAGAGCTCAGTCAAACAGGTCTCCTCTCTTTGAAACCCCTCACTGGTTCCTTTAAGTCCCTACACAATTAACTGACAGTCATAATGTAACTGTCTGAAGGAGTTAAAGAAAGCAATTAACTATTTCTCTTTAACAACGAGCTTGAATAATACTTTGAACATGGAAATAACACCAAAAAAAAAAAGAATAAAGAAACCCCATGATTCATCCTTTTAAATACATGGCACATGAAATTCCCTGAGCCAGTTGCTCACAATTACATTATCTTTAATAGAATAATAATGGTCACATAGCAACCAAGATCTTGCCAAAGCTAGTTAAGGCACAATAAATACTTTGAGTCATTTTGATCCGGCCGAGATTTCGAAAAAAAAGGAGCAAATAAAGGGGATACAAGTGAGATATGAGCCATTCCTCTTCTTCACATTCCTGTCATTTTTCCCCCCCAGTGAGTCAGAGAGGGAAAGCTCGGCGCTTTGCAGACAGATAAGAGCTTAATTAAAGTCAGGAGTCAGGGCTGACGGTTTGAAAAGCACCAGCACCAAGTGTGACTCCTGCACTTTCATAAAAATGTAAAACACCGGTGGGACAGAACAAAATGCAGAGCCATTTTCTAATTAAAGCATTCTATGAATTCCCTTATGTAATCCCATTCAGAAAATAAGCAGGTCACGGTGACCCTGCCGTGACTTGCTAATCGAGCCTAAACCCTGTTCTCTCCTGAGAGTAAATTACTCAAGTGAGACATTTCACCAAAAGAGCCACAATTATTTTGTGTCAACGTCACGTCTGTAGACAGTTGGCTCTTATATTTAGTATTAAATTAACTCATCTGTTGTCCTGTTAGAGATATCTACAGTGTTTAAATAACCCAAACAAGGAGTTGTTATGTTATCATTCCTGTTTGTTTGTCTGTTAGTTAGCAAGATTACGCAAAAACTACTGTACGGATTACAATGAAACTTGGTGGAAGGTATGATTCAGGGAAGAACTCTGAAGAAATTTTGGTGCAGATCAGGATCAAGGGGGGAATCCAGGAATTCTTCCCTTTCTTTAAGATTTTGAAATGGGGCACTTTTAAGGTATTTGTCTCAGGGAATAAATCATAGATCTTGATGAAAAAAAGCTGGCATATTTAGGGGACTGATTTCTATGCGAGTGTGTAATTTGGTGCAGCTTGATTGAATTTAAGGGGACTTGGCCTTGGCAGAGGTATGCGCTATACTGAACTCTTTCAAAGCTCTGTGCACTGAGAGGAATTCTCTCCGCTGGTCCGAGTCCATTTCTTTGACTCTGAACAACACCTGGGACGTTTGGACAAGGCTCTGACATTCTACCCACCAGATGTTAACATACCAGTGGATTCAAAACCAATCAGATCCTTGTTTGCGTTCTCCAAAGACTGAGGACTGGCCCGGGATGAGAGGCTGATGCTATGAAAGCAGAAACTGAGACTGGGACTGTTATTACACTTAAAAACACTTAATGTAGTTACCAGGAAGGCACATGCAGTTGTGAAGTCGTTTCAACCCGCAGTTCGTTTCACATACAAACTGGAATTGGGTTAAAAATGTTTAGTAAACAGACAGACGATTATCCTGGAAGGAAGTCCCCTCAAGCAGTGAAGCCCTGAATCCCAGACACGCAGCCTGAGCTCCCCTCGCTACCAGGAATGTCCCCCTGCCTTTCCATCACCTTGGGGGAACTGGTGGAGTAACGGCTTGGAAGGAAGTTCACGGTCATAAAGACCTGTTATACAAGTCATCCGAGGAGGAGGAAGATGAAAGGGGATGCCTAAAGTATTAAAGCACTGTATATTGGACTGCATCGTGTTGTTAACTGTGTGGGCACAAGCAAGAACACATAACGCATGTGTATGTAACAGTTTGTATGGTGGCTGAAAGTGCTGGGTGGAGTGCTCCCAGTTGAATGGTCTCGCTGCCCCATTCAATACACCCCCCCCCCCAGCTGACATAACATTACCAGTGTCCTCCCGGAGCCGACCTACCGAGGGCCCCTTTGCCCGCACTCCTCCCCAGCTGAGATGCTTTTCCTCAGGGGGGGCCGCTCACAGCAAACACAACCCTTATAACCCTCACACGGAGCAAGGTATGAGAGGTATGTGATGTGTAGCCCCCCTCCCCCCCACGTCAGACATCGGTTTCACTCAGAGCCGCAGTGTGTCTCCTCTTTCCCCTCTCATTAACACACACACACACGCACACACATATAGGGGGAAAAGTAAAACAAAACACAGAGATGTTAATCATACATTTGGGTGTCTAACCAGCAAGGTCAAAGGTGCAGCGGAATGATGGGCCTCAGCAGGGGTGAGCACACTGTGCCACAAATACTCCACATACCCGCAGTAATTGAGGGAGAGATTTTAATTGGAGTGGAGAGCCAGGATATGCTTCAGCTATAGAAAGAGACTGTCTCCCAGGCAGGAAGCTGCGGGTCAATTAAACATCGGACAACTGCAGCCACAGTTGATGTCTGGCTCCAACTAATTGGCCAGGTAAACTGTCTGAAGTGACAAAGTGAAAACAGAAACCTGACCGGAGCAGCGTTCGATGAATTATCCACTGAAACAAGCTAAACTGACACATAGCACACGGGTCACTGTCTCCACCGGATAGTTCACCTTGGAGCCGGGGAAATGTTATGTAACCTGACCTGTACATCTCATGAGATATAAGCTGCTTTCAGACATGCACTGAAGTCCAGACACTGTCTTAGCTGTACAGTGTTTAGCTGTTCCTTTATCTTTTTGACGACAAGCTCAAGTTGCTGTAAAACATAAAGATGCCATGCAATACATAATAATAATACCTCATTAAAACATGATCTGTGGTTGTAAATGTCAATCTTTTTCAGTTTCAAACCCTGCAAAGGATTTCGATCCACTTCATAGAGTATAAAGTATGAATTTATACGTCAAACTATTCACCTGACTGATGGATGAATGAGGGCAGCAAACAGTCTTGCTCTGTGTGTCTTTGTGTGGGCTGGAGGAGTGACTGGCACACCCAGAAACCAAACACCAACAGTACACGACAGTAATCCCTAAATAATTGTGTGTTTTTGCTCTGGCCCGTGAATGACTGAAGAAGAAAGCACAGCTTTCGTTTGACAGACAAGGGTCTTTGGAATTCCTGGTAAGTCTGGAGTCTACTCGAGCTTTACATGTGAATCGAGCTGGGAGAAGAGGTGAAAGTGTCTGAATGGACTTAGTGAGGACATGCTGTGTATTTGTGTACTTACTGCAGGCACTGCAGGTGAAGCAGCTGTCATGGTAGAGGCTCCCCATCGCCTGGCAGGCCTGGTTGGCTCCATGCACGGCCTTGTTACACTTCACACACACTCCTGCAAAGCAACACAGAATATCGGTGAGTCAGAGAAGTCACATAGTTACGTACTCTGTCATTTACTTAAGTTAGATTACACAATTTATGGATCTACTTCCCATCAACACGGGCACTAATGCATTCACACACTACATTAACACACACTGAACTAGAATAGCTCGAGGCTCAACCGTCCCTTTAAATTAATTCAAGCTGCACTACATTTCCTCCACTCAAAGACATCAGATCCCTAAATGTGCCAGATTTTTTTCCATCAAGAATCCATGAGTTATTGCCTGGGAAATTGGTGAAGATGTCAAAATGTTAAAGAAAGTGACAAAAATAGTCCAAAACACGCAGCTTTTTTTGGATTCCCACAAAAATTTTATGAATTCTTGTTTTGCCCAAGTTTTGGTTAAATCCGTCCTGAAGTTTTTTGCGTCATTCTGGTGAAAACAGAAGAACCAACAGATGGGCGAAAACTTAAACCTCCTTGGCTGAGTTAACTCTTCAAAGGCACAAGTTAAAAAGTTTATTCATACAGAGGAGTCCATATGTCTGAAACTACTTTCCCATTCGTAACCCAGGTTTCATTCTTAAATTATCGTAGCAGGATCAGTGAGAGAAAAGAGCTGCGGAGGCTCTGATTTAGATCAAATGGAGAGAAAAAAACATCACAAGCCAGGAAACTGGTTAGCGGGCTGGATCATTGAAAGAGGAACTATATCAACGTTTGCTTGTTTGACTTGGCTAAGAGACTGGGAAGTGTGTTGATAAAGACTTTGAAAGAAATCAAAGAGGTCCTACCCAAACAACGCACACAGCTAGTGTGACTTCACAGGCAGACATCAGCGTCTACTTAATATTAATCCATTCACTCATCCAAGCCAAACAGATTTGTAACAGATGGAGAAGACTAAATGAGTATAGAAAAAAAGAAAAAAAGAAATACAAATAAAAGCCGAAGTAAGATTTGGTGAAGAACACCAGTTCATTACATAATCTCTACTTTGACTTTGGACAGCTCATGAACAACCCAGAGTTTCCATGTGATCAATAAATAACTTTTTTTTTAATCTGCAGCTACTTAAAATGCAACTCTACTTTCCCGACTCCTCACATGAAGATTCTCCCCCCCCCACCTCCCTGTCAATCCCCCTCTGTCTCTGAGCATGCACCGTATGATGAGGCATGATGTGACAACTGACATATAGACAGTGACAAGTGAGAACCACTGTCCCTAATGGGCTGTCAGCTCGATGCAGAATCAATCAGATACGGTAGGATATGACCATCAAATAATGAAGTATTAAGTTAAAGTCACAGCGACTGAAGGCGTGTAAATGGAGGTTGAAAGCGAGTTTTCGCTTTTACTGCGAGGATGTGTGCATGTGTGTGTACGTGCAAGAGGTTATTTGGGTGTGTGTGTGGGTGTGGGTGTGTGTACGTTTTTATAGAAAAACTCCCCAGAGACAGAGCAGAGCTCAGCAGAAGAGCCCGGCCCAGCCCAGCCCTGGTCCTCCTCGAACACTGACAAAGAGACTTCTGTTTCCAGTTTATCCAACACACATCACGCGGCAGCCTCCCCCCAAAAAAAACACACGCTGTTACATTTTAATAACCTTCTTCAAATGTTTCTCCTCTAAGACACTCAGCAGTGCAACATACAATCGGGCTATATATAATTCAGCTAAAGCCTCTCCTAATACCACAACAGAGGACACATCATCGGGGCCCTGACGGCTGGAAAGAAGATTTAGAGATAATAGCGGGATATTATTAGAAAGCTGAAGAATGTTGCTCTTATGTAAGCTATTTTGTTTACATGAAAACACAATAAAGTGGTCATGGCCTCAAACTCCTGAAATAAATCAGGGAAGGTCCTTTAAATCACATTCTTCCCAAGCTTTTCTTCTTTAAACGTTTACTACAAGCACTTCACGTCTGAGAAGATTCCCAGGAAAACCGTATATAACCAGAACAGTACAATACAATACAGTAAAGTACAGAACTTTTTCAAGGGCACTGAGCCTATGACGTTTGTCCTTTAACAATATTTATAGCTTTGATTTGTGCGCCCCACGAGAACAGAAATGCAGTTAAGGTCCGTTCTCTCGTCTCTTTTCCTGCTTGGAACCAAACATTCCTTGTTTTAGTTCATAATCTTCTCACCGGTTGAGCCACTACAAACTTGCTCTTGGCGAGAGTCCTGTATCCCAAAACAGTGCGATTATTCTGGGGCCTGACTTCTGGCTGCAAGTGGGGGGAGGGGAAGCAAAACATGGAGCCAAAACTTCAGCCCTCTGAACACACCCCACCCCTCACCGCCCTAAACTGTCAAAACTCCCTGGAGATGGCTGCTTACTGGTCGAAAAACCACTGAAAGCTAAATTGGCACCAAACGATTTAACGCTGCCTTTACAAGTGGCCATATGTACATCACTATCTCATTCACTTAAATGTGCATTGAAACAATAATTAAATGGAATCAACAACATCTCCGTACTAGATGAGTTTAACTATTAACACATTGGCAATTTGCTATAGATCTGTTATTTTTGAGCTATTTCACCTGCTTATCCGTTAATGTTGGGTAACCCAGTCCACTGTTTCCATCACGTTGGTTATTTCAAACTAGTTTGATTCTCTCTGAAACAAGCTTTCATGCAATCTATTGCAAATAATAACTTTTGAGTGTGAGAACAGACTCAACCTTACAGCTTATGGTTGTAGTGCTCGTAGTGTTGTCACTTCTCCAATCAGACCAAAGTATTCAGAGTAATACATATATTTTCAAAGGTGTGAGAACACGAAAGATTCCATCTATAACACCATAATCATACGATATAGTCCTAAAAGTAGACAAAACTACAAATATCACACTCTCATTCATTGAAAAGTACAATATGCTGTGTTGCTTATGGCATCGTTTTCTTTTGTAAACGCCGCACAATCAGACACGACACCCAGACATTAGTCAAAAACTGCAGGCCATACAATCAAACAGCAGCAGATGAGAAGAAATCACATTCTCGCTCTCTTTCTCTCACACACAGACACACAAACACACACTTGCACAAAAGATATCCTCTAAAAAGCCCGCCAAAGCAGAAGCCAAGATTCTCTGGGAAGAGTTAAGACGAAGCCTTCCACTCCACAGCCAGATGGGATAAATTAATCATCCATCTTAACACAACACTAAACGCTCCGCTGTGTGTGTGTGTGTGTGTGTGTGTGTATGTGTGTATGTGTGTGTAAATCAGGGGGGAAGGCAGAGAACTGGGATGTCCCACCACTTCGCCCCTCTTGGATTAACTTGTCTATAAATCTCACTTCCTCTCTGATTCTTGTGGCAAAGGACAAAGAAGCATCCACAAAACTTGCCCCTAAATCTCTCACTTCGTCGAGCCATTCATTCACAGACACCGCAGACACCTCTTAACTTGTCTGGGACTCCCCTCCCCTATTTATCTTCAGACCTCGTTTCTAAAATTCCTTGCTCCCTTCCTTCAGACATTCCATAGTGTTCCCCCGGTGCAGCCGTTTGGCACAATACTCATTTTCCCAGAACCTCCGGCTCCAGTAAATCCAATCGGAACTCGTTCTATGGCTGGGACCTTTGATCAATCCAAGAATTGTGTTTAGACACAGCTCACTAGATCCGGTAAACACCGCCATGGCACCTAGGTCCTGATCCACAGAAATGGTTGCTGCCATTCAATAACCTAACCTCTTTCAAGCATAAATGGGATTTTACAAAATGTGACAAAACAAGTGCTTGGAAAATGTGTCTTTTTTAAACTATCTTTCTATATAGCATTCCGACGCTAGACACTAAAGTCTTGTGAAAGGAATCTTGCCTACACAAGTTTTCTTTCTGGCATGGAAGCGTGACTCAGAGGATGAGCCATGTTCTGGTGGGAAAGTCCTCACTGGAACCATGTGTAGGCAATGTGGGAATGTGTGTGTGTGTGAGTGTGTGTGTAAAAAAAGACATACAGGACACGGTGTTACTTTAAATCCTACACGTATGCTGATTGAACACATTCTCCCACACATCTGTAATGTTCAACTCGCTGTGCTATTTATGAGCCTTGTCGTGACAGAGACGTTCTCCAGAACATCTTTCCTTCACACAACGATATGAGCCCACAGGGGGACGGCTGTCGATTACAATCACGACATTCCTGCAGGAAATACCTCCTGTGAGGAGGCATGGGGTATGTATGTATGTATGTGCTGTGTGTGTGTGTGTGTGTGTAATGGGGATGCTTTGTGGCTTTGAACCCGCCATCACCCATCTCACGCTCTCCCACTATCTGCCTTTCCTGAGGCGGGACATCCCGTTTTCATGAATGGCCTTGGCCCCAAACACGCGAACACCACGTTTGTCTGTTTGCAACGCACGCAAACACACACTGGGCCACGTACAGTACACGTCGCCTATTTATCTTCATCTGTCAGCTGCTATCACAGCACAGCACGTGTGTTATTTCCTTGTTCCATTAATTTCCTGATAGAGCTACTAAAGCCGAGATAGAGCTGCTGAGTGCTACAGGCGCTAATATGAGCAACAGTATTCAGATGATGGGCAGAAGTAACAGTCACAGGTGAGGCTGCCATGCTCACTGAAAGAAATCTGCAGGAATGAAATCATTTCAGGGGGAAACGTGGATGCCACTGTCAGTCACTCACTGGGGATGTTCAAACAAGCTCAGACTTAATGGAGCACAGACCTGACCGAAGTGATCTAGCTCTAGCTGAAGAGTTAACTTTATCAATGTTTTGATGCCAGTACATTTCTGGGAGGAGATAAGAGGATAGTGATCTTCTTTCTGTCCCCGGCCCCCTCCTCATGCTCTTGGGTTTGTTGTAATGCTGCCAACAGGGCAGGCAATTAATCATTTAAAAGGAGACATGGAACAAATTGGAACATTATTATTTCTGCATTCCACAGGATGAAAAAAAAATACTCTGGTGTCTGCCTAATAAGTTCAACTATTATATCAGCAAAGACCTTCGGGAATGCCACCAAACAAACACATAAGACAGCTCGGTCGCCCTCCAGATTAAGTCTGTGACAAAGGATGCCTGTGTGTGCATGTGTAAATATGAAATATATGAGACAAGTGGATGTATGTTCTGAACCGTGAGTAGGCAGCTCTCTTATTCAATGGCCCTTACAGCAGTGGTGTGACTGACAGAAGCCTCCTTGTTGGTGTTGGTGGTCTGAAAAGTCTTACCAAAGTAGTCGGCCTTTGGCTGGGCATCCATCTCTTTTTCCAGACGTTTAGTGAGAGCTTCTAATTTTATTTCAGCAGCCGAGGGCCCCTGATCAAGGGGTTGCGTGAGTAGAGACTGGCAGGGTGGCTGGGCAGCCCTGGGGGAACGGAGGGCCTCGGCTTCAGCAATGAGAGCCTGTCCACAGCTCGGTATTTGGCTCTGACCTTGACTCTGGCTGCTGCTTTTGGAGACAGTGGCATGGCTGAAGGCAGCAGATGCCACCTGGACCTTGGGTTGAGGTGATTCAGGGGGTGCAGGTTGGACAGGGGAAGCTCTGCCAGGGCCATTGTGGATGGGAGAGGATCTTAAAGTTGGAGAAGGTGGTGCATAGTAGGCTGCAGGCTGCGTGGAGGACTGATGCACGTGGAAATCTGCTCCCCCTGTGAAGGCACTCAGAGGCAGGGCGGGGATGAGGTCTGGTCTGGCAGAGCCAGGAGGATCTCCGGCCCAACCCCTGACCGGCCCGGCAGAGGAGGGTGGACTCCTGTTTACAGAAGCAGGGATGCCAGCCTGGCTCTGCTGGGATGGAAGGCTGTTGACGGTGGGGGGCGCAGGGAGGCGCGGGGGCTGAGATGAAGTGCTGCTCTCAGACGGACACGGAGAGAGCTGGCTCTCCCGGCAGGGGGCCCAGGCGGCCGGCTGGCTGACCGGGTGACGAGCATGTGTGGGCGCGCAGTGAGACACGTTTCCTGGGCTCGGAGGAGGAGTAGGGCTGTTGTTCTGGTATGAATGCGGCTCCTGGTTGTCGTAGCTGTTCCCGTAGCCATATGCCCGCCCTGCTGGGAGCTCACACTGGACCCCCGGGTGGTGTTTATGGCCGTCAAACGGCGCGTACTGACTCCCGGTGCCCGACGCAGGGCCGGAGAGCATCGGGGGCTTCGCTGCCGCCTCCCCCGGCTGCCTGAAACTGTTGATGGGCGGCCTGTCTTTGGTGTAATAAGTGCTGCTGTGACCTCCATTCATTTTAATAGCCTGGGTGGTTTTGGCCATCTCCTCCTGGTGCTTCTGCATGTGGATTTTAGTCATTTTAGAGGCGAAGACCTTTCGCGTCTCCTCAAAGTCTGGGTTGTTTCCCGCATGACTCCTCGTCCGAAACAAACCATCCCGGGATGCTTCGTACATGTTCAGGTCCTCGATGAACTTACTCGCCTCCAGTCCCAAATCCTCGTATTTATCCATGGTGGAGATATTAAATATGTCCGCTGCGTCAAAGTGAAGTTCCAGAGGCTAAAGCCGAGCTAAAACCCCAGCAGCCGGTTAAAGAGTGATACTTCCAGGGGGAGTTATTCGCTCACGGTCCGGCACCTCGGAGTCTTCACGGGTGACAAAAAAAAGGTCCAGATCCCCCAAAGTAAAACGTCTCTCTGCTGTTTCTAACTTTTTTTTTTACCGTCCCTTAAATCGTCCAGGGTTAATGAATAAAAGTTGAAAACTCCGCGTCCACCCCCGTGAAAGTCCTCCTCCTCCTCCACCCTCCGTCCGTCCGGCTCTGCCCCGAACAAGCCTGCGTGTGTCTGCTTATAACTGGGAGCAGATCCCGGATCCGATAGCCTGGACGACCCCTCACACCGCCCCCTCCTCCCGCTGTACAGTCCCAGCAGGGAACCCTCATCCAGGAAAAAAAAATTAAAAAACCTTACCCACCCGCACCCGTGTTAAAAACAACCGTGAAGTACTTTTAAAATATGTTGTTAAAGCCGCGACGGTTGATGAGAAGTAGTCCGCCGCTGAGCACCGGAGCGCGGGGGTAACCGAGGGAGCGCGGAGCCGTACGTGGCCGCCGGTCTGTGGGTCCGTGGAAGAGTTGGGTCTGAAAACATGGAGCAGTTTGTGCTTTTAAAGGCGCAGCGCTGGAATGAAGCGGAGAAAAGCAAAAGTAGAGATGAGGACAGATCTGAGCTCAGTCATCACACTGCAGCTTTTCTTTTCTTTTTAAATAACCTGCTGCTTCTTAGTTTTTATAAAAATAGCTGGAACCTGGGGGCAGACAAATGTGTCGGCTTCCTCTGATCCTCCACAGCCTTTTGAAAACAGAGGCCATCACATCCTGTGTCATCTGTAAAAATACACACAGCAGGATGACTCAGCCGCTTCTCCCTGAGACTGAAAAACTAACTGTTTGAAGACTTTTAGCTTTTTGCTCCATAAAATTAAAAATGGATGAACCAGGGGGCTGTGGAGAATGTTTTCATTTAATGCTGCTTCTCTACAACTTTTTTTTAAGGTTCGTATTGTACTTCAGCTACTTTATAATTTTTTTCCAAAGCCTACAAAACATTTAATCTGCTTAGATAATATACCACCCACAGACTGTAAATAAAAACGTCACTAGCCGATGAGCCGGTGTCTGTGCAGTAGCGTTTTAAGGATGGAACCGTATAGTAGCAAGGTCCCATCTATACGCGCACTTGACCAATCATAAGTCTGTCTTAGCTGTCAATCAGGACATTTCACCCTGTTTTTATATCATTGAATAAGATATTAAAACTAAACTAACCGGTATCGAACAAACACTAGTGGGACAAGACCTGAAATGACAGAAACCATCTTTGAGAAAATCTTATTTAACGCGTACTTTGACGTTTTAGTTTGGTCCATATCCCATTTATTAACATGAGGGAGGGGGATTTATGACCTGTACTGCAGCTAGCCACCAGGGGGCCATCGAGATGCTTTGGCTTCACTTTTGGGGAGCAGTCATTGTCGTCCATCTTTATTTACAGTCTATAATACCACCCAACATGATACCAGCACTCTCAGTCAATTCCACCTCCTCAACTTGTATCCAACTTTAGTTATATTCTATTTTACAAATATTACAAGGGCCCTTATCTCCATTGAAAATACATTTTGCTAATAGAAGGCTAATTTACATACTTTTATTTACGTAATACATCTAATTCAGGACTTTTTCGTATATTGGATAATGATAATTGAACTTAAATAACAGGTTGGAAATAAAGGATACATGTAATGCAAACAAATAATTTAAAATCTTGCTTTATATCGATGCATTATGTATATGCAACTGTGGATAACCTGTCACTTCTATTTATTGAAACAAGGCCATATAATAATGGGTGTGTTTTACCTACCGGGGGTGAAGGGGTCTATTTACAGTCCCTGTGCCCCCTGTGTTTTGATTGAATGACGTCCCACATTCCTGCTCGTGGAAAACACACACAGACACTGTGACCCCTCCACATTGTATCCTGACCCTGACTGGAATATCTGACACACAGTCTGGGTACAGGAGGATGAAAACATCAATCAATGGGGGGGGGGGGGACTCCATTCCCTGGCAAACATTTTATTTATGTCCTGGATGAAGCCTGTGTGAGAATGTATATATATTATCTGACAGCCCCTGGAAAAAATATATGGAGAGTATGCTGAGGGGGGGCTCCAGACTGCTGCTGATGCTGTAGTTGAAACAGAGGGTTTATATGGGACGGACAATACAGTACAACGTTCCCTTCAAGTACCAGTTCAGGGTTATTATTATAGAAGAAGCCTCAGAGACCCTGATCTCATGCAAAGTGATGAGTATTACTAAAAAGCAGCGCAGCATTAACTGTCATACATTGTAATACATGCTGATTTGGCACATTCAGATGTAAAAAAATGAAATAAAAAGATTATAGATTAAATGTTTGAGTAAGTATCATATAATAAGTCTCTTTTTAGTTCAGGGATTGACTTCAAATTTAAAGGGGACATAGCATGCCCATTTTACCACAAGTTGATATGGTTCCTTGGGGTCTTAATGAAATGTCTGTAACATACTTTGGTCAAAATACCACAAGGATCATATAAAACAGCACCCTTTTTACCCTGTATAAAACAGCCCTCCACAGAGTGACCTGTTTTGAGTGCCTGTTCCTTTAAATGCTAATGAGCTAGCTCCCCCCTCCCCCCCATGATTTTAAACGATATAAATTACATATTTTATATGATATAAATTATCAAATATGCATCCCATACTTTGTATTCCCCTTCTGTTGTCCTGGAGTTTTAATTTTCCCAATCACATAATTAAATGTCCCCCTCTGCCCATCCACTACAAGCACACAAGCAGACAGACAGAGAGAGAAAGAGAGGGGTGTGGGGGGGGGCTATGAAGACCATCATTTACCCCCGAACCCCGACATTCAACGGGTACAACAACAAGCGGAGAAAGCAGAATCGCGGGCTGACCTTATATACACAGTCTATGGGGCTGACCAGCGGAGAAATGCTCGTCCCGTGTGAACAGCCAGGCGGCTGCGCGCTGGAGAACGGCGCTGCGCTGCCTCGCAGCCTCGCTGCCTCCGGTGTAAACCCGGAAGTAACGAGTGTGGGGGGACTGGGGGGGGGGGGGGGGGGGGGGGGGACCATGTAGGGAGACTTCCAGTTCCTTGTTACGACACAATACCCAGGAAGCGCAATCGAGTCGCTCAAGCATGACGTTTCTGACTTAGAGGAACTATAACAAAACGCGCGAGTGTTTTTTCCCCAGAGTTTTTGGGTTGGTAGACATGCCAGATACCCACATTAACCTGTAGAAGCACTAACAAAGTGGAATTTGCATGCTATGTCCCCTTTAAAACTGTAAATTCTGACAGTAGCCCTCAATGTTACTGTCCTCACGTGTTTTGAAATCACCTCTTGCAATATCTGAGGGTCAAAGTTTCAAACATGTCCCAACACCAGCAGGGGATTTTTCTATGGTTTCACAGTCACATTTTTTGTCCTTTTGTGACCTTATTGCGTCATTTAAGGAGGAATAAAAATAAAAGAAGGTTTATTTCCCATTGCTCAAACACTCCATATCAGATTTTGCAAAATCAAACATCACATTCAATAACTTTTCTCAAATAGATCGAAAATAGTTTTTCAGGAATACAAAACCTTATTGTCCTTTTATTGTGCTCTATAGGAAACAAGCAGTCAAGTCAAGCCAGCAGTACTTATATCAGAAGGCCCAATAAAAATACAAAATATACAACACCGCGCTGATTAGGAGTCATACTATTTAATCTACTGTGAGATAACGTATACGAACATTTTCACAAAAGCATATTTAATAGCAAAACTAAGTCAAATTCAAATAGAGCTTAACTTTTACTTTTTAAGGCTTTTACTGAGATTCAGCTGCGGTACTGAGTCAGAGATAGCCCCTGTGTGCAACAGTTGTTCTGAGTGAATGGAAAAAAAATCCCAGTAAAGCATATGGAAGATATAGACTTATATGATACTTTCATACACATTAACATGCAGTAAAAACTACAACGTATGACTTATGCTGTACTATGGAGAGGTACAGTCATTAAATGAATAACTTTGGCATGTGTGGTTCCGTCACGTATGAGCCAAGAGTTCAGGTTTATCCTCAACACAATTAAAAGTGCTCGTTCAGTGAGCTCACACAAAAAACATCCACGGATGACCGTATTACCAGCCTCGGGGTCACCCGCCAAGATAATGAGTTGAGGCATTACTGCATCGTCCTGTGAGAACATGCTGGACCAATCCAGGGGCCGGACTGGTGCAGTGGAGAGCGACTGTGACTGTGCACTCCACCCTCTCTTCTTTCCACCATGCAGCAGTTTCTCAAGAGGAAGCAGAGGGATTTTTTTTTTAAACTCCCCCCAAAGACAATTGTCAGTGTATATCTCATGTGTTAAGAAAGGCCGACTGTGGTCTGAAGAGAAAATGAGTCACTGTGGAATACTGTTGCCTATTCAATATTATCAGTCGTCATGGAAACTGCAGAGCGGACGAAAAAGTGTTAAATGACTTCAGGGGCCGACAGTGACAAAATTAATTAGAGGAAAATAGTTACAAAGGAACATTGTTCAGAAATATCTGACGTTTATGTCTATTTATTCAAGTTCAGCCTGAGGAGAATCCCCTGGCAGGTCTGACCCTCCTAAAACAGGGTTTGTGCCGTTGCTCATTTCAGTGACACTGCAACTTTGCTGAGCTCATT
The DNA here is from genome assembly GCF_009819705.1 of Hippoglossus hippoglossus. Taxonomy (NCBI): domain Eukaryota; kingdom Metazoa; phylum Chordata; class Actinopteri; order Pleuronectiformes; family Pleuronectidae; genus Hippoglossus; species Hippoglossus hippoglossus. The sequence continues at coordinate 14,953,608 of NC_047166.1, read as the reverse complement.
GTTCAGGCCAGTTCTAGTTCAGACCTGTTCATTGTGGGCCAACCAAGTGAAAAGGCAGTTGTGACAAGAGAGAAAAAGACCCAAGGGCTATAAAAACTACTTCTGAAACTTATTTCGCACAATCTGAATGTGTGAAGATCACAAAGATGAGGTGACACAAGTACAAGACCGATTCATGCTTTGTGCCGTGACAGAATCTGGCTGAGATAAATGTCACAGAATCTGCACAGAAAATGCTGAGAATAACCAACACAGCTTTGGCTCTCTGCTGCCCTTCTCTTATTCCTGGTTTCTCTTCCTGTTATTCTGTCTCTCCTGATTCCACTTCCTGTCACCTGATGGTCAGAGATAGAGCGTAGAAATATGGGAAAAAGGGCTCGGAGGGGGATCAGTAAGGAATGTCTTGTTTTCCCTCCTGTCCACATCTGTTATAATAAAATAAAATAAAATCTCCCACTGCTCACATGATAACATACAGCATGATTTTATCAGTCACAAGCTGACTATCTAATGCTGTGAAAATAAGAAGCACTTCCTCAAACATAAGCTGACCTTGCAAAAAAGTGCCTCGTGTTTTCAAAGAGATCACATTCATGCTTGTTCATCCACACTCTGATACCAGATATGACTTTTATTAGGCCGCTACTGAAACTCGTACATGATCCGGAGATGTAGGCACAACGAGCCGTGAAAGACAAACGCTTGTACATATCACAAAAGCGGTTATTCACACAGGCTGTAAAGAGATACAGCAGTGGGTGTACACACGGATGCATTTCAATGCCGCTGGTTCATGGGATTTAGACGGGGCAGTGCTGTCAGCTGAGTCACGTTGGTCCAGTGTTGAGACAGCGACACAGAGCAGCAATGGATAACCATGATGTGGTGGTGAGCTGAAAATCCCTCTCTGACCACATTTAACTCTTTAGGTATCTCCCACAGGCCTTCAGATCGACAGGAGCCAAACAGTGGCCCCATGTATGGTGCTCAGAGGAGACCTGTCACTACAGAGGTGGAGACAAACACTGATAAGGCAGATCATGAGTGCGTGACTCAGCCGGAGACCTCGGGGCTGAAAGGCGTAGGGCAGACGCAGAGGTGTGAAGTCGTGGTTCTGGGTGTGAGGCAGAGAGTTGCGTTTCTGTACAGGGGACTGTGAACGTTGACAGGAACCTAAAGTGATGGGTGGTTTTCATCGCGATTGTCAAGACTGACTTAATCTCACTTGGCAATTTATAAAAGGTCAATAAGAAGAAATAGCAGAAACACCCTTCTGCTTGAGTCTTTTATTGAAAACAAGAAAATATAAATTTAGACATATTTACATAACAGTTTTGACAATTAAAGCAACACTAAGTGACTTTTTAACCGGAAAATAGCAGCTTCGTTGATGGTGTTCTGACTTGGAAAAGGGAGAATGGTGCCGCTTTCATTCCCACTTCTCTACCTGAACTTAGGTTCTTGCTCCATGTAACTTTGGTGAGCAGGTACGATCTCCTGTGAGAAGTGTGGAACAGTCTGATAGTCGCAGCTTAAATTTCCAGGGTCAGTTCCAGCAAGTTCAAGCGCAATGCTTGATTTTAGATCAATAAAAAACAGCTTTTATACCAACATTCAGCAAGGAAACTTAAAATATGAGGAATTGTAAACAGAGTTTGGTGTATTTGTTACAGCGGCAGCTCTTGTTATTCAGGAAGCCGGGGATCATGGGTAATATCCACCATTCAGTTGTGTTTCAGTTCAGTGAGTGGGACTACACAGTTATGGTTTTTCTCCACATGAATACTCGAACACAGAGCCCAAAAGATGTGTTGTGGCTGCAGAGGGCGCTGTTGCAGAGAAAAGGTTACACAGTGTTGCTTTAATATAAGCTGACTTCCGTCCTTTCTGACAGTCTTCATTAAGTCCACCTCTTCTGTCTGTCTCCTCGTGCAGAATCACTGATCGACAGGAATCTACAACTTAGTCCCAGTCACAAAACCAGTGGTGAACGTCACTCATCGACGAGGAAGTTGACGAGGGCGGTCCTGGGGGAGAGGATGACTCTCTTGATGCTGCGCTCGCCAAGAAGCTCCCGACCGAGATGGCTCTCCAGGATCAGCTGCTGCACCCGCTCTGTGTCTTTGGACACCTGCAGCGGCACCGTCACCGTCCCGCAGGGCTTGTTGTTTATCTGACGGCGAGAATTAAAAAGAAGGTAAATAAATGGGAGAAGTTCATAAACTGTTGAGTCTCCAACTGAAAAAAAGGTTGTGCCATGTGGAGCTGTAGCCACAGTCTCCCTTCCTGACACGAAAGTCCCAAAATAACAGACTCCGCCTCTCGTTCCACATTTACACATAGTTAGTGGTAGGTATGGGAAGGGCACTCAGTCTGGTGTGTTTAGAAGCAAGTGTATGTGAGCTCACGGTGAATGGGATCATGTCTCTGGAAGTGGTTGAAAGTTAATAGTGTGTGCGTGTGCGAGTGTGTGTGTGTGTGTGTGTGTGTGCTGGTGAGGTCGCTCAGCCTTGGCCTCCCTTCTGGGACAAACCCAAGCTCATGATTAGAGGACAGACGGAGTGAGGTTGCCTCCACAGGGCCGAGGGCCGAGCCCACAACAGAGAGCTCAGTCTGAAGTAAAACCAGCATCATTATCATCAAGCCCCGGCAGCTCAAATATATGAATATGGTGTATTCATGTGTGTATGTTAGTGGACAGGGTGTGTATGGGATTAAGGACTTTTTTGTGTATGGGATGCAGAAGTGAACGAGGGTGGAGGAATGAAAATGTGTAAACAAGGCTTATTTTTACTCACAGGCAAAGTAAATATGGGAATAGAAAGAAAGAAACACACACGTTTTCTTTTCTTTCAAGTAGGTCTTGTCTGTTTTGTCTCTCTGTCAGATTACAGAGGGAGAATCCAACCAGTGGAAGACAGGTGCTGTTAGTCAGCTGTAATGTCTTTGTATAAATCTCTGTGTGTGTGTGTGTGTGTGTGTGCGTGTGTGTGTGTGTGTGTGTGTGTGTGTGTGTGTGTGTGTGAGAGAGCACTTTCAAAGGCATACAGAAAATCAGAGAGAATATCCAGCTGTGATGGGAAGCCCCAGAAAATCCACTTGAATCAGATCCAAGCCTCACACGTGCTAATACTGGCACATGGATGCACATAAACACCTGCATGAACGTGCACACACACACACACACACACACGTCAGTCTTCACACTGCCCTGAACATGGACTCATTTAATAGATAAAAGCTCAAACTGCTTTAATCTGACTGTTTTCTTCCCATCTATTCTAAAGGAACCCTCTAATCTCCTTATACACACACTCATGCGTGCACACACACACAGAAACCTGTTAACCCTATGGGGGGAACACTTACCGATATAATGTATTCCTTTACCCCTTACCCTTACCTTAACCATCACATCTAAATATGCAACTTTAACCCTTACCCTAACTAAGACGTAATTCTAACCTAAAAAGAATCTTAACCCTGAAAAATATTTCTATTTCTGTGCCCATGGTGACAACAGTCCCAAAGGGTAAGTGTATTTAGGTTGGAGACCCCACTGGGATATAAAAAATAAATTAAAAAAAGAGTGTTCATGCAAACACACGCACACATTTCCTGATGAGGACATACAGAGCCAAACTGAGGGAGAGAGTCAGGAATAACACAGTGTCTCTGTTCCTGTCTTTTAATTATTGATCCACTTGTGTATTTAGCTTAAAGGCGGCTACTTGACACACACACACACACATATATAAATACACACACATACGCTAATCACAGGTTCTCTTGAAAATTACAGACTTTGAATGTAATCATGGAACTAAGAGCAGAGAGTTTGAGTGAAAACGCCAGCGAATGCAGGAGCAGACGTGTGTGTGCCTGTTAATAAAGTTACTGAATGTATAAAAAATGAGCAAAGGGCTGTCGGTGAGTGAAAACCCTTTATTCGTTAGGTTAAGAATCAAGAAATATAAGAGCTTTTTTTCTTCAAACCTCCAGACAACAGAAAGAAAAAAAGACTGAAGATACCATGTGCTTACTGAGTGCATCTGGGTCTTTGTGTGTGGTTGTATGTGTGTGTGTGTGTGTTCTTACCAGAACAGACAGCTCTACAAAGTCGGGGGCCTTCAGATACTCAGGGTCCACAGTGGGCCAGGACTGTTGCAGGACGTCTCCTCCCCGCTGCAGGAGGGGGCTGAGGGGGTTTTCCACCTGGCAAAGACCTGGGGGAGATCCAGGGGGGGAAAAAACACACGGGCATTATTGACAACACAATAAGATTACACACAAGGGAGATGGTTTCATATACTGAAGGACAGAGAAAAAAAACATTATACTTTTATTAGCTAAGTAGTGGGGGGATAAGGGTTTATGGAAACTGGACAAGAACAAAATAAACTTGTATTTAAGGATGACTTTCCTGTTGCTTTTTACCCAGATGGCTTTCCTTTATGTTGAGAAAAAAATATCTCGAAGAAGGGTCAAACAACAACCCAGCTATCTCACACCCCCCTGCCCTGAAACCAGCGAGTGTACATCCCACTGGAGGCACAAGGGAAGGATGTGAACTTCCTCTATCCTGCCCTGTGTGTGTGTGTAAAATTACAAACAACCAGTGACAGGTTAGAAAAAGTACAGTCTGACTGAGTGCTGCAGGGGTCACGACCCTCGCTAGTATTTCCTGTTTAAAAGGCAGGTTTAAAACTACATATGAGCACACAAGCCCCGTATTTAACTCACACACACAGTCCTCCTCCTCCCAGCGCTGGTCTGTCACGCTTTCCTGACTCTGGACAATATGACAATATGTTTGTTAAAGCGGTGTGTTATTGACAATGAGGGGACGTCCTCCAGGCCAGTGCAGAGGTCAGCTTCCATACGCTACACTGGTTCACAAGCTTTTAGTTTCGTTTGTTTAGGAGGTAAATATGAAAAGTCTCAATGACAAGTTTAACTCTGACTTAACTGTTGATTACATCACCACCGACCGTTCACTGGTGTGAGATAAGCACCTGTTTCAACACCTTCTTCTGAGGCAACTTCCTCTTACGCACATTCAAAAATAACCTCACATTTCACTCACGTGTGTCCTTGTGAAAGAGGTGATCAAACAGAGACTCTAAAGGCCTCATCAACAGCGATGCAAATAAACGGCACATAATAACAAATACTTTGAAGCTGAATTTCAGAGTGCTTGACTATTCAGATTACACGTGACGCAATGTAATATTTTAAAAATCATGCCGTGGGAAAAGAAAGATGGAATCAACAGAGGGAACTTGGTTAAGGAGCTTAAACTGTACGATAGCTGCTTCAGGACGTGTTTCAGGAAGTCCGTCTGACAGTTTGAAGTTTGAGTTTTCTTGTGTTTAATTTGATAAACCTCAAAACTGGAGAGAGGAGGAAGTTGCTATTCTACTTATAGCTCACTGTCCCCTGCAGTATTGATAACGTGCAAATTATTCATAAAGGCCTTTAGTCTAAAATCAATAGATAGAATAAAAGTGTTTCAAATGACCACATGACCTTTGGGCATTTAATCTCGGGTCTGATGAGTACATACGAAGACAACATGTGCATGAGGGGAAGATGTATCATGTGTTAATGGTTTGCAGGTCTCATACCTGCCCAGAGTTCAGACGCCAGGTGAGGGGCCATGGGTGCCGTCATCATCACCAGCGAGGCCAGACCCTCCTCAAACTCCACGCTGTGCTGCACCACCCTGACTGTCGCACTCTGACAACACACAAACACACACAGTGGGAAAATGTGATCTTCAAAGTGTAATACATGTAATAAAAGATAATAGTGATTCTTTATTTCTATTTGTATTGGAGGGCACACTCACATTCAGTGTGTTGGTCAATCCCATCAGACGTGAAATGGCTGCGTTGAAAAGGAAGTCCTCAGTGAAGTGAGACGTCACCTAAACATGCAGGACAACAAACAACAGGTGAGAGATTTATTAAATAAAAATGATATAGTCTGAGGTGTTTACAGGACATACAGATATTATGAAATAACTTTGAGTCTGCCTTGGAAGTATTATTAGATAACAATGACAGCAGCCTCCTCCCTGTTATCACCGTGTGCACCAGCTGAAAGCACAAACCATGTCAGCCTTCCTCTGCTCAGCCTCCTGGGAAGAAAAACCCATTAGGGTGATGCCCTAAGGGAGAAGGAGGTTGATCCCCGAGGCTTTTCTGATGGACAGATCAAAAGACAACCTTGGCTTTTGGGGGCTTATGGCAAACAGCCTGAGGCCCTTTAAAAGCACTAGTCCTAAGGGATGGAGAGACGGAATCAAACCTGGCAGCCAAAGGAGGCTATTTATAAAGTGTGAAAGGAGATGGAGTGGATTTAAAATCAATTTCCATTCCCTTCTTCTCTTACTCTTCACTGGGGGGGGGTTCAGGTTACGATGGGTGTTCAGCATTGGCTGGAGCTCAGGACTGTGTAATGCTCGGCTGTGTGATGAGTGACATTTTACTTTGAAGTCGAGCTATAATACAGTAGCTTGGTATCTCACCATGCTTGCCAAATGCACCACCGAGTGCAGTGTTGTAAGTATAAAAGGCATAGCTGCTTTCAGACTTGCACTGAACTCTGGATATTCTCCTGAAATTATTATAAAAGGGCTGTATTTGAAGAGGAAAATATCAGTTGCGCCTGACTTTTTTCAGAGTTTTTCCTGCCAGACCCCTAAAAGAAATGAGATTTCTAACAAGTGACAGACGCAAAACTGAACAAAACAAAAAGAATAGAACTATCTCGGGGTGAAAAAGAGGAGCCATACACGTGGAAGATGAAGACGTCAACTTGGAGAGACATCGAGATTGAAAAGCTTTTGGTGATAAGGGCCAACGAACGCTGGTGTCGATGTATACGTCATGTACTGCCCAGACGCCACCATTCACCTGCATGCTCCAGAGATTTTCCTGTTGCTGCGAAGGTGTCTGACTTGGATATTTTAAGTTTTCTCATTGAATATTAGAGATAATGCTGTTTTTTATGACTTTCATGATTGATCTGTACTTTGTCATTTCTCTTGAAGTTGCTGGACCTGATTCCAGTAGTTTCAATCATTCAGATATTCGGTGTACCTGCTCACCAAAGTTAAATTGTGAAAAAAGATGTTAGGGGCGTTGAGTGGGAATGAAAGAGGCAACATTCTCCCCATTATGAGTCTGCTACAAGCCAGTCTATAAAATGTGCATCAAAATCCTCCTGAACTTTGTAATTTATGTTAAAAATAATTCAGTTTGCTAAAATTGCTGTGAAAGGGTAAGATATTGAAGTGTGGATTATTAGTGACCCCTACTGGCCAGGGTCTTTTGCAATATCGCAAATGGACATTTCCAGCCATTAATTCAAGATGGAAACCAGTCTGAGGCTATAGGGTTGTTACCTCTTGAATAGCGTAGTTCTTGTTCTCCCAGATCTTCTTGGTCTCTGCCAGCTCCTTCTTCTTCAGCAGGGAGGGGTTGGGGGCACCGTCGAGCTGCCGAGCCACTCTCAGCTTGGTCACCAGCTGCCACAGTCGGGACTGCCATCTCAGGACCCCGGGAAGGGCATCCGCTGAGGTGGCGAACACGAGATAGATATTTTGCAACCAGTGTTTTTGAAGAGGCAATTTCTGGCATATACGAAGTAAGAAGTCTGTGAATCAGAATTTTAAAATGCTTGATGATAACAGGTGTCAGAATAATTTCTCTCACTCTTGACATTCCAGAGGATGTCCTGCTCAGGCGGCGCAGCGTACAGAATGTAGAGTCGAACTGTGTCCACGCCATACTGCTGCACCACCTCTTGGGGGTCCAGACCGTTGTTTTTAGACTTGCTCATCTTCTCCCACGTCACCTCAACACGACCACCACCCAACGCCACAGGCTCCTTGTCTAGAGGCAGAGATTAGAGATAGCAATATACAGAGTGGGGACAAAATGGACTCTTTCACTCTTTTGTTTTAATTTCACTGTGTTTGGTCACTAAATTCAATTGTAACCCTATTTTAATTAATATCTGTCGTAACTATTCCTGCAAATAAGCTTTTGTTTGATCAAATTTAACAAAACACAGAAGAAAGAGAAAATATGTAAAGGCCTAATCAATGTGAGCCTGAAATTCTGGGATCAAGAGGCTTGCCTTTGACTCTGTGAGCCAGCAATATCTTGTGTTTATCTCGTTGCCAAGCAACAGAAAGAAGCAGCAAACCCTCGGCCATGACGCAACTTTTAATAGGATTCTTCAAAGGGTTTCTTGTGATTTGACTTTTGTCAAGAGTGGCTGGTTAATGTGTCATTCATTCAGGAAAAGCCACAAAGCGGAGAACAGAGAGGGATCGTGATCAGCAGCACAAAGGATGACGTGAGATACTGCTGCCATTACATGAAAATGTTGTCAAGACTTGCTTATCGTTTTAACTCTATCTCTCGTGAATTTTCTGAGCGAATGATTTGTCATTATCTGGCAGAGCCCTCGTGGAAGGAAGCCCTCTCTGCTCCCAGCTGTTACAGATGTGTCACAGCTGGCAGACTCCGGTAGTGTTTACCTGTGAAGTCTATTTCCTCTCTCTTTAGGTACTGGCCGCTGTCCGCCTGTTTGAAAGTCTGGCCCTTAATCAGACCCTGGACCAGCAGCTTCCGGAAAGGCTCCCTGAAAGACAAACCTGTTTAATTAATTGGTAGGGACAGTGCACATTAATCAACAGGGAAATACTGCAAATGAGCCAGAGTTAGCTGCATAGGCTAATTTTCATCTGTTGTCCCTTGCCAGTTCTTACAAGGCAACCTTTATTAAATTAAACAAATGGTATAGGATTCATCACACAAACATGAAACATCCGTGCACAGCGAGAGTAGATGCACAACAGCGTACTCCACCTGTGGGCCACAAGACTCTGGTCCTGGCAGAAGTGACAGAGGAAGCGAGCGTAGTACAGGTGCATGACAGCGTGCTCCTTCCCTCCGATGTACACGTCCACAGGCAGCCAGTGATCTGCGAGGTGACGGTCAAAAGGCCTGGAGAGGAAAAGCAGGGTCACGCTCAGCTGTTACCAAGAGCAATTACGAGTTCCATTAAAAGTGTGAAGGAAGAAGGGAAGGAGTGTGGAAGGACGGAAGGAAGGAAGGAAATGGCAAGTATTAATATGGTGCTTTTCTAGTCTTGATGACAACTCAAAGCACTTTACAGTGCAGTTTATTGCCATTCACACAATGCATCTATGTGCAGGACTTAATCTGTGAGACCAGCACAGCCATCAGGAGCCATTTGGGGTTTACTATCTTGGCCAAGGACCCTTCAGCATACGGAATGGGGAAGACTGGGATCGAACCGCGGATAATAAGGATCAAAGAAAGACAGAATGGAAGAAAGAAAGTAAGGAAGGAAAGAAAGAAGGAAGGAAAGAAAGAGGGAAAGAAAAGAAAGTAGGATGGAAGGAAGGAAGGAAGGAAGGAAGGAAGGAAGGAAGGAAGGAAGGAAGGAAAGAAAGAAAGAAAGAAAGAAAGAGGGAAAGATAAGAAGGTAGGATGGAAGGAAGGAAGAAGGACCAAAGAAAATAAGGACAAAAGAAAGATTTTTTATGCTTTTGGTTCCTGTAATATTAATGTTTTTTTGTTTTTTTTAATAAAACGTGAAATTCTTTTATATCACAACCATCAGTGGTTGTCATGCGTTTTGTTAGATATGCACACAGATGTCCTCTAGGGGGCAGACTGAATCTGATACATCCAGGGATGAAGCTCACAGGACCCCCCCCCCATGTCACTGGCTTCACACTCACACAATAAAAACACATATTGAAATACTGTGAGCATGTGTGTGTGTGTGTTTCAAGTTCAGCTCGTGTTTACAGTTAGGCACAGATTGCAACATGGAGGCAGCGATGAGTTTCTCCTGAGTGGCGTGGCGTCCAGCAGAGGCAGGGATTCCACCTGCAGTAATGATGCTTTCTGGGACAGACAGTTATCTCTGCGTCTCACCTTTCTTACCAGTCATTACTCTGCTCCACACCTCTCCGCCTCTCGCCCTCCTTCTCTGCCTGATGCTTTCTCCGGATAATTGAACCGGGAAAAAGAGTTATGAACTCACAAGGCTGAAAATAATTTGGCCTGTTTGTTGACATCACACACACACACACACACACTTCCATATTACACCTAGTTCCCATTTCCTTCCTCTCGCTCGCCACTCTCAGCATCTCTTGCTTCCTATTTTCATCTTTCCCCGTGCACACACACGTCTCAGCAGGCCAACCGAAATGCACAAATAGTGTAATTGCTTTTTCTGTTGTGCCATAATCTGTCCCGCTAAGAAAAGTGATGGGCAGAGCAGCCCCCCCCTCCCCCGCTTGTAAAGCAGCTTTACAGCGAGGTCAGGGCACTGGGAAATTAATCTCCTTTGTTAAGCTCAGGGTGTCGCCACCATCCCAGCAGGTGAAAGCCACGGCTCCATAATCTCTGTTGGCAAGGAATGCAACTTTCAGACATGTGTGTGTGTGCGCGTGCATACGCAGCATTCAGTGCATTCATAAACTATTCAGACCTATTCACTTTTTCACATGGTGTTATGTTGCAGACTTATGCTAAAATTGTTTAAATTATGTTTTCCCATATCAATCGATACTCAACAGCCAATGATGACAAGCAAAAACTCAATAAACACCGTTTTTGAACAGATATTAAAAAACTGAAATATCACAATGTCATAGAGTAAGTATTCAGACTATTTGCTTTGCGACTTGAAATGTGTCATCTTCGAGATGTTTCTACACTTTGACTCATGTCTTGTGGTAAATTCAATGGACAGGACATGACTTGGAACGAGACAACTGACATGCGTATCAGAGCAAAAACCAAGTCATGAGGTCAAAGGTCAACTGGCTGCATACCTTACATACAGAATTTTAAAAGAGGCATATCTAGGGAAGGCTACAAATGTTTTCTGCTGCACTGACAGACTTAGTGGAAGTTTGGAACAACCAGGACTGATCCTAGATCTTAGAGCTGTCACCACCTTGAGAAGAAGGGGGTGACAAAAATCCTGATGGTCACACTGGCTGAGCTCCAGAGATCCTGTGTGAATATGGGAGAAACTTGCAGAACGGCCACCATCACTGCTGAACTCCAGATCCGGGATTTATGGCAGAATGGCCAGACAGAAGTCCCTCTTCAGTGAAAGACACATGGATGCACTGAAGAACTCTTAAACTGAGGAACAACTGGTCTGACAAAACCAGGATTGAACAGTTTGGCCCCAGTTCTCAGGTCAATGTTGTGCTGTAGAGGAGCAGCAGGGGCAGGGACATTGATCAGGGTTGAGGGAAAGCTGAATAGAGCAAAGTACAGAGATATCCTTCTTAAAAACCTTTTCCAGATCACTTAAGACCTCAGACTGGGCCAAAGGTTATCCCTCTAAAATAACAATGACCTATAGCTCACAGTCAAAACAAAACCAGGGGCAGCTTAGGGACAACTCTTAATGTCCTTTAATGGCAAAGCCAGGGCAACATCTCTGGAGAGACCTGAAAATGTCTGTCCACCAACAGAAAGTCCTTATGTGACCTAACAGAGCCTGAGAGGATCTGCAGAAAATCCTCAAATCCAGGTGTGCAAAGCTGGTTGCGTCATACCCAGGCTGAACTCGCCGCCAAAGGTGCTTCAACTAAATACTGAATCAAAGGTCACAATACTTATGTCAATGTGAGATTGCTTTTTAATAAGTCTATTTTGCTTTTGGTACTTTCGGATATTGAGGGTCGACTGATGAACAAAAATAAATCATTTAAAAATATTTTGCATAAGACTGCAACATAAGAATACATGTGAATAAGGGGTCTGAATGCACTGTATGCATGTTTGTAATGGGTGGGAGGGTTTCCACTCTTCCACAACCATCTCATCTTTTGTATTCATTTTTATTTAAAGAAAAAGTGAACATATGATCTGTGCAAACTGTGTTGAAATCTGTCAGTGTGAGAAATAAGATGCAAGAAGAAAGGTAAATAAAAAACATCAAAGTTCTTACCTATCTGTGTTATGAGGGTCTGTGTATCTAAAGTAGTACCAGGCTGAGTCCACAAACGTGTCCATGGTGTCGGTCTCCCTCCTCGCCTGGCCCTTACATCTGACAGGAGACAGAGAGAGACAGACAAGGGGAGTTGGCGGCGGCGGCGGAACACAAATCAATATTAGGGAGTGAAATTAGAAAACGAACAAATGAATGATAACTGTTTGTATGCTTTGAGAAATGGCACATTATGTGATTTATGTGCGTTTGTGTGAGGGTGTAAAGCTGGCTCCATCTGGCTGTGTGGGTCACGTCCCCGTAGAGAAGCAGGGCTGAAGCCAGCTTGGCACCGGAGCTCTGTTCCTGTGCCCCGACTAACAGGCTGTGCTAACAGGGAGCGAACTGGCAGGCCGAACACATGATCATGTGTTTGTGTTGGAAATGCCACCTCGCGCCCCCTTTGCTGTCCAAGCCAAACAGCACTCGTGGTACGTGATGCGAATCTGTCAACATCACTTTCACAGGACGACGAGAGGACGTCCGCAAAGAGACAGGAGGAGAGAGAGCGCTTTTGTAAAGTGTTTATTTGTCTCCGATTTACAGCACTTAGCGGAACGATGAAAGCGCCTCTCTGAAAGCGTCTCTCGTTTACTTTATAATGAGTCTCGACAGAGTTAAAATCAGTGTCCCAGAAAGATAAACAGAGATGCAGCTCGGAGCTGTGTGCAACGGAACAGGTACGGTTTCCTGGACCTTATGGGACGTCTCTATTTTCTCTTTGTCTCGCAAACATTTTCATCACACTCACTTTTTTTAAGCACACACTCTCTTATAAAGACACACAAAGATAAAGAGGCAAAACCCTTCGACCACCAATATACGAGTCTATATTAAGGCTGTGATGATGAGGTAAGAGCTGAGGGTTGCCTAGCAACAAGGATAAGGTGTAGCAAGGTTAATATTTGGAAGCCAGGTGTTACTTCATATGATGAAAACCCAGCAGTCGACGGAGCCCCTTCCATCACATTAGGATGCTAAAATAGAACAAAATATAGAAGGAGAATCAGTAAAAACTAATTCTGCTTGTGCGAGTAAGACGTCATCTCTCAGGCCGGTCTAGATGATCATGGGCCAGATTGTGGTAGTTTGACAGACAGCTGGAACCGGCGCCTACAGTCCGACGACTGATGATCACATTAGACGACATACACATGTCTGTGGAGAGGAGCCTTCTCTAAAACCAAGAAAAGAGCTGCTAACAACCATAGTAACTCAATCTGAAGCAACCTAGGTGTGTTTGCAGGACGAGCCAGAAAGAGCCGAAAGGCCGTCAAACAGATGAGGCAGGAAAAGCAGCTGCCCACTCCACAAAAGCTCTCATGGAAAACAGCCCCTCCATCTGCTGAGTGTGTGCCCGCCTGCGCATGTGTGCGTGTGCTGTGCTAACTAGGTGGTCTCACCTGCGATTTTGTGGAACAACACACACTCTTGCGCGCACACCTTCCTCGCCGGGCTAAGCCGAGGCAGGGTTCAGTTGGCAGGGCAATTTACAGTGGCGAGGAGGGTCAGAGACGAGGCGAGCACACGGGAAATGACTTCCTCAAGGACAGATAAAACTCCATCTCTCATCACGCCACTCGTCTGTGTTCCACTCAAACATTAATTGGACATGGTCGACGAGTGAGGAGAACAAATTCCCAGAGACATTTAACAACAGAGGGGAGATGGGAAGAGGGGAGATAACAGCATATTTCTGATTATAGCCATCAATCACAGCTGATGGGAGGAATTATTGCAGCTTTGTGCGAAGTGAGCGAACGCTGAACACAATCTGATGACTTGTGCCATCTGCGACGGCGCCGGCCATTGTTTTTAATCAACGTGGTGCCATGGCGGTGATTAGTCTTATTCAGAGAGGGATTCCCATGTCAGCGGGGGGACTCTGGAGACCCAGCTGGGTTTGCGTTCACAGACATTTTCACAAACATTCAGAGAAATGACTCACTGGTGAAAGAGGTGTGTGATTGCACCTGTGCACGGTAGGTAAACATGCGTGTGTGTGTGTGTGCGTGTGTGCGTGTGTGTCTTTCGAGGCATAGTAGGCTTACGCAACCTGCATCATCATCTCATGCTGCTCCTGTCACAGATGCCACTCATTACACAACCCCCGTCAGAACAAGAGTATTAATCACACAATTCACAGGGCCACTCTGCTCTCAGAGCTCTGTGTTCCTGTAAAGCCGCCAGTCCTCTCCTCCTGCCTGACGGCCGCCTCGTTCATGTCAGCGCCTCTCTCCTGAGGAAATACAGGAAGTGCTGAGGAGAGAGGCTGTCACTGGAGAGGGTTTGCACATAATTCAATTCTCACTCTGCAAACACCATAATCGACACGATCGTTTTCCCCGACCGCTGATGTCGTGTTGTGCCAAAAAAGGAATAACACTTCCTCCTCCCCTTTCTGCATGCTGTTAACAACAGCCCGTCATTGAGTGGGGCTGATGGTGTGTGATGTTGCAGTGCTTCAGAAGGTGGTGACTGGCTCAAGGGCACTACAGCATGGTGGTTTGTTTACTGTGCAAATTGGGGTCTCTGATCCACAACTGAACAAAGGCTTCATCCACAGGAGAGAGTGGTATTATTAAGGGGTTCCAATACTCAATTATATGAAATGTAAAGACTCAATTATATTGGACAACACAGAAGTCCCTATTTTCAAACTATATCAAAATATAATGTTTAGTTAGTAGTTCCCAATATTAGAACTTAGGAACATCTCGAATCAGACAAAATAGTTATTTTACCTTCTTACTTAAAGATGGGGTTGGTAATACTGGAGCAAGCTACACTTTGAAAGAAATGCGACCGATACATCCGACCCCTCCCATTGGCCTTCTCACTATGCTCCCAAAACACAGACGATTATTTAATGATGATTATGTGGAAAAAACGTGTTTCAGAAACAAATGACCAACCCTACCATCAAGTTTGTTTAATTTGAGCTATTGCTTGAGGAATGAAAAAAGAAATCCAAAATAATTCTGGATGTTTTTTTTTCTTTGTGGTCAGTAAGAAGAAAACATGTCAAATTACTTCTTTAAATCCCACCCTAAATAGATTGTCTAACTAGTGGATTAAGAACCACTTAATGCTGACTTGTAGTAACTGTGTTTGAATAATAATCATATGTTTTATTCTATTCATAAGAGAGGCCAGCTGTAGAAGGTGATGGGAAATGCACGACAAAAAGTAAAGTGTTTACTTTAATTGTTGTTGTTTATTACCTCGTGGCTGTTCACAGCTTCACAAGCTAAATCTCATTTTGTATCATTATCTCTGAGTTTAAAAATGACTTTGAGCCAAGTCGACCTCCAACTTGAAGAGAAACACACATATTTTCATTCCTCGGCTAATGAGCTGCAGCTGACAGGCAGAACTAGCTGCTACACAACATGCAATATTATATAAACACAGACTTTTCATAAGTAAGGACTGTTAAAGTTTAGCATGCAGTAGTTTACCTTTAACTGCACCTATAGTGTGAAAGACAGCTACTGAGCTGAATAGCATCTGGCTGTGTGTCATTTCATGAGCTGCAAGAATCTCAATAACAGGAAAACTGCACCAGTTTTCCAAGAAAATATACACATCCTACAGAAGAGCACGGCTGATTTATTGGTTTAGTGATGATATTGGCCGACATGAGCCTTTCACAGATGCTCCTCCAGTTTGAATTCCTTTCTTGGCCAAGATAATGAACCTAATTGCCGCTGTCGGCTGAAAAAGCCGAGAAAGAGCGCTGAGCATAGAAGTGCTGCATGAGTGTGTGTGAATGGGAGAGACTTGAAGTGTTAAGGGCTTTGAGTGTTCGATAAGAAAAACGCTCTATGATAACAGTCCATTTACCATATGTGTTTATGTTTGCCGATACTTTACTTTGCAGCCAATATGAGCTTCTATGTTTCCATTTTACATTAAAAATGTTTTCTTAATTCAAGTTCTATAAATTTGCTTGTACACATATTTGTGTTTTCCTTTTATTTAAAGTTTATGGTTAAACTGAAAGAAGTCAAGCCCATTTCTGCATTTACACAACATTTCTTTGTCTCAAGGGTTTGATAACGACATCATATGTATTGGCTGATATATCGATATCGGAATTTTTCAGCCCCCAAAAACCCATATCGGTTGGACTCTAACATACAGTTGTCATTACAGAATTATAGAGGTAGTTACTATGGTTACACTTCACTGTACAGTAGACGATGAAGGCTTGTCCTTTGATATATCTTCAAAAGTCACTGAAAACAAAAGTGCCAATGAAAGTTATATGATAATAGAAAAGGAAAAATCCATCCATACATCGATCCATAATTATATATACACAACTTGTCCTTTTGAGGGTCATGGGGGAGCTGGAGCCAATCCCAGGTGACATTGGGCGAGAGGAAGAGTACACCCTGAACACTTCGCCAGGGTATCACAGAGACAAACAACCATTCACACTCACATTCACACCTACAGACAATTAAGAGTCTCTTATTAACCTAGCCTATCCTAACCGAATAGATGAAACAAACAAATGATCTTGGATGCACTGTTTGGAGAAACCATAACAACTGAATAATGCTTCTCAGTCAGTCTTCTCACCTTGGACATTTACAGTTGACCCAGTCATGTGCAGCCTCCAGAGGCGATGCCCCCTTTCCTGTGAGCGACGGTAGCTTCGGTAAAGTCACTGGTAACTCCTCCTCAGGGACCGCAACTGGACCGCAAGACACACAATGCACCACGGGGATGGGTGTGCCCCAGTACCTCTGCCTTGATATCAGCCAGTCCCTGAGCTTGGAGCTGGTGAGGTGGCCGCCGACCTTCTGCTCTCTGGCCTTCTGGGTAATGAAGTCGAAGGCTTCCTCTCTGCTGAGGCCAGAGAACTACAGGAAGAATAGGACTTTAATGATCGTGAGTGTTTTGTGGATTATCGATGGGGTGGTCAGCGTTAACAATAACGGCGCTGACCTCATCAGAGTTAATCAACGTTTGAGTCCCGTCTTGGTCACTTTTCAGCACCGTCGTCCACTGAAGATTCAGCGCTGTGGCCACAGAGAGATCCTCCTCACTACAGTCTGGGACACCTGACACAGTGCAGAAAAAACACAAACATGGACACCCAAAAAACACCCAAATGACAGATCCCATGAGACGGTATGAGACCCTAATAATCCTGTGTGGTGCGGACACACAACACATAACATATCAAAATGTAGAGAAAGTTGCACAACGAAATTTCAGGTTTCGAACTTCTGCACACATTTTCACTTGGACATGTATTTTATAAGACTGTATTGAGAGTCTTAGTTCATATATTATTTCTATGCTACAAGTTGTGCGTGATTGTGAAACTCAATCCCGCACTTAGACAACTGTACACAAACACACACATGCATGCACCACCTCCAACTCACCAATCACAGTGTCTAAATAGCCATCAAACGCCTCTTTGTGCGAGATGATCAGGGGAACCTCGTGGCCGGTGAACAGGTTGCGAGCGGTGACCGCTGTCAGGGTGTCTGGAGAGCAGAGGGCAGGGGAAGTGAGTGAGGGGGCGCCGCTTCCCCGGTTGCTAATTATCAACAATCATTAACCACTGACACAGAGAAGAACCTCCAGGGAATCCCAATTAGCATCCACTCAGTAAACTACGACGACCACAGCCATACCTTGACAGTATCATGGTTGAACGAGGATATGTGAACAGTCACGAACGTCTATTTACTACATAACGTACTGTGTGTTGGGATATCTTTACTGAGATACAAATAAAAACATGTATTTCCCTCTCCATATGAGGATTGATTCTTCACTACATGCACAACTTTTGTTAATTAGCTGCTGCTCAATAAAGAACACTCATAATATGCAGGGGATCATAACTTTTGCAATAACCTTTTCAAGTTATGACAGCGTGCAGGCGGAGACGCTCTTCACCCCTGAAAAACTCATTAATTCTGCTGCTGATGAGTTCAAATCTAAATGTGTGTCTTTTTCTGTGTTTCCTCTGCCTCAAAAAGCAGGAAATCATACACCTTGACAGACGATTTAAACTGAGGTCGGTGTAGCGAGACGCTCACCTCTGCCCGGCTGAAAGCCTTTTTCCAATGCGGAGCGCACCGAGCTGCTGCCGTGTAAAAGTCTGTGGGAGGGCAGAATGGCCAGGTAGGCCGCCCCGAACACCGTCTCCGGGGAGGAGCTGTAGCCTGACAGGGTCTCCCCCGTCTCCTCCCCGTTCATCTGAGAGAGAAGAGGGAAAAAACAAGTGGGAATCCATGTATAAACAGCAGCATTGGAGTTGATGAGGGGTGTCACCTATAGTGCTTTATTTTTAACATATTTACTTTAGACATTAAACATATCACAAGGGTCAGTTAAAAGTCAGTTTGAGAAACTGTACCACAGTATTATGTACAGAGGCATCTTTGGTTATATAACAGATTACAGAATTTCAGAAGAGAAACAATTCCATAATCAATTTGTAGTAGGACACAGTCGTGCTTTCATGATTAATGAATAGCTAATAAAGCAATAACCTCAACTATTTGCCTGATACACGATTTTTCAAATTAAAAGGGTTGTTTTCTCTTCCCTACTGAACACTTTTTGCCACATTATCATCATCCTCATTACTTTTAGTGCCAATCATCTGACTTTTCCTGTAGCGCCACCATGAGGTTGACTTTGGTGTTTTGGAAAATACTTTCAATGGATTGCAACGACTTCTGGTACACAGATTTACGTTGCCCTCACAGTGAATTGAATTAAACTCAAAACAACACTTTGTTTGAACAGTGGTGGGATGTAACAAATTACATTTACTTAGTTACTGTACTTAAGTGCATTTTTCATGTATCTGTAGATTTATCTTCAAGTACTTTTGACTCTTCTCCACTACATATATTAGCAAATATCTGTATCTCCACTACATTAAAGCATTGTGTTACATGTTCACACAGTTTTGTATGTTTTTAAAAGTTATCAGTACTGCACAGGTAACATTAGACCCCGCCTCCTGCAGCATCACTGGTGAAGCAACAACTGAAATGAAGAGGCCACGGTGAGACTGTGCTGTGCGCAGCTCTTTGAGACATAATACGCCTACAATGCCTTTAAACCTGTAATTATTTCAATGTGACACACTCACTCATGGGTGGTTTTGGGCTAATTATTTTCTAAAAGACACACTAATACATATCATTACTACCAAAGTTGGACTTCTTGTAAGATAATGTAAAATAAGACAAGCAGCCATGCACTTAACTTAATGACCTCTGGTTTTTATTAGTGCATCGTGACTCTCATTCACACTCACATTCTTTTCTCTAGAAACATGAACTTTTTAAATGAAGGAACTGACTTGAGAAACATGTTTTTTTCCCAGAGAGAGTTGATTAATAAGGACGCTCACACGGCTCTGAGTGGGCTCTCAGCGACCACTCTGCATGAAACAACAGACGGCTCTGAGAACTCAATAGAAACTAATTTGTGACATCATCTGCTTGTGTGAATGGACGCGCCCGGGGAATGCGAACAACAAAGTAAAGATTTTTTTTATGCTTTGGTACATGATTTCTAATAGAACGACACAAACAGAGGCATCATAGAATGTAAAATAAAAACAAGCAATCAGCGCTTGTGGAGAAAGAGATGAAAAACAGAGGCTGCGAAGAAGAAACCACAGGGAAACACTTAGTGGAGAGAAAGAGATTGAAAGAAAGCAAGAATGATGAATGAGGAAAAAGTGAGCAGGAGCTGAGATTCACCTTGAGTTGGAAATCGAAGTAGCAGCCGGTGCAGTCTCCAATCCAGTTTGCCTGCATGGCTTTGACACCGTACCACTCTGGAAGGTCTGCCAGGGCGTCCAGGAGAGGCTGCAGGAGGACGACAAAGAGACAAAGGCACAAGTTTGCTGCTTTGTACAAGTTTGGAAAGAGCTAATTTTCCATTTTACTTTCAGAGAGGAGATATTTTTGTGGGGGGGGGGGGGGGCCGCCAGATCCTCATAAGTGTGCGGCTGTCTAGGATCATGCAATTGACTCCGGCTCAGTTGGGGCTCCTTCAAAACGCAGCCAATTAATTTTTTGGCAAAGCAGCAGAACCGACCAGGTCACATTATGCAGACAAAGAGGGATTTTCAAAAAAATCCTGACCTCCTCTCCCCTTGTTTTCCTTGATATCATAAAGAAGCAATCGTCTATGAAGTGCGTGCACACTCACGCGCAAACACACAGACACACCAACAGTTATCCAGCGTGATTAACAGAAGCTATGCATATCAACGAGGCGGAGGCTAAGAAGTCACAGCTGGGGCTGAGGCCAGAGATGTTCAAACTCTCCATTTCCCTTTCAGGCTGTCACAATCTATTACCAAGAATCCCCCTCACTGCGCCGCTCAGCAGGCACAACCTCATCACGGCGATATCAATACAAAACGTTGACACCACTGGCATGACTGCGAAATGTGTCGGCTATGGATTTGGTCCAGAGTGGGAGAGAAAAGGGTGAATGTGTGTCAGGATGACGGAGAGTCTGAGAGGAGACGCAGCAAAACAAAGACGTCCCTAGCTATGAAAAAAGAAAAGAAAAACTTGAAGAGTGCAGATGACTTTCAAATGAAGAGGAGGTAAATGCTTTCACTTTACTGGACGGGAAATTATAGTTTGGCACAGAAGCAGGAGTAACTGAAAGATGTACAGCAAGGACAGGAGTCTCCATGGCAACTAAGAAAAGCTTATAGCAATAACCGAGGTGTGTGTGTGTGTATGTGTGTGTGAGAGAGAGAGAGAGAGAGAGACATATCAAGTACACTTCTGTTATACAATGCTGCCAGTACAGTTTTTTTCTCTGAGCTGGTTCAGGGATTTGCACCAGAATTACAGTCGAGCGGCACACTGACTTCTCCGTGTGTGTGAACCATCGAGATGTCAGCGAGTGCAACAAGAGTGATTATGCATGAAATTGAAAACTCTGCGACGGCCACGTGATAATTTAACATCCTGCACGCAGCTCCACATCCATCTTAGTAATAGTGCAATATGCAGTCATTTGGACCAAACAATATGGTGACAGTTCATGAGCGAACTCTCTCAGTACGACGTGGAGCGAGCCGACAACTGCAGCTGATGACCGCTGAATAAATGTTGTCTGTAGTTAATGTTGCCTGACAGACTCCATCACGTAAAAAAAAAAGGCGAGCGGAGAAATGCATACGCAGGAAATCACAGTCCAATTACAGTGCTTTATTTAAATTTTATTTGGCACTGGTCCTCCTTTTTTCTCTCCATCTGTCTTTCTCACGTCTTTTTCTTAACGCCTTCCTTCCTTCCTTCCCACTTCTCGGCTCGTCAGGAGAAAATTAGAAATGCGGGAACACATCGGCACAGTGGGCTGATTCCTTCCACCTCCACTCACACCTCTGACACAGACAAGCATGGGCGACTTCAGCGCTGTGGCTAAAACTGGTCGACGCCTGACTAGAGAGAAAGTGATTCTCTCTTCTTCTTTAATAAAATAATCAAAATTACAAAAATGACACAGGAGTGAATGAACCCACAACAGACAAAATAGTATTTCTGCATGTTATAGCTCAGTTATCATAAATCTCCATTAACAATTTTTAAAGTAGTTTTTAAATAAATTGCACACTCCCCAGGAACTATTTAGGGGCCCAAACACTGACTGGTGTGAGGACCCTATTGTTTTGCAAGGAATTATAATTATTCTCCCTAAAATTTAAATGCTTATTTGAGGGGCTAAACATGCTTAAAAACTCATGAAACTTGCACTTGCATCAAACCTGGTAAAACTAATATTGTATTTTATGGGTCTCAGGCTAGGTTGTAACAAAATTACTCGATAGCGCCCCCTAAACACCAAACGAAGCAGTCCCCTGGGCAGCATTTCATCAATTATTAATTAATAGATTATTATTATACTAAAATGTTCTCAACTTGGAAAAGCCAAGTTTAAATGATGGAACTCCTTTGAAGTCAAGGGTCTGAGACGATCCAGTTATGTAGGACCACTTGGCACACACAAAGTGTACAACATGTATAATGCATGAATCGTCTTTCCTTGGGA
Source organism: Hippoglossus hippoglossus (assembly GCF_009819705.1). Taxonomy (NCBI): domain Eukaryota; kingdom Metazoa; phylum Chordata; class Actinopteri; order Pleuronectiformes; family Pleuronectidae; genus Hippoglossus; species Hippoglossus hippoglossus. The sequence continues at coordinate 14,931,465 of NC_047166.1, read as the reverse complement.
TTAATCATAAAAATCCAGAGGGGTAATTTCGCCCTGCAGTGGACCTGTTCACCTCTGACCTGAATAGGTGGAGGCTTCTCATCAGCAGCCCAGGCTGCTTGGTGGTATTACCCAGAGCTCCTCCAGTCTCTCTCTCTGTGGTTGGGAGCCGCAGGGCCACAAATGACAGTCTCCAGGGGTCTGATTGTGGAACCAGAGAGGCAGGGCTGCAGCTGCTGCTACTGAAGTGTCAGCCATGATTGTTATCAGAGTGGTCCTGCTCACTTTGGCCTGGATGGGGCTGCTGGTCAGCCATGCAGACACCACTTATTACATACTACACACACACACGCACACTAAAGAGCCATACCTTGGCGTAGTTTGTGGTCTTGATGAACCATTGTGTGAGCAGCTTCTGCTCCACCAGAGCGCCAGACCTCCAAGAGAGGCCGTTTTCATCCACCTGCTCATCAGCCAGCACTGTCTGATCCACAGGGTCCCAGTTCACCACGGCCTGGATATAACACACACACACACACACACACACACACACACACAATGAACACAAGCACATTTGGATGTAATAAACAGACCACAGTCTTATTTCAATGTGATCAAACATAATCAAAAGGCTTCTATCAAGCTCTCTTCTTTTCAGCATATTCATTTTCTCCCAATAGTGAGCTGCCTCAATCCTCTCCGCAGCTGTCAGGGACCTAAACCAATCACATTACTCCTTTCAAAAGAAAATCCGGATAAGATACTTTTGTCCCTACCTCTTTCTGATATGCCAGTCCTGCCTCGAAGAGCTTAATAAACAGATACTGCGTCCACCTGTAGTACTCTGGAAGACACGTGCTCACTTCCTGTCAGGACAGAAAAAGCCAGGGTCTGGTCAGCAGCAGTGTGAGGTGTCAGCCAAAAATCTCTGCTTGAGGCTCATCTCTCAGATCTACTCACCCGGTCCCAGCTGAAGCAAAGGCCAAGGCTGTCCAGCTGCTCCCGCATGGACTGGATGTTACTGAGGAGAGGAGGCACAACAGCAAGATTAGGGGACGTATATGACCCACGAGTGCTCATGAGAACAGAGGTGAGATTTCATTCACCTTTTAGTCCACTCTTCTGGGTCAAGACCTCTCTCGATGGCAGCATTCTCAGCTGGAAGTCCAAACGCATCCCAGCCCATCGGATTCATTACCTGTGGATGAAGTTAAAGATTCTGTATTAGTGAGGAAATTATCAGTGATTCAACAATAAATTCATCTGCAATGATTTTTGAAGGCTGACACATTTCAAGTTGGTTTAACTTGAACATTCCAACCATGCTGTGATTTCTATCTATTTCCTGCTTTTACATTTTTATGCCTCCGCACATTTTTTCAGGTTATCCATCCGCCCCATTCTTATGAACGTGATATCTCAAGAATGCCTTGAGGGGATGTCTTTTAATTTGGTACAAATGTTCAGTTGGACTCACGGATGAACTGATTTGATTTTGGTGCTCGAGGGTCAAGGTCACAATGTTTTTAGTCTCTTGAATCTCAAATCTGCCTGTAAGGAACTTCTTCAAATCTAAATCAGTTGTTACTTGGACTCTAATTCTAGTTTTAATTTTATTGAGAAAATAAGTAAAAGATGTTACCTTGACTTCTGGGAAACAGTTTTGGGATTCAATCACTTTTTTGTTTCTTTACTTATTCATTTACTTTACAAACATTAATTTTATCCTCGCACAAAACCAAAAATTTCAGAAACCCCATGTTTGGGTGGAGGGAGACTATAAACATCACAAAGAACGACTCGCATGTTGAGAGTTTGGCCTTTTCTTTCTCCATCTGACGTGTGACAGGAGCGTGTATACAAACAGTGCCAGTGGAATCAGAAATATTCGTTGCAAAAGGGTAATTTATTCCACAAAATACTGCTGGGCTCTTCAACACACACTGGCCCGTGTATGCTAATGTTTGTTAGTCCCAGCTGAGACCTCAACTCCATTACACATTGTGGTTCATGCTTGCAAACTGACTGCAAATATCATGTAAAGGCCGCCATTATATAATATTATATAATAACTAACTGATGCAAGTTACATAATAGGCAGTTTTTTCCCAAAAATTGCCCAAATCAGCAGCACTTTATATATATTGCACTCTACACACATTGGGTGTGATGCATTTTATTATACTGATTACATTATCATATTTTGTATTCCTTATATTTTGTATATATGTATTTGAGCATGTTCTTATATTTTTTTCATATTTTGTATTGTGTGTTATGTGCCTGTGACTCTCCTTGACAGGAAATATTGTCGACTCAAGACAACGTCTCTTTCACTCATCTCGTTTTCCCTTTAGCGTCTCGTCTGAGCTTCTTTTTTTTTTTCCCAGCTCGCTGACAGAGAAACGTGATCAAAGGATGAGGAGAGGAAGGCATGAGCGGAGCAGTGGAGAGGCAGAGTGACGAGGAGTCGAGGACAGGAGGGGATCATTGTGCGGACTCTAACGGGTCTGATGTTTCAAACGAATCCGTATCCTTGGTAACTGCATGGGCTTCATTTGTGAAGCCGAGTGCTAGATAGTATTAGGCTAAGAGAGCTCAGCGCAGCAGACTGCTGTGACTGCTCAGGAGGAGCAGACACACACTGAGAGCGAGGCGCGAGAGAGGCCGTTTAAATAACAAAGCAGAGAGAAACAAGCGCCTCATTAAGAGATTTAGGCTGCTATCGTGTTTATTCTGTGTAAATATGTTATTAAAGTGAAACAGAACTCAAAGAGATGCTGTTAGAGGGAGCTGTGATGATGGACTGAATTACTAGTGAGCTCAAATCTCAAAGTTCAAAGAGGCACATTTTCTTTTCGCTGCTAAAAGCTTCAGCACCACTTATACTAACGTCCACACAAAATGTGGAGAGCAGTCCCACTCTTCGCTAACCAATGAATTTCAGAACATTTCAGAGCATCGGTGAAAGGAAGCGGTGAAATATAAGACTTGGGAATGAGTGAGCGGAGGCTGATTTTATGACGATCCGTCAACAATCATGTGGCGCAAATCAGCGCCAACTGGAGACAAAGCAGCTTCAGACACCTCACGGTGCCGACGAGAAGGACACCGTTGTCTGGAGACAGGTTTTGTGAATGTGGACCCTCTGAGCTACAAGTGTCCACCTACACAGCTCCAGCTCGAAGCTTCTCTCCATCTGTGGGAGCTTTGAAATGCAATGCCGGCATTTGTCTGCTTTCTCATCACATTAATTGGAACCAAACAGATAATTGCTTCAAAATTCCACTCTTGCGTCTTATTCATTGGACAACTACAGAGCCAAAGAACAACCAAAGGAAAACACAACAACCCTGAGAATGACAAGATGAAGAAGAGCATGACTTCAAATGGTCAAAATTCCATCCATTTATTGTCTATAACCAATCCCAGCTGACATTGGGTAAGAGGCAGGGTACAACCTGTAAACTGCAGGGCTAACAAAAGCTGCTTTCCCAACATTGTCCACAACTTTTATGCCAGCCCCCGATGACAATGTCTGGAACATGTCAGAGTGAGTCCATGTGAGAACACAGCATGAAAATGTCTGCAAAATTCCCAGCATGTGAGTGGGCGTGTTGATGAAAAAACTAAAAGAATAGAAATATCTCAGGATTAAAAAGAGGTGCCATACATGTAGACGCCAAAGAAGATATCAACTTGGAAAGACAAGATTCAAGAAAACTTTGGGGACAAGGACCGTTGCCAGTGTCGATGTGCTGTAAAATGCAATTTCCGGACGCCCCTCGTCTGAACGTCACAGACATTTTCCTGTTATTGTGAACGTTCTTCATATGTGAAAGACAAACTCCTGACCCTGGACATTTTTCAGAGTTGATGTCTGACAATGGCTATACAGACTCAGACAACTATTCACACTCACATCCACGGTCAATCTGCATGTCTTTGGACTGTGGGAGAAACTCGGGGAGAACATGCAAACTCCAAACAGCAAGGTCCCTGTGAGTGCTAACCACTGCATAACAATGCTATTGCTAAAAATGATGAAAAACAGATCTAGTTTTATGGCTGGATACTTCTATTGTCAAACTGATATCTAGCCACAAGTATAGTTTTGGTTCCGAGAAACAGTTTGACATTTTGCAAAACATCTCGTTGATCTACTCGGGCTCATTTGGACAAAAGCATCTGCCAAATGAATACATGTAAATACCACTCTGCAGTAGAGGTGCATACCAGCACCTGTAAAGCTTTACAATTAACATTTATATCTCATTTAATCCAGACAAAGATCTGTGTTTAAGGACATCACATTGTGGTTTTAACAGGTTTTTACAGCATGCCAGACTTTTGTTGGCTGGGTGCAGTGACTTTCTCTCGATGATTAAACATAGTTTGAAGTGAGCTTTAGAGGAGCTGGTGGACAGGTTTTTTTTTTTATTTGGACAGAGGAAGGCTGCTGGCAGAAGTTTTATATTTACCCTCAACACACAGTGTGAGTGTTTTGTGTGTCTACCTCAGAGAAAGTTTTGCCAAATATGCCCCAAAAATATCCCTGATTGGAAACCAGACGTTTTTTACTAATTTCAACGGCAAAGTGTTTCAACAGAATCTGAGTTGTGATTACTTTGGACAATCTGCTGATGTGACGAAGAATGACAGGAACGTTGTGGTAAAATGTTTTCTCGAACACTTTCGGGGTGTGACCATCGACAGACTGTACCTTCCTTAATTAGCGAGAGAATAACGCTGCTGTGACAGATGCTCAGAGGAAGTGGACTCCTGGGCAGGAAATATTTACCATGTGAAGCCATGTGAAGCCATGTTCGCGTTCAGGGAGAAACCAGGCAGAGGCAGACGGGATTCTCTCTGAGACTCGAGAGAGATGATGCACACCATCAAGTGTAAAATCCACCAGGAAAAGAAAAAACAAGAGAAGGATGTCTGATGGATCTAGTGAGGACTGAGACAAACCAAAGAACTGGCCGTGGGCTGTGTCGCTTTCTTGTCAGAAGGTTTGTGTGGTTTCACACTAGTTACAGTTTCATCTACACCAATCACTTACTGCACTGTTACAGAGCGAGTGCTGAATATCGACAGCAACACTTTGATCTGAAACAATTGCGAGTCAATAACAGACCAGAGTGCTTGTGATCGAGAGTATGGATTTTACCGTTACCTTATTTATATCTAATTTTAACCATGAAAGGAGAAGGTTCAAGATCATCCCAGCCTCCACCTGTCAGCTTACAAGAAAGACGAAAACATTTTCTTCCTTTTAAAATAAAGGCCTGTAATTACAGGAATGAAGTCTACTTCATTCCTGTAAGTACAGGCCTTTATTTTGAAAAAGCTCAATAGCTCCAAGTGGTCATAAAAATGGATTTTTATGGAATCATTCAGTCGAAGTGAAAACACTCCTAGTCAATAAAAGAGTGTTTTTATCCAGCAACATAAACTTATGACACATTAGAGAATAGAGTCTTTGTAGCACGAAAACAACTTAATAAGACAACAATAAACAAATATAAGAAAACAAATATAAACTTGAATGGCCCTCAACGAGCGTATCCCTCCGCCAAGACCCAAAAGTATTTTTATGAAACGACATTAAAATTCACTAGACCTGAATTTTAATTTTTGGTCTGCACCAAATTGCAAATTGCTCATGAATATCAATTTTCATCAAGATCCTTGAATCATTCCTTGACAAATCTACAAATATGTAAAAAAAAACACAAAAAAAACACCTTATGAGTTAAAGAAAGTAAAAAAAAGGATCAGGATCCACACTAGAATTAAATGGGTTCTTTCCAGTGGCTTCTGTGTAATTTTGTTCACAATCAAACTGACAAATACACAGGGGTGAAAACATAATCTCCTTGGTGGGGGTTAAAAAAGCGTAAATAAAACAATCAAGCTACAATAAGACCTGGTTAATCTAATGTGCCTACTGTGCAAATGTTTGAAATCAATACAGCACAGCAGAAATCAATTACATGCATGCAAAGTGTAGACTAAGGTTGTGTAATTGAAAGACAATGGCAAAAGGAGTTATTGTAATCATGCAACTAATGTTAATGGATGCTGAGGTTAGTACACTACATTAGGTACACTGTATAAGCAGGGGCTGAGTTAAGTGACATAAAGCATGAGAGTTCACAGAGGCCGTGTGTAAACAGATCTTCTTAATAATGTGTTGTGTGTGTGTGATGATGCAGAGCAGGAGCAAACAGATAAGAGCAGTGAGACACAGTGAGGGCAGACAGCAGCAGCAATCATATTGTCTGCACTGTATAATATCATGGAGCAGATACGGAGTGCTCCATTAACTCTGAATGAAAGACTGACTCACTGTTCCGGCACAGAGTTGTGGCTCCACGAGTAATAATGTGGAAACAGACGAGTCAACATCGAAATATGAAACGATGGTTGACCACAGTAAAATATGCTTCTCACAGAGAACCTGAGGAGAACACGTCCTCTGTGCTTTTAGCTAGACAAGTCAGTAAAATATATCTGAATAAAAACAGGCCAGTTGAGCCAATGACTCACACTTGTGCTGAGGAAAGAAATAATAATAATAATAAAAAATATAGCAAAAATTGGCTTATATCTAAACTTAAAAGTAGAGTCACAATTAGCTTATTATTTTAATGGATAACCACCTAATGTGAGAAGTTGTTGTAAATTATATTCTATTGACAGTGAAGTGAAAAATCTCCATAAACAACGGGTGGGGAATAAATTCTGATGATAATTATATTAATAATACATTTTATTTTATTGTTACGATGAGGGTGCAGTGGTTAGCTCGGAAACTCGCTGTGTGGGGTTTGCATGTTCTCCCCATGTCTGTTCAGGTTTACTCCGGATACTCCCCCCCACAGACCAGAGACCTGCAGGTTGGGCTTTGGTTAATTGGAGTTCTGAATGCGAGTATGAACGGTTGCTTGTCTCAGTATGTCAGCCCTGCCATACACTTAACTTCTCTAAGCTGTGTGCACCTCTGATTCACGATGTAGATTAATTAACTTGGTGTCTCTGCTGCTTATTTTATGTGCAACAGGAGTTTCACACTGCTTCAGCTGAGGAGTATTCTCGAGGGTTGGGTTTACTTGCATCACTTGCTCAAGTAACGCAAGTTAACACAAATTAACTTGCAGCCAAGCTCGCACAAGTAACACAACGCGATCAAATTGTCTTCATACGTGAGTGAACACACAGAGACCAAGCTACACTCAGCCCTTGATTATTTTGATACTACATAACAGCCTTGTGACCTGTCCAGGTTGTTCCCCGCTCCACGCCCAATGTCAGCTGGGATTGGCTCAAGCTCCATGCGATCCCCAAAGAACGAGCGTTATTAAAAAAAGGATGGATGGATGGATTATAGTATTGTAACAGAGTCAAAATAATGTTCTCTAGCCAATTTTAAGGGAAAAAGTAGGATGTGAAATATTAAACCGTCATTAACCTAAACGGATGTTCAGCATATATGGCCTGTTTCAGGGAGCAAAGCAGGAATGGAAAAACACATTTAATAAAAGACAGATATACCTGATGGCCTCTCATTCTCTGGAAGTGGCCGATGGTGTCGCTGATGGTATACACCCGCACGTGGCCCATGTGCAGTCGTCCCGATGGGTACGGGAACATGGAGAGGACGTAGAACTTCTTCTTGTTGGAAACCTGAGAACAACAACAGACGTTCAAAACACTGTGCAGAGGTATGAGATGACCTCACTCCATGTGGGAAGAGATCATGAAACTTTAATGCCGACTGAGAGACAGTGATAACAGAGAAGCAGCTCTTTTCTTCAATATCTCTTAGTCTCTTCTGAATGGGTCCTGTATAAAAGTGCATTAACCTGATGGCATCAGGAAAGGAATAATAACTCCTCACACACAGAGCCAGAGCCCTGACTGACTCCTGCTGTATTACCGTTATGAGCCTCTAACAGAGTCTGATTACACTGTCAGAATGTGAATGGTGGCAGTGCTGTTGATTATGGATGGTTTACAGTCGCACGCTGTTACCACGGCAGCACAGTAAGTACCGGTTACACCCAGCTATATACGTGATTACAGGAAACCCGAGTCATGAATTTTTCAATAAATTAATTAGGAGCGGGGCTGTCATGAATTCACTTAATCACTGTCAGCCTCTCACAGACAGACCATTAGGATTTATAATGAGCCTGATCTCCAGGTCTGAGATCAGCCACGGCGCCCGGGACGGTAATAGCTTGGATCATTTAGAAGGATGCTTATTAATCAATTAATCTTGAAAAGAGACTAAATGAGTTTTCAAATGTATAAATAATCAGATCTGTGCACATTGATAGATTTTGACTCACCAAAGTAAAACTACACTTAGCTTAGAATTGACCTGTGGAGCTTTGGTTGGAGGTCGTCAGCCTTAATTTTGACTCATGCGACAGCTCTTTTACAACATGACTGACAGCACAGAACTTAAGGTGAACACTCCTGTCCAGTCGAGTTCAGGTTTCTGAAAACCTACGAGGAGGAAGGATGTTGGTATGCATCAGGGAAGAACCCATAAAGTACTGGTACAAATTCAGATCAAAGGGTTTTCTTTCATTTATTCTAACATTGTGAAACGTTTTTCAGCATTTTCTTTGATTTCTCAGAGAATAATTCATGGGTCATGATGAAAAAAATTAATAATTTGGTGCAGATCCAAATAAAAGTCCAGATGTAGTGGATTTAAACCTGGTAAGGGGGCTTGTTGAGAAATTTTAGTAACACACTTTTTTTACATGCTTCAACATTTTACATTTCTATTTATTATAATTTTTTGTCTATATACATCTGTTCTTGGTTGGAGCAACTGTAAAAATACCCAATTGCCCCTGGGATCGATATAGTACCCTGGTTTTAAATATGATCGTTGTTTTGATTCAATTTGGAATAAGACATTTACATTTTACACAGCAAACCTGCTTGTTCATATATTTTTATAACAACTTGCAAGTTTTTGATCTTGTGCATGAAGGTCTGTCTTAAGTCCTCAACACATGATTCCACAATCCAAAGAAATGTTTTATTCCCTGGCAGCAGAAATTTAGCTGCAAGCAGAACTGAAATGATTTGTCAAATTTATTGATTGACAAAAAATGAATCTACTAATCGTTTATTTTGTTGTTAGAAAGAAAAGATTTGTTGGTTGTACGCTTTTTTGCTGTTATGCTCCTGTAATGTCAATATATTTTGATTTTGAGACATCTGTAAACTTAATCTGGAGCTTCAGAAAGTTATTACTATTATTATTATTTATCAAATATTAATATTATTTTACTTTTAAACGGACCATGTGTGCGGTTTAGTTTTTGACCATAGCATATACACGTTTCTAAAACCAGGAGAGGATGTTCACATGCCCCTAACACTGAGCAGGGATTCTTCAAAAACCTGATCATAACTGGAACTCTGCTGCATCTCTATTTACCCTGATATCAACAAGCTTGACAAGGGCTTTCTTACCTCCTCCAGTGAGTCCTTCTGCCACTGGGCCATAATACGTGGGTGCCACCATTCTTCCACCCTGCGCCGGGTCTCTGTCCGATAGTCCTTCTCCCACACTCCTGTCTCACTGAACAGAGTGCGGCTGCTGGGGGACAAGAGGCGGGGTGCTGGACTCAGGAGAGGAGTCCTGATTCGGACACAGCGGGCTACAGCCACTGGATACAGAGCCAGTCTTCTCGCTGACACCTGCATGGTTCTGTCTCCTGAAACACAGACAGACATTTAATGAGGGCGGACAATGGGATAGTGTGATTGTAAGAAACTAATTCACTCTTTTTTATGTCACTTTAAACCACCAATATACTGATGGTCGGACAAAACAACTAATCTGAAAATAATTGTTCAGTGCAGCCAAACATTGATGAAGCAATGTAGGAAAAACGTTCAAATATTAGAGAGATTATATGTTAGATGTGATGATTCTTGTCAATACATGCCTCTATATATTCAAAATTTTGAATAGTTTTCTAAGAGAATAACCTGATCCTCCTTTCACAATAAAACTGCACTGAAATACTGTAATATATACATTGCTGAAATGAGTCAAATTGATACGACTTACAGAAACACTGAGCTTGTTTTGCAGAACAGTTAAAAACCCTCAAACTTCAGAGATACAGAAAACAACTCTGCAACATGAACTTCAGTCAATGCTCCAAGTAGAAAACAATGCTGCCGAGTACAAGGAAGATATGTTGGCAAGGTGGCATGAAGAAGTCCAAACATCTTATCCACAGAAAGGTGCGACCATGAGATCATAACAGTGGATGACCTTGAGACATAAAAGTGCAACAAAGCCATTTAACAGGCAGCACATCTGGATCCAGATGATTTGGATCTGAGTCCTAATATTTTTTTTTCTCCCCCAGCTGCTGCTATTTTACACTCTGTGTTCTTTGCACCACGTCAGTCACACAGCAGCGTGAGTTTGTGAAATCAGAGGTTTATATGCTGCCTCACAGCCTGTTCTCATGACACCGCCCGCCTGCTCAGAGGGAGGATGACATTCATCAGCTGATTTTCACACACTCAGACACTCAGTCATCTCTCTGCTTCTCATCTGCCCTGCACTTTGAAAATGTAGATTTTGCGTTACAGGATGTCAACCTGGTTAAAAGCTCAAATTGCAAGAAGTTAATGTCCCTCAAGATTTTGTAATTACATGTAGGAAGAAACGATGAAAACAGAATTAATCAGATTAGTGCATAACAAATGACTGTTATTTGTAAAAAAAAATAATTTATGTAGGCTAACTTTAATGAGACTGCAGTTGGGTTTTGCTCTCATGTGGCCCGATGTTGGTCAGACAGTCAACTGCATGTCAGGAAAATGATATCTGACCTAAATTCGTCTTATTTACACACAGACACACACACAAGTACATAAACACAGTTGCCACGGTAACGTAAGAAATCTGTAAGTCTCTGCCTCCTTGGTAAAAGAGGACAATCACCGCTGATCTGACCCGTCAAGAGAACGTTTTCGCTGCCGCTACGCTTCTGAACATCAGGGAGCGAGAACTTTACAGCTGCTGAATAGAAGAAGTGATCATCTGCGTGGCCCGACGCCAGAGTCTGATATAAAGATGTAAATGAGGTAAACAAACATTATGATCCACGGAGAACCCGCTGAACAGGTTGTTCTATTTTCTATCACAGAAGCAGCTCAACCAGAAAGTGCAGAGGTGGGGACATGTAATTCTTCAGGAGAGTGGATTAAAAAAATATGTATTTTCATGAGCAGGTGAAAAAAGACACGTTATGAAAGAGACTTTTAGCAACAAAAGTTTTCATTTAAATGTCTGGAGTGTGTAGGACCTCTACATCATTCACTAAGAATCTGAGCAGCCTGGAGGATTCACTGACCACAGAGGAGAAATGTTTGTGGTAAAACTGTGCACTCTTTCAAGGAGGAGTGTAAAACCAGTGAAAAGTTGTCTCCTCGCCTCCTCATCCTCCTCTCCTCTCCCTCTCCTGTCCACTTGTGTCGTCTCCTCATCCCCCACCTCTCGTCACCCCTCCTTTCCTTTCCTCCTCTCCTCTTTTCCTCAACCCCCCATCCTCTCCTCTCCTCTCATCTCTCCTAGTCTCATCTCCTTCTCACCCATCCTCTCCTTTCCTCCTCGCCTCTCCTCTCCCCACGTGCATTGTGGGAATGTTTTTTTACTAAATTCTCTCGAGTATAACCTGAGCATCGCAGCAGCCACAACTCCCTCAGGCAGGCCGAGGCCCGGAGAGCCGAGCACTCAAGGGGGTGAGCATCTCCGGCGGTGTGACTGAGTGAGTGGGCTGAGGCGAGAGACTGAGAAAATGTTTCTATGGTGACTGGGCTCATCTGCCTGGGCGTCTCTTAGAGAGCGACTGTAAATTTCTGCAAACAGCTCGCTGACAAGAGGAGGACGATAAAGCTTCATCTTTTGGAGAAAATTATTTTCTTGGTACAAGTGTTCTTACTTTAAATCCTACTCTTCTTATAATCCGATATTTATGAAAATTTATAGAAATTTACAATTTAGTTTGTAAATAAGATTAAAAAAATTACTAATATATGTTTACCTTAATCGGGCAAAAGGTTTTGAAGTTTTATTTTGTGAAATAAAAATATACTTTCTACAAAGAAATTAACATATAAAAGTGTCTGAAAGAACAATATATTTAATTATTGAATTAATAAGTTATTCAAACTAATTATTCATATAATCATATTTTTGGTATGAGCAGAAATTGAGGCATAACATTGGTGCTGAAATAAAACAAAAAGTCCCACCAGAAATTGAATTATGCCCACATCATATTATACATTGATGAAACTGAAAATGAGTCTGTCATATGCAATTATATTATATTATTAGATTAGGGGTTTCTGTTGTTCTAATAGTGTGACTGAGTTTTATTGTTTGTCTCTTCCAGATCAAAATGTCCACATTACAAATAATCCTGTCAGAAATTTACAGTGAATAAAAAACTGGAGATGAAATGATGTCGGTAATGTTTTTTTACATTTTACAACCAGCGCTGAATCCATTAATGATCAAATCTATTGTCTGATTGGTCGATTAATCGTTGCAGCCTTATAGCTCTACTGTGTTTCTGTGTGAGAAGATGGCAGGTCGTTGACAAGCAGGACATCTTGTTTTCAGTCAAACACAGTGGTGAACAAACGTAAATGTAACGAGTTAAAGTCTTGACTTACACACATTCATGTGTCTTTAAAGTGAACCTGGTGTTGTTTAGCTGTCAGATGTAACCTCTGGTCTGTCCACACAGAAGCAACCTGTCATCTGTTAGCGTCCGATAAAAACTTTTTGAAATCACCTTCTGTTTCACTTCCGACTCCTGTGTTTCCGCGTTACTGTCCCAATCTCATAAAAGCGATAATCCACAGTGAAACATTCAAGTTCATCTTTTAAATGCGCTGGAAACGACCTGTTTCCTCTCATCACGACTGCACCACAGGCGCCGCCATCTTGCTTTCAATAAACTTTATTAACACGACGTCGGTCGACAACGACAAACCCACGTGGTTTAAACAGGCTGCTTTGATATTCCTTCAATATTAGACTTAGTTACTTGATTCTAACGTTATTATTTCCATGTGTGTGTGGGGGTGTGTGTGCGTGTGTGCGAGTGTGCGTGTGTTTGTAGCTTATATGTCCATACTTATGAGGACATTCCACAACCTGGCAACCCCATCATAAATGTCTTATCATTTTATATTGTTAAAGTCTTAGTAGATACTACGACTTACTAACATTCATAATGCTGTTTCTGCATCTAATGTCTTTATGGAGGTCACTTTTTCTCTTTAGATTTGATTGTATTTTTTAAGTATATCTTTCTGGTTGAACCATTAGGGCTCCTTAAAAAATCTTCCTCTCAGGAACCTAAAGACAAAAATCCCCCCTCCCTAAAACTGCTACAAATCATTGTAGATATCAATATTACTTTGCACTTTACATTCACATTTTCCAATCACTTACTTTTCTATTCATCCGTCTCATCAGTTCTGATCATGAATATCAAATATCCATTTATTTGAACACTTTAAAACACATTGTTTAAATGTATATCTACAATTTTCTAAATCACAAGCATTTATTATTTTCTATATGCTGAATGTTAATGACATTTATTTTGGATGGTTAACACAGTCTGGGATATGGCACTGGTCTGCAACAACCTTTACTTTTTTGCATTAATTTTATTAATTATTTTGTGCAGTATCATTTGAAAAATAAAACTTCCCTCCCAGCACCTCACGGACAAAAATGTCCCCTAAAAGTGTTATTGTTTTTATTTTTTATTTTCCAGGGTCAAATGTTGGCAAGTCAAAGTGAATCAACTCAAATATTAGTCCGTCACAAGAAGAATTACAAGAAAACATGAATAATCATGAGACAAATTTACTGCAGCTCTACAAGTATCTCAGGAGATTCTTTCATTCTACGTGATTTCCTAGAGAAGCACCGTGTCTTTGATGCTACCTCTCAGTGTAAAGTGATAGGTGACTGACAGAGCACCTCCACTCACTTCACCTTCATCACAGAGACATTGAGGAGGAAGATGGAGAGGGGGGGGCAGCGTCTCATCTTCAGTCTCTGTCTTTCTTCGACCTCTCCCTGTGGCTCTCACGTTTGATCTGGCAGAAGAAGTGAGGGAAGACAAGAAGAAGGGGGGTGGGGTGTTATTAGCAGGAGATCGAGACAGTTTCTCAGCCTGACGTCAGAGAGCTAAACTCTGATCCGGCCCTTCCGTCGTATATCAGTGCTAAATGGGCACCTCCGCCCAGGGCACCGCAGGATGTGGGGAGGAAGGAGGAATGGTTCAGGGAAATGGGTTTTTGACACAGTTGAGACTCTAACACTCCACACAAAGCCTGATGAATCAATGCGATTCTCATCTCCTTCTCAGTTCTGTATTTCATGGAGGACTGCAGGCGCTGGAGAACAATGTTTTATCATTTGTTCGTAACGGAACCTTTTTTATGTTCCACTCTAAAATGTATTAATAAATACTCATACTAAACCAATGCAAATGATGGATGGAAAAAGTGGAGGGAGAATGAGGTGAGCTTAAGGTCACAAGTGCTTTTTTAATCTTTAGAAGTATTTGAAATCAACCAGATCTAAAGCACTGAAGCAATGTGACACATGTCAAAAATGTCAGATTTAAACTTTATACATTATACATATATCATACTTTGAATCTAGTGGAGTCAACTGATCTTCCCCCATCAACTCAATGGAAATATGCACGTTTTTTTCAATTCAAATTTGGAATGTCTAGTTTTTATTTTCTAGTCTTTAAAACTGTAAACACAAGTTGTTGCAATTAATGTTCCTGTAACATTGTGGCACATAAGTGAGAGTCATAGGCATCATCATATAACAGGAGCAGATGGAGGCTCCATGTCCTCAGGGAGCGTCTGAGAGAACAAAGCCAGTTTATTGCTGGAAATGCGGAGAAACAAAAACACGAAAATAAAAGATGGAGCCACTTCTGTGAACGTCTCACCGTCTTTCCAGGTTCCAGCTTTGTCTCAGTGCTCCCTTTCTTTGTGTTTGACTCTAATTAACAGTTTTAAAATACGGCTTGGCTTCATTTCTCAGTTTGATGGCAAATTCTTTCATGTATTTTCAGTTTCATGAAAGTTGAGAGTTTTTTGGACCGCTGCATTTCCTCCGAGTCTCGGTTGCAAGCGGCTTCTGTAGTTTTTCAAACAAATCACTTGTGAGAGCAACCAATCATCCTCATTTTCCACCCACATCCGCCCCCCCGATCCCCCCATGACAAACAACCCATGGTAATCACCCCCTCTCTCCCTGTTTCGGAGGACGATTGCATTTCACCAGCAGAGAACCCGATGACAAACGACCACACAGAGCTGCCCGAGCAGCAATGCATAAGGTAGGAAGCAGATGAGGGGAGTGGAAGTGGGGGAGGGAGCAGGGCTGACTTGTCTTCACCTGTCCAAGGTGACCTTTCGGGATCGGGCGCGTGATTCACAATCTACATCCGCCTCAATAAGCAGTGGGACCGTGGTGCCTTGGCGAAGCAATCTTGCACCATCTAGGCTTCCTGAGAACGGGCTGATAGGTTCTTCGCACGCCTCTGACCGAGCTTCAGAGAGCCTGATGGGTGTGATGTCATTTCCAGGGCCTATTTCAGGTTGACAGGCCTGTGCGTACCTCGCTTATCTGTGCTGGTGAAAGACAAAGGCCTGGGAAGGAAACATGGAGGAGATGAGGAGGTTTTTCGCTGGAACAAGACTTTACGGAATCTGTCAGCGGAATCCCTCTATATGCTGATCTCCCCTGCTCTAATATCCCCACACTGCTTCACGACACTCTCTCATTTATGATTAAAAAAATGACGATTCTCCAACGGACAGACTGTTCTACAAAACCACACATTTGTTATGTCTTCTCTCCCAGGATCCCCATGCAGCTACTTCACAATTACTGTTGCTAATTAGTGCAAAACTCCTCTGTGCTGCACGTCTCCGAGATGCACCCAGACCAGCTGTAAGCGTCGACCAGGTGGAAATCTGATTAAGATTCGAACACAACGAGTTTTAAATTGCCATCTTATGTCCTCCAGTCAAATTTCATGTCTTCATGAGCATTTTAATTGCTCTCAGTTAAAGGTTAACAATGAGAAAGAGAGGCAATCTTCACAGTGGAGTGCTTGGGAGTTATTAAATCAAATGATCAAACAATTTTACTGTTTAAATAATAAGCAGTGGTTAAAAGTAACAAAGTACATTTCTTCTCAAATATTGTACCACGGATGTGAATGTACCTGCACTCAACCTGAGGATTTCCATTTTGTGTTATATTTTACATTTTTACTCCACTTCATTTCAAGGAGTGTGCACTGCATTTTAATTGGCCCTGAGGTGCAAATCACAAAACACGTTTTGTCAGCATTTCCTTCCTGTCAAGGAGACGGACATTTGTCCAATCAGTGTGGAGCCTTGTTGATTGCAGGAACCTGCCTTCTCTGTGATTTTAAATTGTGATTTGCACTTCAGGGCCACCGTATTTGACAACCAGTTATGTAAGAGTAATCAACACACCATCAGTTCTGCTTCACATGGAGTCTTGAGAACATTAAACATAAAAGAGTCAAGTTACGTAATTATATTAGATATAATAAAAAAATAATCAAGATCTTTTCATTTTCATCGTATTGAATGTGACGCATATTTACTGATTAAAGCAGCCAGCAGTTAAAATTAATTGACCACAAAATACCAACTGACAAGAGAATTACGATGCTGCTTACATGTTAATGTAGTGTTACGATAACCCAGAGTACAACATTATTAATTATGAGTTTTTCCTTTTTTAAACACTGTAAATACTTAATTGGCATAGATAGATAGATGAATGGATGGATGGATGAATATATAACACAGGTTTTCCCCTTTCATTTTGACTCATCGGGTTCCTGCCTGAACTCAACAACGTTAACACTCTGGTCTACACCCACCTGCTGAGAAAAGGAGATTGGCTTCTAATTGGAGACTCCTCAAAGGAAAATCTTTATGGCTGTATAGACGTATTTATTCTTTATCCAATGATCACCGCTCTACAGCTCTGCCCAGTTTTTACAGTTTGTCTCCAGCACCAGCGATCTTGCTGCCCCTTTACGTGATCCTACTCTGACTGGTGCTGCGTCTTCAGAAGGAAGAAACACTTATTTTGTGATAGACAGGACCTGAATGCAGCCTTGCTATGAATATCTGTGGCTGCCCTAAACATCAAACATGGTGATAACAATGACAATGATGTTATTGGTCTTATTTTATCAAATGTGTGTGTGTGTGTGTGTGTGTGTGTGTGTGTGTGTGTGTGTGTGTGTGTGTGTGTGTGTGTGTGCAATGCTCCCCTGCTTCTAGGGAAACCACTGTTTTGTTGCCGTGGTGATTAGCCCTGGCAGTGATTGGTGGTATGACAGGATTGCAGGAGACAGATGGGGGGATTCATCAGACTGAGCTGTAAAAGCTTGAACGTTAAGGCTGCGAGGATGCCTGTTCCCAATCCTCAACTTCTAATGAAGTCAGTTTTCTGTGAGACTGTTGCTGACTGATCCAGCAAAGACACGCTGGCGAAGGCCAGGAGCCACTAACAGGTCCTCCTCCTCTTCGGTTTCCTGAATAAAGAGCCACACTTCGAGAAAATGAATGTTTCATACGTTCTCCTTCGGCACAAGAGACTTTTATCTTAGTCCCATTTGCATTTTTGTCACCAAAGCAATTTACATTTTTATAGCATAATTAATGAACAAGAAAGTCATTTACATTTCCTTGCTCTGCACACCAGTACATTGTCTAGAGAGCATATCTGATGCGGAGGGACCAGCATCGGGAAATGTGTGGGAGTATTTGCGAGCGCCAGAGAGATGTCTGAGTGTGAGAGAGAACCAAATAACTACATGATTGTTTTGAAGCAAGAAGGTTGTGGAGAATTCACTGTCGTAATTAAACGGAGAAAAGAGGCCCGGGGGCTTTCAGGTGCAAATTGAGGCCAAAGACTCTTTCTGTTCAGCGGACCCTCACATCAAATACACGGAGGCAGGCCTCCAGAGCAAATTATACCATTTAAACAGCACAGAAGAAAACAATTCATGGCCATTCATACAGTAAATCCTGGTCGGCGAAGATGAAAGAGAATAATTCATCACCATTTCGCCTCCGGTCAATGACCCAATTCTGTCAATAGCTTATTATCTTTTCTGATGCATTATATATACTTTGTTAGGGAGAGTACACTGGCAAAAAGCATAATAATGTCCTCATTAAAAACCACATCACACTTGATCAGAGGCATGATACATGGAAAGTTAAGTGATTGGGGAAAGGGGCTGATATCTGTTTTTTTACGAGAAGGGGAAAGCCTCTGCAGGAGGGTGGATAGAACACGAGCATGTCAAATAAAAATGAATATAATGACACTACAGCTTTGTGGAGCCTCAAGTGTCTCCATTGTGTTATAAAAAGGTCAGAGACATCTTGATTTGGGATTTTAAATCTCAAGTTTGGGCTTTTGTGGCATTATATTGAGAAATGCATCTATTTACAAGTTTTTGTATGTATGTGAAGATGGTCAACGCGTCTTCACTTCCTGCCACTATCCAGAAAGGAAACCAAAATATTAGGATTACGAATGCTAACATCTTACGCATTTGGAGCATAAGCTGCGCAGTAACTATCAGGGGGTGGAGCTGCGGTATCAAGGACCCTGTTTTTATAGCATCAAATATCCAATTATTATGACCTATACTGCAGCCAACCACCAGGTGGCAATCAAGACACTTTGGCTTCAATTTTAGGGTGCAACCAAGTCGTCCATCTTTATTAACAGTCTATGGAACCACCCCATAGTCCACATCTGCACCAAACTTGAATGCCTTTTTCTCAGGTCCGAGCCCCATCACTCCATTAGGATTGTTGGAAATTGGTTCATCAGTTTTTTCGTAATCATGGTAAGAAATAACCAACAAACAAACAAAGCAAAAAACAGACACAGGTTTACACACAACTTGTTCCTAGCCTTAAGTGAAACATACAATAGAAGACAGAGGTGGGTGGGGAGTGTACAGTAGTAGATTGAATTATGGTTGAGCAAAGGCATGTATGAAATAAGCAGAAAATATTGCAAACATGTCTGTGTGTCACTGAAGACAATCCTATCAAGGTGATGAAGGTCAGCCTGTTATGTGTCTATCATCACAATCTATGCAGTTCAACTCTGAGATACATTCATGTATCTTATAGGACACAGTGTTGCCTCTGTGCTAAGCGAGATTTGGGCCAACCACAGCTCACATTTGACCGCAGCTCGAAAAAGGCGCCTCGCCAAAAACTGACCAGATGTTCAGCCACCAAAGTCCTCATGTTCAAACTTTCGATAGAACTCCCCAAAATTGAGATTAGCTGCAGTTGTGTCCCCAGCTGTAGTTCTGATCAGATTTTCTGTTTGTGATAAAAGTGCGGGATCCAAAAAACAAATAGCGTAGCGGAGGCGGGGAGGTGGGAGTGACTGTGTCCTCTTCAGCAGCAGATACAGCAGCCAGGTGACACATGCTGCTGTGTACAAAACCCCTGCTGCTCCACTACAGCGGAGGCACATGTTTATTGATGTGTCTGGCTGCCCCTGAGCGCACAACAACATGGCCGAGAGCAACAACCACCAACTTACACACAGCTCTCGGAGCAGACAACAGATGAATAAATAAAGCAAATGGGTCATGGACGGTAGGACTCTCTGTGGTGCTTTCATATATAGAAACTTACAAGATATGACTTTTTATCATCTGCAACGGGCGGCTTGTGATGTTGCTGTTTAAACGACTGAGACCAAACCTGATGCTAAACAACTCAGCGAGAGAAATTGATGCGGCCGCTGTTGTAAGATCGATCCCCGCTGGAAAAGCTGTGTCTGTGAGAAGCTGCTACACCGGGAGAAAAACTCAACTGTAAATATAGCGATTTGAACTTTCTGATTTGAACCCTGAGTGTGCTGAATCGCAACTGTGTTTCAGAATAACCGCTGAAACACAAACCTCACGCAGTCTTTTCTCTCTTGTTTAGTATCTGGTCGTGCATGCAGTGCACAGAGCAGATGATTTTATGACTGAGTAGAAAAGATACATTAGAGACGAGATGGATTTTTCAATGGGAGTATTTTGTATGAACTGTGTCCTTGCACTCTTACATCTGTGCAGATTGAGCACAGAAAAACTGAGAGTGTGACAAAACCAGGTTCTTGATATTAATGTTTTGTTGCTGAATGAAGGGAAATTCTCTCAAATGACCACACTTTCACTTTATTTTACTTTTGACACTCCTGCCTTATATTTTACATCATTTTCATACACATAGGAGCATTGGTTTCGATTTTTGCCTTTACCTCATCCCACCTGCCGCTGTGCTCTTGAGCAAAGCGTTTTTAAGTCCCCGTTGCTCAGCGGGACTGATTATTCAGTGGCTGTGGTTTGTGCTCGACTCAGTGAATGTACTCTGATTAGGTTCGGGAGTTAATCTTTCCTGCATGGCACACAGATTAACTTCTTATCTTTTAGCTCAGTCGCTCTGATGAAACAACAGTCTAATTTATTGGTGCAACCTCGTTGGCTACTCTCTGTCACCTGAAATCCCACCGTGTTTCTCGGCTTAGTGGCCTTCACAGTCACCAGAGCTCCACATATTCAAATGCAGTCCCTGAGCACTTTATTAGGAACACCTACTACTCGTGTGTAAGGCCCTTCTTTGCTTCACTTCTTCATATCTGAGTTACCACAACATTTCTCTGACTTCCTGCTCCACATTGACCCTTGTTGCATTGCATCATTTCTGCAGATTTATCAGATGCACATTCATGCTGCTAATCCCCTGTTCTACCACATCTCAAAGTGGAATCGGATCTGGTTCCTGGCGGAGGCCTCATGAAACCAGTTTGTGAAGTGAAACATTATCCTGCTGGAAGTATCCACTAGAAGATGGTTAAAAGACACGGACATGTTCAGCAACAATGCTCAGATAGTCTGTGGTATTTGGAACATGATCGATTGGTATTTAGGGGCCTAAAATATGCCAAGAAAACATTCCCCACTCACTCATAGATCAGCACCACCACCACCAGTCTGGACTGCTGACACAAGGCAGGTTGGGTCCATGGTTTCTTTTGTCGCCAAATACTGACTCCACCATCTGCAGCCTCAGCCGAAATCTAGATTCGACAGGCTGCATCTGTTTCTGAGTCTTCAACTGCCCAGTTTTCATGAGTGAGTGTGTCCAGTGCAGCCTCAAATTTTTGTTTTTTGGCAGACAGGAATGGAACCTGACGTAGTCTTCTGCTGTCGTAGACCATAATCTGTGTGAGCCACTGCCAGAGAGGACTGTAAAATACCATATAGAAAAAAGTACCTATGCACTCGTTTCAGGACACTCAAACATGTCATCATCTGGAGAAAAGTTGTTCGGCCAATTTTGTTGGTTTTATTTTTGATCTCTGTGTTATCTCACCAATTGTTGCCTGTCTGTATACAGTTTTTACTTGTCATTTATGTTGTTGTTCTTTCCATGTGCAAAGTTCCTTTGTTTGTGTCTGTGGATGTGCGTCTGTATTATTAAACATATGTCTATTTGATATTTTCCCGGTGCAGATAAAAACTATCATCTTAAAACCATGAATGTCTGTACAAACCTCTGCAGCAATCCATCCAATAGATTTTAAAATATTTCAAAGTGGTGGACTGACCGGCTGAGTGGTTATTTAATTTAGCAGTAAACATCACAATGATATAAGTTTCTCATGAAAAGTTTGATGAGTGATCCATGTTGCCCTCCAGAGTTATTCAATTATTGATCAATGTTACTATAGTTCTAATGAGCAGTATATTGGTTATTTTTGTCAGCACCATTGACTCTGACTTCTTTAATCAAACAAAATAGATAATAATAAATTAGATTCACAGTTTCCCTGACAGATCTTTATTGATGGCCGTTCACAGAAGGTTTTTAAACAGCATCTATGGTTCATAGTTTTTGTAAAAACTGTGCAAAAAAATATGCATATTTAAAAAATAAATCTTGGGAGGCTTTCTCTTTAATGTCTGGACTGAAGTTTCTGAGGGGTCTGACATTATGAATTCTTGATTTATGTCAAGTGGTGGCTCTGACTCAATGGTTTGGTCAGGTTGGTGCCACAAGTTGACCTGGATAGTGTGCCACTGCCACATGTCTCATCCTGGGAGACAGATGAGAGCTCAGCCTGTGGATCTAATCAGACAGACATGGAGGAGTATTTTTTTTTTTTTACTTGGACTGATGAATGAAGGAGGTATAGCCTACTGTATGTGGAGCTCTTTTGTCCCTGCATGCGCACTGGAGGGTCTCTCCTCACCGCCCATGTGTTCGGAGCTCAGCTCACACCTGAAGAGACAGAGGAGCTGGGAGCTGTGATGAAGAGGCTCTGCGCACGGAGCTGCTCAGCCTGCCTCTCTCCTGGAAAAGCCACAACACGCCACGTTTATTTATTTGGAGACCAAGTCAGGAGGAGAGCCTCCAGCGGGAGGGGGGCTGGGATGCGCGCATGCATGTGACAAGCTTTCCACCTTTTCAGTCGGGCTGGGTTGTGAATCTCTCCATCGGGAGCTGCAGCTTTTTAAAAGCCACCGGAGTGAGTGGCATCTCCAAGCATTGCGCGCCTCGTCCGTCCGTCCGTCGCCCGCGGATCGTCTCAGAGACCATGCGAGGAGGAGAGACGCGCCCTGTGCCATGCTGAACAACTCCCCGACCCTGCTGCTGGCTCTGACCGCGGTGGCCGGACTCCTCCAGCGATGCCAGGGCTGGAGCGACGAGGACCTGCTCCTGCCGCCCATCAACTCCTCCAACAGGTTCATGGCCAACCTGGAGGTGGACGTGCGCTTCTCCAAGAGGAGCGTGGAGGAGAGCGACGCCTCGCCCGACTCCGCCGCCGCCGCCGCCTCGTCCCCGCTGCAGAGCCTGTCCCAGTGCAACGTGAGCGTCCAGCGGCTGCTGCCCACCTCGCTGGTGGCCCGCTGGGACAGCAGCTTCGGCTTCCAGTGTGACGTGCTCCTCTACACCACCAACAACCACGGCAGGGCGTTCTTCTCCGCCTCCTTCAACAGGGCCATCTCGCCCGTCGTCGTCGAGCACCTCGGGGTCACCGGGGGTCAGCAGGAGCTGCGGCTGTGCGTGGGCTGCGGGATGTCCCGGTACCGGCGGTTCGGTCAGGGCCGGACGCGGGGCCAGCAGAGCGGGGACCAGGTCGCCTTCTGCTGCGTGGATTTCAGCCTCGACGAGCTGAAGGGGGACAAAAGTTGGAGGCTGAACAGAAAACCCATCGAGTCCACACTTGTGGCTTGTTTCATGACTCTGGTGATCATCGTGTGGAGTGTTGCTGCTCTCATATGGCCGGTGCCCATCATTGCAGGATTTCTGCCCAATGGCATGGAGCAGAGGAGACCCAGATAATTGAAATGATCTTTATATTGATTATAGCCTGTGCTGCCTATACTCTAATTGTAGCCATTCAACTCTTCACACTTTTGGAGGGTTCTGGGAACTTTTTTGATGAGATGCTTTCTTGTGGGTATTCTTTACTAAACCTCCTCCTCTTTAGGACAACCAAGGTAATGTATGAAGACTTACACTAGCCAATAGTAATCTATACCGGGACCAATACCAACGTGTTTTGTATACCCTTGTAGGCCTTCCTATAGATTATGTCAGCCGTGCAAACTTTTTCTTCTTAAACTGTGTTTGTATAGTTTTTAATCTTTCTAGAAAAGTTTTTGCCTTATGCCATGTGAAGGACTTTTGCACTGAAAACCGAACTCTACCATGTGCCGTCACATACAGTACTATATATAATATATATTCAACCTATAGTCATGTTCAGAGTAAGTGTGATAGTTTTTATTTCCAATACATTATGAAACATCGATGTTGTTTCTGACTGACATAGACAGAGGTTCAAGATTTATATTGTTAGATTTCTAATGTCAAGTTCAGTTGTGCTTATTTGTAGGCTATTCATGTTTAAATGAAAATAAAATTGATTATAGGCTATAATTCAGATTCTCTCTGACCTGTTTTGTCTGTAGCCTAAATCAATTCACTTCTCACTGATTACAGGGGAAGGTCACGTTTGAGCCCATAATGCAATGCTTGTCTAAAGGAAACTGATTTTGACATGAGATGCACCTTTAAGTTATGACCATAGGAAAACTGGGCAAAATCAATAATGGTAATAATTATAATAATTCACAAATTACCTCAATTTGTAAGGTTAATATATGGAAATATTGTCAGTTAACTTTACTTTGATAACTGAGTGTTACTTTATGGCTGAACAATGAGCAGCATCTTCTTGTTAATGCTGGTTCAGGTGGTTGTAAAATCTTTATACACTGTTGTTTAATGTAAAACCATTCATAAAAGCTTATACTTTGAATTTTAAAAATCTGTATTTGAGTCATTGAGTTCATCTCTGGTTTCCATCCCCTCATTTTAATGGACAGTGTAAAGTACTGAAGCTTCAGACAATCACTCGCCATCTGTAATGTAAATGCTTGTTTTATCACTCAAACAGGAACGATTTCCTTATACAACTATTTCTTTGCCGTTCAAGGTTTGACCACACAACCTGCCCTCACGGAGAACTGGTAGGCCACAGCAGTGTAAATACAAGATACAGGGACCAGAGCAGACAAGCCAGAGACTTTATCAGCCTGATCTGACAACGACACTACTGAGCTGACGGATTTGTGACGGTGACAAACTCTGAGTGAAACTTTCACATTAATATTGTGGGCACAAAGCAGTCAGAGATGTTTATCTGGTAAAAAAACAGATTAGTAAACAGGTCACCGATCATGGAGAAAATAACAGGCTATATCATCCGTAACATTAAAACAGATTAATGCTTCAGTGCTTCGGTGTTACGGCTGATCGGTGTATTTCTTTAAATTTTTAATTTAGTTTTTTGCATTTTACACAGACAAGTCAACCAGACAGAAGATTGACTGAGAGATAGAGGGGGAAAAAGTGAATATCAACATATCATACATGTAAACGCTGCTTGTTGTGTAGAGTACTCACACGTGCTGTGTGTTAGATCTCAAACACTAAAACACGGTTCATGAATAAGCTGAAAGAGTCAGTCAGTCCTCCCTGGCCTCACCCAAATGAGGAAAGGGCCTGAATAGATTTTTTTAGTGGAACTGGTTCTCAAAAATCTTGGTGTTTTCCTCTGTATGAGCGAGACCATATCAGCCATCCAATTCATGAGAGGAAAAGGTGATTATTCCTGTCCCTCAGAATGAGTCTTTTGGCAGTGATCATCCCGAGCGTATAGAAGTTACTCAAGTCTCGTCAGATTATTTTTATAGCAGGTTGAAAACAACAGGAAATGAGCCAAAGTGCTTTACAAACATGGCAAAGGTGAATACAAGTGTGGACAAAAAGAAAGTAAAACCAATGTTGTGAGAGGAAGATGCAACAAAAGAAACACAGAATACACGTAATTGAGATAATAAGACAGACAGCAGCAGAATCATGAGACAGAATCAGGGTGAATTGTGGGACAGGAGACTATTCCAGAGCTACATAAAATAATGCATTATGTCTATAGTGGAAATTATTCAACTGTGAGTTCATGACAAGAACGTATTATATAATAGGCCTAAATCTGCTATTTGCAATATTACTGCTTTGTTTAGAGATGAGAATCCATTTTAGTTCAGTGTTAAGGTTCAAAGAAAGCAGTCATATTACAGATGTCGCAGATTTAGGACTATTATATAAAAAGGTTTCAACATGACTCACACCTGAATAATTTACAGTATAGAAATAAAACCCTTATTTCCTTTCTAATAGAGAATTGGGCCTATATACACGGATCAAAATGAAAACACGTGAATTAGTCAGTGTTGTGGTAAAATCTCTAAAAGGTTTTATTTATATATAAATTGTTTATGTGGGAGCTCATCTTAGAACCTTATATAATCATGTAATAAACTAAATCTGCTATGTGTAATTTGACAATTTAATTTGAACTTTGAGCACTGAACAAAAAAATAATTACCAACTCTACAGGACTATATTTATAATTACTTATAATTATACTTATAATTATACTTATAATTATAATTATAAGTATAATTGTAATTGTAATTGTAATTATTATTATAAGTTGTTATAATGGTAGTGGTAGTAGTTTTTTATTACAGTTAGTTTAAATATTCGAACTGTATTTATTATGGCTGTTGTCTTTTTCTTTTCTTTTTTTTTTAAGCATTAATGAACTCTGTACCTGTCAAAATGGCCGACGTGGCCACGCCTTGACATAAACTGGTATTTTAACACTACCTCCGGGCTGCTGACACACACACTCACACACACACTCACACATTCACACATTAGGAAGTGGAGTTCCGTTGTCTGCGTCCCGACGACTTGCGGCCTGATCTCTGCGCCACAGAACCACAGGAAAATGATGCGCACTCTGGGCAAGAGGCGCTGACAATGTGCGCTGATTTCCCCGCAGGATCCTCAGACTTGTAGAGTTTTACCGTGGGACAGGCAGCATGTCCTCTCCCACGACCACAGTGGGTCTGCTCCTTCTCCTCCTCACAGGCATCGTCTCCACTGCGTCAGGTAGGTCTCAGCTTCATTATTAACCAGTAGAGCAGATATAGGGTGGAAGCTGCTGTTTGAATTCCGCTGTTCAGAACAATAACGGTGTTGATCAATAATTGATTATCCCTCAGATTAAAGGTATAACTCTGGAGGGAAACATGGATCACTTGTCAAACTTGTTAAGAGAAACTTGTGTCATTGTGCTGTTTACTGCTGATGTGGTTTCTGAGTTCAATGAGTAGCCAAGATCAGGTTAAGAATGAAGCAGTGTCCTGTCTGTGGGGAGATGTTTTTGTGTTGTTCTTGTGAGTGACTGGCCTGTGTTCTCTTGTTTGACCAACAAAATCCAACAATCCTTCACCAACCAAAAGTGTTGCCCGAGCCAATCTGAGGTGTCACAGGGTCAGATGACAGGTTGTTGTCCCCTCCAGGAGCATATATATACAGATGAATATAGAAGGAGCACAGGGAAGCAGGACATGACAGTTGATTCAGGCAGCAGCATTAGCAGCTGTAGTGTGCTAACATGTCTCTGTTTGCTCAGCACGGGTCTGGTTAGTCACAGAAGGAGCGGAGCCAAACTGTCCAGCCCATCTTTCAGCTGGTTTAGTCATACTGACTAAAAGCAAACTAGAATAGCACTCAGAAGAGCACGTACCTCAGCCAGGGCCTAACAGTCTCCAAAGATCCAGTCAAGCTGCCCCACATCTGACACCCTATACCCTTAACCTGCCAGGTTTCTTTCATCTAGATTGAGTTGTCCCCAGGGAAATTGGTGAAAATGTCAAAATGTTAGATGAATGTTAGAGAAGTTGGGAAAAAAAGTCCAAGATCCGTTCAGTTCTTCCCTGACCCATATCACATCTTTCCACCAAGTTTCATGTAATCCGTCCAGCAGTTTTTGTGTAATCCTGCTGAAAAACAAACAGATGAAAACATATCCTGCTGGGCGGAGGTAGAGTAAATATATCTTTATCTGGTTTTCTGCCGGACCAAAGTAATGATTTTATTGTGACGTTTCCTAACTTTATTCAGGGATGGACATCTACTGTTTTAATCACTTTTTTTTATGTCAATCAAATGTCTTTTATCCAGGGGTCCAAAAACTGACCATCACCCCTGACAAAGGCACCACCTTCAACATCACCAGTACCCAGGTCAAAGGTTGTCAGGTGTGCACAGGGGCAGGACGCTCCCAGAGATGTGATGCATCTCTGCTGTTAAAAGACAACACTCCTGTGTCAGTGGAGTTTGAGTGCCCCAGACCTCAAGATGCTTTCAAGGTCGAAATTAGCCGCAATATAGGTAAGAGCGCTGACGTCTCTCTGAAGGAATGTAAAAGGTGTTATTTGAAATGTTATCTCATAAAGTAATCAAGACTGTCTTGCTGGATTTACTTACTCTAAAACTTTCTTCAGAATGTACTACAAAGTCTTGCACTGGCCACATCATCCAGGCTGACTTCGGCTCACTTCCTCTGCTGGATTTTAACCGCAAATTCACTTGGAACCTGAAGGCAGCGGCGCCAAAAGCGTTCAAAATAGACTTCAGCGGCACAGGTCTGAGACAGATTAATCCGTCCGAGAGCTGTCCGGACAGACACAGCTACACCCTCCAGGCCCTGCAGACTACAGGGAGCGTGGCCGTAGGGAAATACTGCAGAGCGGGCGCTATCAGCAGCGCTCAGATACTGATTCTGGGCAGCTTTTCTCTGGAGGTCCCGGGAGGGCAGAAGCCGCAAAACAGCCAGTTTGACGTGTCTGTCGGGGAGGAAATCAAATGTGAGTTGGTTTAAAAACAGCTTCTCTTGTGTGTCTTTCAATTGTTTTATTTGACAGTTTAATTTCCTCGTTTCTCTCCCAGCCCTCGCCAAAATTACTCTGACGTTACCAAAAGGGACCTCGTCCTCTGTGCTGCTCTCTCCAAACTACCCGGACAGCTTTCCTGACGACGATTTGATGGAGTGGTACTTTCACGTTCCGGACCAACACAAGACGGCCGTAAGGTTCTTTAACCTCACACAGCCCAGTTGTCTGAAGAAGGAGACGAGGGTGGAGTATCACAGCAAAGGGAGAGCAGCGCTGGTGCGGAGTCTGAACGATCCCCACGAACAGAGGTCGGGGGACTTCTCCATGACGCTGAGGAACTGTGAGATGGAAAGAAGACGAGCTGATTCTCCTGGACTCAGCGTAAAAGTCCAGGTGTCCACTTCAAGTGCAAGATCATCAGGTTTGTACCTCATCTGTAGTTTATCGTGTTGTTTAGCTTTGGGATCATGGGTGGTTTTGTTGTAACCTTCTAAATGTTGGCCCTTTGACATGGTTTGTTACAGTGATCAGAGAGAGCTTGAGCCAGAGAAATATCCAGATGTTTGGGTTGACGAATTTTCCTTATAGACATACTGCAACTTTAAAACTGACAGAAACTTAATTTTAAATTCTAAACTCTTCACCCTGTAAACTCTCTTGACCACGATCTCTTACCAGCCACAGCAGACCGATGTATCCAAACTAAACAAACCCCCCCCCCCCCCCAAAAGATCAATTAATATCAACTATATAAGGGGATAATATGTCAGTGTTGTGCCCACTGCTTAAACTGGGCTTATGACTTGTTTTTTACTAGCTGGTGGAGTCCCAAAATGATCAAATATTGCTGCTTTGAAGTATTATTGTTACTTCAGTATTGTACTTCCAGTATTAATTGACACCAGTTTGCTCGGTCAAACATAAGAAGTTTTCAAACTCCAGAATATGTGCGGACATTTTTCAGAGTTTGCCTTTCACACCAAGAACGCTGCAGGAGATTGTTCAGGTCAGACGCATACCCAACAACAGGAAAATGTCTGGAACATTCAGACGAGGGTCGGTCTGGGTAGAGCAGCAGGAGGCAGGACATGACGTATAAATTCCACTGCAGAAATCACTTGTTTTGGTTGCCAGCACATCAGCTCTGGCGTTGGCCCTTATCAAATCTCAAATCCTGTTGACATCTCCGTCTGTGACTTCTGTGTGAATGGTATTTTCCTGTTGTTTTCTCACTTGGGCTCACTCGGACATTCTCCGGACATTTTACCAG
Organism: Hippoglossus hippoglossus; assembly: GCF_009819705.1. Classification (NCBI taxonomy): domain Eukaryota; kingdom Metazoa; phylum Chordata; class Actinopteri; order Pleuronectiformes; family Pleuronectidae; genus Hippoglossus; species Hippoglossus hippoglossus. The sequence continues at coordinate 14,901,687 of NC_047166.1, read as the reverse complement.
AGCGCTGGCAGAAAAATTGTCTGGAACAGCTGACTTGGACGTTTGTGTTCTCACATACAGAAAGTCTGGAAGATTTCAGGAAACTGTCAGGAGCTGGGTGCACATCTGAAAGCAGTTATGTTGACAAGCTACTGTAGCCTGGTGTTTAATCTTAAATTCTATGAGCTGGTCTGGTCAGTGCCAGATTATTTATTTCATAAAGACTTGGAATAAAGAAAAGGAAGCAAATCTCAACTTTGTTAAAGCTAAATGCGGGAATCATGACAGAAAATGTTTGTTTGATTTCCCAGTTTATAAATGAAGGCAGTTTTGTCTTTAGCTGACCTTGAGCAGCACAGAGTTGCTCTGTGTAGCTGGAGGTTTTACCGTGAATGATGTCTCCTCTGCGTGTTGTAGCAGGCATTTTTTTTCTTTCTGTTTTCTGATCATGTTTCAACACAGTTGCTGTTTGGTTAGTCAGGGGTATTACAGCGTTTTTACCCTTTTTGTCTATGACGCATGATGAGTACTGTCGTAGAGAGTGGGCCTCGTGATCTGTATCTGAGTAATCGGGTGGTCTTAGGGGAGCTCTTAGATTGCCTCACTAGTGCTGAGTCATGATTGACTGTGACGGCGGCACATCACCGGGCTTCACTTCCTTCAGGAATCCTGTCCTGCTCCAATCTGTCAAATCGAAATTCAAATTCCAGGTCGCTGTTGTTGCGATGACTAATGATTTCTCACATATCCTCTGTGCTGTTTTCTCTGTAGTGTTGTGCAAAGTGGACCTGAGCAAAGCGGAGGGCCTCGTTCTTTACATCAAGAAGCTGAGGCCGACGTCTGCCTGTGAGATGAAAATCAACTCTGTGACCAAAGAGAACATCACGGTCACTTCAAACAGTGAGCTGTCATTCCAGGGCTGCACCCCCGAGGACGTAGAGGTCACCGCCATGAAAGTTATTGGTAAATCCAGATATGAGGGTCAAACAGGGGATTCCCTGGAAATAGAAGATACATTTTTTAAATGATCTGTACTGGGATAAATTGTTCATATCATAAAGATTTAATTCTATTCTACATCTATTTGTATGGTATCAAAATGACTTTAAAAAGTGTGATTTTCAAATTATTCTCAATGCTGTTAAAAAAAAAAAAGGTATATTTCTACTTTGGTAAAATGGACTTTATTCAGCATCACAGACTTCATTCTGTGACTGACATATATACATAGACGGTATATAAAGAGGGACCACACGTCTCTAACTCCTCCCAAAATCCATAAGTGAAGCTAAAGTAACCCAGATACGAACACTACCATCTTGTGTGTTTGGAGCGTGATGTGTGAGTGAAGTCTTGTGGATGCACGCGCTCGACCAATCACGAGTCAGTCTCAGCCATCAATCATGATGTTTTACCCCATTTTGATTAGTCATCACATAACTAATCAAAACCAAACCAAAACCAAAAACTGACTGAGCAAACATCAGTGTGATAAGAACAACCTAAAATGAGAGATACCATATATGACAAAAATGAGCTGTGTTTTTTGAGCTGTAAACTAAATTATGTGACTGTTCTTCGATGAAGTACATGAATGCAGGATTTAAATGCAAGTTTTAAAGTTTATTACCAAATCTATAAATAAAACCTCTACATTTATGGCTCGAACATGGCTCATAGCACCACCTGGTGTTTCAAACCGTCTTGGACCTTGCACGGCCATGTTGATGGAGAGTCAACCATTTGTGTTGTTTCTGTATCATCACATCTACATATATTTGAAAAGGTTAACAAATTCTAATCAATGGTGGGCAGCCTGCAGCGAATCGGGAGAGCCGAGCTCATTTTCAAATCTATGCTGAAGCTAAACCGTATTAGCCCCATCTCCCTGCACTGGCAGTTTTTTGCATTTCCAAGGAGAGGCACTTCAGCCAAAACCTTGAAGTGAAATTACACTTTTAACATGCACTTTGACTTTTTTAGTTTAGTCCATCTCCCACCATTATCATGGAGGAGGCGGGATTTATGACTTATACTGCAGCCAGCTACTAGAAGGCTTTGGCATCACTTTTGAGGGGCCATCATGTCGTCCATGTTTATATGCAGTCTATGGTTTACACCAAGTAGTTATTAGAGAAAATGAGAATTTCTGTTTATTTATAACCTCTTGTCCTCTATTTAAATTACTGTTATTTTCCTGTCAGAGTGTCGTCAACTCCGAGACTGTCCAAAGACTCCGGTGCGCCTCTCGCTGCCTGTGCTGCCGGGCTGCCTCCCAGCCCCTGTGAGTAGCGTGACCTGGCATCTCCGTCCCCCCGCGCACGGCACCGTGGAGCTGACCTCCCCCGCCGGCCCCCTCAGACAGTCCCTACCTGGGCAGCTGTGCAACGACAGCCTCATCATCAAAGTGGCCGAAGACGACGGCACAGATATCGGACACTTCTGTCCTCAGGGAGCCATACAGAAGATCCAGATCCACACCAACATGTCTGTCACCGTATCCAACACGGGGAGGAACGCACTGAAGACATGTTACAAGAACGTGCTGGACGCATGTTTTAAAGACGAGATATCGGGTAATTTAACAGCTTCAGTTCAATTCAATAAATTTAAACTTTTCTATTATATTAAATATTCTTTCTTTCTAACTCACTTTCAGAGAGATATATCTTCACTGTATCTTCAAAGAAAAACGCCCCCGTCCTCTTGGCCACTCCCGGTTGGCCGGAGGGAATGAAATCTCAAGTCACCGTCTCTTGGATCGTCTCCGTGCCACCGAAGATGGAGGCGCACCTGATGTTTGCCAACGTCAGCCAGCCCAAGTGCAGCCTCCGCCACACCAAGATCAGGGTGCAGAGGGTCGGCCGCCGGGAGGAGGACTACAGCCGCAGGGAGGATGAGGAGGCTGAGGAGGAGATCACAGTCTCGGAGAGATTCTACCTCAACATGTCCAACTGCATGCCTGAGAGAGGAAGATTCAGCGTCATCACCAAGATCACGTTGCGGGAGAGCAAGAGTAAGAGAGTAATGTTGCAGGGTTATTTACTATACATCAACTCTAACTTTCTTTTTTTTATATTTGGACAGTAATTTACTAGAGATTTTCCTCTAGTGTTTTTCCCTTCCTGATAGCGATTCAGATATATGAACTTTGCGTATTGGCCAGTAACGAGTACCGATCTGATACAGGTGCATTTAAAAATAATAATAACTCATATATATAAAACACACATATACATATATATACAGAGAATGAACTAAAGTCATAGAACTTATTTTATTATTCAGTTTGACAGTCATAACTGAAAATAGAAAAGAATAAATCTCGGAAAAAATGACAATTAGTTCCTTTAAATATCTTGAAACTGAAGTCTTGCATACAGTACATGTCACTGTTTTACTTGTGGTACTTTCAGCATGAAATATATTCCAAAAAGATGTGCTATAGGATCTGGTTGCAAAATCTCGATAATTTACTCATCTGTAAAATGCTTTTAATTCATCGTCAAATCATCGAGAGACGGATACATTAAAACATTAAAACTAAATCTACTGCACGAAGTCACACTAAATGGGGAGATTTTGATCACGGACACTTTTACTCCAGAGATTGTGCTGCTAGATCAGTGTACTCGGTGTGTAATCTGTGGCACAAAGTATTCATGAAAGATTTGATCTGTTTCTAGACTTTCTGCTGACCACCATCCTGAGTGTGGTGGCCGCTCTGTTGGTCATTTTCATCATCGTGCTGGTAGTCGTCTGTCTGGTCATTAGGTAAGTGCATCTGCTCCATGTTTTGAAATGTCTGCATTTTGTCTTAAGAAAGAATGAGCAGCGCTGATGCCTCACAGCTAGAAGGTTCCTGGTTTGAATCCCGGTTCAGACGGGATCTTGTGGAATTTGCATGTTCTTCCCATTTCCAGTTTTCTCCCTGTTCTCTGGCTTCCATCCAAAGACATCCAGATTTGGGTGAGATTAGCTGGACACTTTAAATTGACCGTTGCTGTGAGTGTGAGAGTTTATCTCTGTATGTCGGCCCTGTGATGGCGACCTATCCAGGGTGAACCCCGCCTCTCGCCCAATCTCAGCAGAGACAGGCTCCAGCCCGCTGATGGTAACAAGAGATGCTTTACATGTCTCCAAAACTCTCATCCTCTTGTTGCTTCTGTCAAACAGGAAGAAGAAGAAGCTGCTGAATCATCAGGTTTCCATCTACAATCCGAACGGCACCAGCTTCCTGCCCGGACAGAACAACTTCCCCAAATCGCGTGAAGACAACGAGTCCCATGTGTACGCCTCCATTGAGGACACGCTGGTCTACACACACCTGCTGAGAAAGGGAATGGAGATCGGCATCTACGGAGAGACCGACACGTACCGGTCCTTCGCCGGACACACAGACTCTCAAAAGCCGCTGGTCTCCAAAACCTCCAGCGTCAATGAGCCGGATGAGGGGGTTTATCGCCCGTTCTCGTACCCAGCTGAAGGTCCTCCGCTTCCCAACAGGCCTCCGAGCCATGAGCTGGTGGACAATGAGATTTACCAGAGCGAGGACCCGATTGGGGGGGAGCGCTCTCCGAGTCTGGGGCCGAGGCTGGAGCCGGAGGGAGGAAACTGAGGAGGAGATTGGATTCAGCTTTTCTTCTTCGTACTTGGTCATTTGACATATTCATTCCCTGGCATCTGTGTGATTACCTGCAGTTCAGCCCTGAAAGGAGCTCTGTTTTCTGAGCGTAGTTTTGCAGCACAGCCACGCACACCAAATAACGCTGTTCAAACGTGCATGCTGCTGTTACCTTTTATTTTCAATGAAGACACACTTGTTCTCATCAGCCCCTAAATACTAGTTTTTCCCACTGTAAAGCGCTGTTTTCCTTTTAGACGATGAATGTTTTAAATTTTTAGATATTGTACATATGTCATTTTGTACATATTATGGATGTTTGTACGGGGGGGGGGGATCTTGTGTGCTGTTTAATGCTGAGTTTTACATTTCTATCTGAATAGAGAGGAGGACTCCGCTGCTGCTGCAATAAATTGCACTTTCTGGCATCATCTGAACCTGACGGCCTGATGATGGCATGTGTTGCAGGCGATTGCAACAGCAGTGAATGTGCACGGAGTCCTCTCTGTGTGTGTGTTATCACAGTCTCTCCGCCGGCTGCCGAGGCTTAAAGTAATCACTACACTGTAAATGTGCCCTGCAGAGCTGGTAGATACACTCCTGCTATTACAGGTTGGGATTTTACAGTTGTTTTCAAACAGGATTAGGTAAAAAATTGTGCTTTTGTTGTTTTGGTTTTTTTGACCCATCTCAAGGAAATCTCAACACTGAAGACATGATGCTTTTTCTTTAGTCCTTATTTAGTTTTCTTTCTGTGCATCATGATGATTAAGAATCAGTAGAATTTTACTTTTCTATGTGTCAAGGACCATGGGCCCATTCTGCTGGACTTTAGCGACATGGAATAAAAAGCCTTGTACACACTCAAGTGCTTCGTCAGTGTGTGTTTTGGCCGACCGAGCGTCCCTATTCATTACAGGTACCGTTTAAAAGAGAGACTGTTCAAGAGCTGTAATCTAACATGAGTGTGGTGAGCGGTCAGGACCTCTTCACGTGTTGTGAAGATCTGAGTCACTGGTTCTGTGAGTAAATACAATCTAATGTCTGTAGATGACAGAAACTCAATACTTCTCATAGAGCTGGATGATACGGCCAAAGATTATATCAAGATAAACACTTTTCACATCAGTCGATGAATTATCACAATAAATATCACATTATTATTTATTTTTGCTCCTGAGAGAAGGTTTAAACTCTTCTTTATGAGCAGAGAATGACAAACGCCTGATAATCATCAAAATGTATGGGCATAATATTGATAAACAGTATGATGAACCTTTGTTATATTGTTAGTGAGCAAAGTTATATCGGGATTTGTTGCTCAGCCAAAATAAAATGTGTCTTAAGTAAAGTTGCCCCCTGCAGTTCCAAGAATGAACAACAGAGAGAGACAAAGTTCTGATTTGGAAATAAATGCAAAACTATTTTTGGTTAAGAACCAAGTAACGTTTGACCATAAATAGTTAACAGACTGTTGTAGGGAATGAGATGAATACGTACTCTCCCCAAACACTCATGTTTATGTGAGTCAGCAGCCAAAACAGAAACTGGGGTTGTCATGATGAATAAAGTGAGTGGGTGCAGAGACAATAAGACTCTGTGCTCATCAGGATGTTTTTAGAAATGAAAGAGTTAGGAACTTCCAGAAGATTCAAGGGAAATTATGGGAAATTATGTGTTTTCATTAAAAGGCATGTTCACCTTATCCGTTTGGATTTACACATTGTGGTTATACCCATCACACATCCTCCGCCATTGACTCAATTTACCCACATACACTTGACTTCAATGTAAAATGAGAAATATTCTGTTTTACAAATATTTGTAAATGACTTGGTTCTGAAAAGTTCTAAAACACGTCAGTCATATAAATGAACTTGAAATAAGCACTGCTCTTTCCTCAGATCTCATAACCTTTATTGATATTGTTACATTTCAGAGGGTGGAAAAGATAAATACTGTATATGAATCACTTATGCTGAGTTATTGAAAGAAAAACATTTGCATTTCACAGTTAAAATGCATTGGTCTTCCAGAATACAGTTACTGGGTAAACGAAAACAAACTAAAACCAAGAATTGTTCATTTATTAACTGCAGTTGCCATGTGACTTTTTTTATTGAGCTGTTACACAAGACTTTCTCAAGGATTGTTTTCTCCAATGAGCAAAAGCTGCTGAAAAAGAAAGAGAGTGTTGCAACAGAGGAGACGCGTGTTTATAACATTATATGATATATTTAATATACACAGCATACTTAAACATTCAGAAATGAAAAATAAAGCAAGTACAATAGAAAAGGCTTTCATGGTTAATGGCATTTATCAGCAGAGGCTATAAAAACATATAACAAAGTGAAGCCATCCAGTGGAGTTTACCTTGATTAATATCTGAT